>NC_052315.1:46866811-47215216 GCF_016432855.1 Salvelinus namaycush
ATTTGGTGCTTTTCTTTCGTCCTGTATTTTTATTTGCATAATGTGCACTGGGCCTTGGCTAGTGTAATTACTTCAACTTGCGATTCAGAACTCACAGAAGCCTTCAGAAATCATGATAAACTCAGCAGAATTCTCTCTAATCTTAATCGTTGACTTCAAACAAATGCATGTGTTGGATTGGGATACGAACGAGTCTAGGAACGTACCGGGATTTGGAATATTTACCTCATGCATCGAAACACTTTGAAGCTTGGTACTGGTATGGAGCTCTAGATGATACAGCACAGCTACTGAACAGACAGCTCAGAGACCGTTTCAATTCCCCCGTCTGAGGAGAGGAGGTGACGGGACACTAGGAATTTATGATGATCATCATAAACTTTCTTCCCCGTGGAGTTTAGTCCGCTATGCATTACGATGATTGACACACATTATTCATACCAGTTACAGAAGACAAAGTGTACGTACATTCCACTCCAGCAGTCATGTTGAGCGCATGAAATCAACGAAGACGATTAGTGTGGTTGAGGATTTAATGTTATTTTCTTTCAAACTTTTCTTTGCTCTTCTATTTAGCTGGAGTAGTGGATGTTGTAGCACCTACCGCCGTTTTTAGGCTAACCTAGTGGGTGTATGCGTGCTTATGCTCACTATTCAGTGGGTGGAGTGAAATAGGTCATTTCAGTGCAGTGACTCTGAAACGTTTGAATATTATGATTATTCCATTGTTCACATTCAAAAGACCTGGTAGTTATTTCCTTGATTAAACTCATGAAAGACAGTCGGGAGCGGATTAGAATGGGCCGTTCCCGACAGAGTCAAGTTGTTTTGGATGAAATTATATAGGTCTGTTTTCCTTGTATAACTAACTCATTACAATCGCTCGTTTAGGGGGTGATAATTCATCATAATATTTATTATGGTTTCAGGCTTAATAGTGCATTAATAATGTCCCTTATTTATCTTATTCTGTCATGGCAAATTCTCAGCTTTACTGTAGTAGTGTGTGTGTGTGTGTGTGTGTGTGTGTGAGAGAGACTTTTTCAGAATCAACACGCATCACAGATGTTCTAATTGTTGGTTATAAATCTCGACACTAATGGTGCTGTCAAATACACTCATATTAGTGTGCAAATACTGGAAGCATTCAGTGATGCACTATGTCTTTAGAGGTAATTAGTCAATGGTAATTGGGATACAACATTTAATGCAGCACCATGTTATCACTCCCTGTAAAGGACATTACTGCACCTATTTCAGTCTGTGTCCCATAGATAAAGAAAACGTTCTGTCTCTATGGTCTGTCCTCTCTAGTGGGAAAAACAGACCCTTTCCCTGTGGACAGGATTGTGTCAAGGGGTTCAGGTCTCATGTTTTATATGTAGTCCTATTCGATATGGGCAATTCCACAGTAACGGAATTACACTTTGACTCGATTTTTTTCCCTTTTCAAAAAAAAACATTGATTTCAAAGTTTTACAAACCATACAACTACATGCACAAGGACTACTTTGAACAATTTACACACAGTTTCACAAAAATACATTTACTAGAGGAACTGTGCTGATGTACATTTTGGTAACAGAATTACGGTAAAATCTCCCTCAGTTTGTGACCACATTTTCCCAAAACTCTTAATTATCTGCTTCAAATTAAGATTCAAAGATGTCTGCAGAAATAATGGGGGTGTCAGCTATGACATGACTATAAAATATATATTTTGGTTATTGAACTACAGTAGGTGAAGTGGATTTACATCTGGTAACAGAATTATGGTAACGGAATTACATCATGGGTCCCTGATCATATACAGAAATGTATAATTATGGATATGAATATCATTCTCTTCATGGTGATGTACCCTGAATAGGTACACACATGTAGAAATATGCAATATCTTTATTTTGCATATTTGGGTATTATTCTACACACTGGCTATTATTGTAATGAGCTCCGCACCCAAAAAAACAACCCCACATTTGGTTGGACCAGAGCAAATCTGAAACAATTACAGAGATCCATGTTTCACAAGTTTGGACACCACAGTAGAGTACCCCCTTTCCATCTGTTTCCACCAGAAATTAAAGCCTTTGCTTATTCCTAAAAACAGAAATACCATTCTTATAATAAGTATCCAGACCCTTTGCTATGACACTCGGAATTGAGATCTGGTGCATCCGGTGTCCATTGATCATCCTTGAGATCTTTCTACAACTTGATTGGAGTGGTAAATTCAATTGATTGGACATGATTTGGAAAGGCACACACCTGTCTATATAAGGTCCCACAGTTGACAGTGCATGTCAGAGAAAAAACCAAGCCATGTGGTCGAAGGAATTCTTCGTAGAGCTCCGAGACAGGATTGTGTCTAGGCACAGATCTGGGGAAGGGTACCAAACTATTTCTGCAGTATTGAAGGTCCCCAAGAACACATTGGCCTCCATCATTCTTAAATGGAAGAAGTTTGGTACCACCAACACTCTTCCTAGAGCTGGCCACCCGGCCAAACTGAGGTGACCGCTTGGAGTGTGCCAAAAGGCACCTTAAGGAATCTCAGACCATGAGAAACAAGATTCTCTGATCTGATGAAACCAAGATTGAACTCTTTAGCCTGAATGCCAAGTGTCACATCTGGAGGAAACCTGGCACCATCCCTACGGTGAAGCATGGGGGTGGCAGCATCATGCTGTGGGGATGTTTTTCAGCAGCAGAGACTAGGAGACTAGTCAGGATCGAGGGGAAAGATCCTTGATGAAAACCTGCTCAGGACCTCAGACTGGGGGTGAAGGTTCACCTTCCAATCGGACAACGACCCTAAGCACAGAGCCAAGACAACGCAGGAGTGGCTTCGGGAGGCTGCAATCGCTGCCAAAGGTGCTTCAACAAAGTACTGAGTAACACGTTGTCTTATCAGGATAAATCAATAGAGCTTGACTCTATAATGCAGATCACAAGGGACTAGTCACTTACTAATGCACTCAGGGAAGCAAGGGGGTGAAACACCACTGCTTTTCAAATATACAGTTTGTGATGTGCTCAATGTAGGTCTAGACGACTATCATGTCACGATGGTCGAACCAGTTCCCAGGAAGGAATTCCAAGAGGCAGCATCACAAAACAAGAAGTAGTTCGGCAGTGTAGACATACAAACATAACCCTGTTTGTGACATGTCGGAACCCTGCGTGAAATCCATACGGAAACCTTTTTTTTTGTTCGGATACGAGATAGGAGGGCGTGGGCCCTCTGCGAAGGATCTCTTTTATATGAACTGCCGCTGCGCCGATTTTGATAACCACACGCATGGCTGCCGGATTCATTTACACGGTTGTGTGGACTCTCTTCAGTTGAGAAGTTGCCAAGGAAATCTCCATCTCCAAGTCTTATTGTGCATGCCCGCGTACTCTCTGAATGTTCCGGGCTGGATGATCATCAACATGTGCTTCTGCTACCTCTGTCCTCCATAGTGACAATTTTTTTTGCTACGTTCATGTTGATATAATCTGTTTTTAAAAGCACATACTAGACAATGGGAAACTGTAAATAATGGTTGTACATCCTGTACAAGGTTCTGATGTTCATATAGCAGTGAACATGAGATTTTCCTAATTAAAAAAAGGTTTCCCCAATACCATTCCTCATCATCTATCCGTCTTCTCCTCTCGTCACTCAGTTACGTTGTGTATTTTGCTGTCCTTTATGGATTTCATAACTCAATCTTTATCTTTCCCTCTCTCAGGACAACCCCCAAACTCTTTAATTTCCTCACACAATAGGATTTGCCACGGCTGGGTTTCTGTGAATATGTAATTGAAGGGTGGCACTGTCATATGTCAACGGCAAGCTGTGGCTAGCAATACTGAGGTGTGGCTAGCAGTACTGAGGCTGTGTGCTCCCCGCTGGGGCAGCAATATGGGGCTGCCTAAAGGAGGTGGAAGTGTCCTGCTCTATGAAATAGTGTCACAGTTGCATCACCTTAATTGCAGCCCCACTGTTCATGACCATAACTAAAGAAAGGGTGTGCGTGTGCATGTGCGCGCGCACCTCAATGAGGATAGTTTAATACCCATAGTATTGATCCCGGCATGCTGTCTGAGGAGTGTGGCTTAGGGACGTGTGACCTGATCCAGATGTAGCCACAGAGCCAGGCTGGATCAGGTCTAACGTACAGCACAAGCCGAAGGCCGTGATTAAGCTTAGAGAGCAATTCTCAGAGATGAGGGAGGCCATGACTAACTATACCAGAGCCTTGGCTCTCCGTGCATCTGCTTCCAAGAGAAATAGTCTTTACCCTTTCTTAATTCTCTCCTCCTTCTCTTCCTTTTCTTCCTCCTCTACCTCATTTTCTTCTTCTTCTTCTTCTTTGTCCACCACCTCCTCTTCTTCCTCATTGACTGTAGTTTCTCATACTCCTCCTCCTCCCTGTCCTCTTTGTACTTATACCAATAGACTAGCTGTAAGTCCAGATTCACCTCTCTCCTCCTCAGTCGTCTCTGAGTCACACAATCATTTTCAGGCCGATCCATCAATCACTCTATTTAGTGCCAATCAATAGGAGGCTCTGATCTATCAGCTGTCAGGGGCATCATGTCTAAGGTTCTAAAATATGTCACCGCTGCCCTTGATTCTAACCAATGTTGTGCTGCTATTTTTATTGACTTGTCCAAAGCTTTTGACACGGTAGACCATTCCATTCTTGTGGGTCAGCTAAGAAGTATTGGTATCTCTGAGGGGTCTTTGGCCTGGTTTGCTAACTAACTCTCTCAAAGAGTGCAATGTGTAAAGTCAGAACATCTGCTGTCTCAGCTACTGCCTGTCACCAAGGGTGTACCCCAAGGCTCGATCCAGGCCCCCGCTCCTTTCAATTCACATCAACAACATAGCTCAGGCAGTAGGATCGCTCTCATCCATTTATATGCAGATGATAGTCTTATACTCAGCTGGCCCCTCCCCGGATTTAGTGTTTAACACTCTACAACAAAGCTTTCTTAGTGTCCAACAAGCTTTCTCTGCCCTTAACCTTTGTCGGAACACCTCCAAAACAAAAGTAATGTGGATCGGTAAGAAGAATGCCCCCCCCCCCCCTTGGGAGTGTGTTTAGACGGTACTCTGTCCTTCTCTCAACATGTATCCAAGCTGCAGGTTAAGGTTAAATTTAGACTTGGTTTCCTCTTTCGTAATCGCTCCTCTTTCATAGATTGGTAGATGGTGCTGCAAATATCTTGTGTAACACTGCACTCTTTTTGTTACGCTGTACATAAATCACTCCAATAAAGGTTTCTAAGTAATCTCGGGCATGAAACAGAACCGATCTCATGGGTGTGCTCTAGTATGTTTTAGCATATTTATTTTCTTCAAGGAATAAAACGTGGACAAACTAACTAAACATTCGATGATTAAAAAAAATGAGTTTGAGTATGAGTTTTAGTTTCCATCCCGTATTCACAGTCATACCATCTAGGGCTAAGCGTATATTTTATAGGTTGTCCTGTAAAATGGTACACGGAATAATACATATTCCATGATGTCACCCCTGGGATGGAAAGGATCAAGGCAACTAAATGAAAAGTGTTTTCCAACTTCTAACAGAACATGAAAGGAAATGCATGTATTTATGTGCTTTGTTGCTGGTGTTCTCCTTTGTTGCAAAAGAGCAATAGAATTTGAATTCCTTGTAGAGTGTTCGAAATAAATGGTTTCAAAATAGTTTATATAAATCTCATTATCCAGGGAAGTGACTGAGTTTTGTGTAGTATATTTTCCTAAGATTACCATGTGTACAGGTGTATGCCTTATGTGCTAAGACTAGCCTATCTATGGTGTATTGTGCATCATTTTATCTTTGCTATGACCAGCTTCACTTTTCACCATTGTCCTCTATTAAGGAGGACAAATATACTGCAATAAGGTTAAATGTTCTCAAGCCCGCTGGACTGTATCTCTCCCTCCCTCTCTCTCGCTCTCTCGCTTGCTCTCGCGCGCTTCCCCCGACCGACCGACCACAGCTGGTTCTGGTTGCCGTGTGTTGTCTTCTCCGCCCTGATGCTCACCTCAATAACTTCCTGTAATAAGGGCTCGGCCCAGTGCAAAGCATTTAGCCTGGCGCCAGGAACTATTGATCCGCAGAGTTAATTGTTATGGTTATCTGATGTTCCTTTAGAGCACTTAAATGCCCTTGGAGATAATGACAGAGATCAAAACCAACGAACGCAAACACATGCACTCACACACCATCAAAAGACTGGCTGAGAGGCATGTTAAGTTTGACCATGCAGTATTGTAAGTCACCTACAGTGCAGTGAGACAGCCATCAAATATGTTGTAGAAGTTAGAACTAGGAACACAAGCATTTCGCTACAACCGCGATAACATCTGTTAAATATGTGAACGCGACCAATAAGATTTGATTTGAGTTAAACAACCCTGCTAGCCTAGTGAGGGCACTGATTTCATTTGAATGGCATCTGTCAATCATGCTATCTTTTAAGGCGAGTAGTGGTAACTGGCACTTTCTTACATAAAAATGGGATAAACTTTACATACATATGTTCAGTAACTGAGGTAGTACAGCCACTCACCATAGGCCGGAATTTAATCGTTGCAGATAGCGGATTCTGCAAGTACAATTGGGCGGGGGGATCCATAATCTGCAACTATTGAATTCCAGCCTTATTCTTTGTACATTGCATGTACCCGAATGCCAGAGTTTTATGTAATTTGACATAGAGAAACATAAAAGCACCTTGTCTCCATTATTACTAGGATGCATTATTCGATACATTATTTATTGTAGTAATTGGCCCAACATTATCTTTATTACATGGTCCCTGAAGGTTTTTCTCTGAATCGTATATGCTCTGAAATTCTGTCTATACTAAGAATATGTCACGAGTTTGTAGCCTGGGATTTGTGAGAGCAAACAATGTATATTCCTGATGACAACATTTATAGCTACAAGTAACACCGCCTTCTGTATAGTACAGAGGTGGTTCAGTGTGCGCATGCGTGTGTGCTTGCGGGTGTGTGGACCACTTTATCCTCGTGCATGTGGAGGTTACTTGTGTAGTATCCAGCCAGAGCCAGGGCAACGCTCTCTCCTCTCCTCTATGCTGAGACAGTGTGATGGTTTTCTCTCACAAGTTCCAGGCTTTATGACTCTATGTTCCTGTAGTTCGCTAACACGCCTGTACATTACAGACGTTGTTCAGCACGTTGAGTTGCGTGTGGACGGTTACCCTTGTGTCTGTGGAGGTAACCTAGTACCTACCCAGCCAGGACAATGTTCTCTCCTCTCCTTTCGTCCATGCTGAGATAGTGGGGTGGGTTTCACTCTCCGTCAGGTGCCATATGGAGGGAGTGCTGGTGTGTGACCTACGGTGTAGAGTGATTTTATTTAGCTGTTTTATTCTCCACTCTGCGAGGGCGAGCTACCCTTTGAACCAAGGCCTCTCTATTACCTCCACTCTTTTATTGGTGCCTCTCCTCCACCTTTTTTGGGATCACAGCTCTTTCATTATGGCCACTTCATATTTCACTCCGTCTTTCATCAATCCACAGGCTGGAGAGGTGGAGTGGGAGAGAGCTTTCGGGCGATTTTACACAGCTTGAAACAAACAGGTGTGCTGGGAGATGCACTGCAGAAACCACACAGGTGCAACATGTACCCGCTAAAATCAAGTCTTCCAGTTCGCCGACCTTTTGCTTGTCATAAATCGTATTTCATGTCATTTGAGGGGTAGGCCTTTTAAGGCAGACAGGAAGCGTGTACATTACTCTAATATGAACAAATTTAGCCTATATAGAGTTAATATTTTCTATTCACAATGTATTTCTGCCTCATTCACTATCATTCAAAAATTACACCTGTTGGCTTGTTTGATAGCATGAAGCCACGCCTTTAGACAAACAGTATAACATGTGTGTTAGGCAGCTGAAACCGATACTTTTTTATGTTTGACAGTTAAAGTAGAGCAGTAGAACAGCCTCCACCTCTTGGGTGACTTGTTAAGGTATTAGAGCCTATAATTGTTAAGGTATTAGAGCAGGGGGTCGTGTGTTACACCACACAGTGACCGCATGGTGTGGGTAGACACAAAGCTGCCAAGGGAGTGTGTCTCTGACAAGACGGGTGAGGGGGTTGACACATTGACTGAGGGTGGGAGGGGGAGCAGTACAGGGCGAGCGGTACAGGTGATGAGACACACTTATTAATGTAAAGAAAACTCATACTGTAGGTGATGCAGAGCAATGTTAGTATGTACAGGTAGCTGCTACTATCATGGAAACAACGTTTATTGAAAGCAGGTGCTTCCACATAGTTGTGGTTCCTGAGTTAATTAAGCAATTATCATCCCATCATGCTTAGTGTCATGTATTAAAATGCCGGGCAGGCCATTATTTTGCTGTAGGATGATAATGCCCCCATCCACAGGGCATGACTGGTCACTGAATGGTTTGATGGGCATGAAAACGATGTAAACCATATGCTATGGCCGTCTGTCTCCAGATCTCAACCCAAGCCCGAGACAACGTTTTCCACCACCGTCATCAAAACACCAAATAATGGAATTTCTCGTGGAAGAATGGTGTCTCATTCCTCCAATAGAGTTCCAGGCACTTGAATTATCGATGTCAAGGTGCATTGACACTTTGTTGGCGTTTCCTTTATTTTGTCAGTTACCTGTATGTCATCTCAGTAGAAGGGTACGGAAGAATAGTCATATTAACAGCTGAGAAACATTATGGAAAGGGTAATAAAATAGGGTAACATGTATTCATCTATGCGCTTTTCCATGCTGTCCTACGCAAACAGGGTCACTAGCCATGTTTAGCCACTGTTCAGTTATTGTTTTCAGTTTTCAACCAGAACAATTCCTTGAATGTCACCGGCAAAAAAAATAAAAAACAGAATGATTCCTTGAATGTTACCGGCAAAAACATAGAATGGTTCTCTCTTTGCTTTTGTTGAGGCTGAATGTGTCCAGAACATTTGTTGACTCAGTCCTCAATGACTATACAACTCAATGGCAGAAAACGATTCTCTCCGTCCTCCAAAAGTACACCCTGTCTGCGTGCCAAATGGCACCTTTTTCCTTATATATAGTGCACTATTTTGACCAGAGTCCTATGGGTGCCCTATGTGCCCTGGTCAAAAGTAGTGCACTATATAGGGAACAGTGTGTCATTTCGGATGTAGGACCTGAACCAGATGAGCCAAGGGAAGTCGTTATGCTAGCGATCTCCGGGGCATTTAACCAGAAGCAGACTTACTCCACGGTTCAGACTAGGCTGGCCCATTGATCTACCACACTAGACGGCTTACGTAAGGCAACAAATCCAATGGTACACAATGCTAAGGCATTCTTTAGAGTGGAACAGCACATTAAGAAACTTGCTCTGTTCTCTTCAAGATAGCTACATCTTTGGCATTCTTTCAAACTGCCATTGCCTGAATTCACTGCTGATGAAGTTCCAGGAGTTTGAATGTGGGGCTTATATAAGATACACCATTAGGAAGTGTTACCAGCATCAAGGCAGCTCACATTTCAGGACAGGTAAGGAAAGCATGTTTTGTAGTATTTAGGTGTGCCAGCGATACAAAATGTTTCCAGTATTGGGGTGCTTATCTGGGTATATGATGTTTGTTGTTGATTTAGTACTTTTCTTTCTCTCTGATGTGGTGTCCATTGTCCAAGTGTGTTATTCATTTGCTTTAAGGTTTTGTGAAGCAACCTTCAGTTTGCTCAGTTGTTTTTCTTCCTCCTGATCCAGTCAAACCTCTTGCATGTCATGCTTGCTGTACTTTGATCGTCCAAGGCTTTATTTTTGCAGACGTCGATTCAAATGTCTATTCCACGTTGGTTCAACGTAATTGAAATGACGTGGAAACAACGTTGATTCAACCAGTGTGCGCCCAGTGGGTTCTATCAATAAAGGATGGGTTTTGGCCTCTTTCTGTGTGATAAAAAAAAAGAACAAAGAAGCATTTTTTCCCCAGCCGCTTGGTCTCAGTAAAAGGCCCCTCTTAGCTGCGCTCTCTCTCTGGCTATGGAAAGCTACTTTATTCTTTTTCAGAAAAACAGCTCCCTTCTCCCGTCTCTTAAAGAAATATTCACAGAAATGCAGCCTACATGTCTCACTTTCTGTTTCAAAAAGATACAATTACGTCCCTTGAATGTATGAGTACAAAGGAGAGGATGATGTGTAGAAAGCCAAATATAAAGATAATATGTCGCCCAGTCAGTGATGGTGGATTGGCTAGATGCACTCTGTTGGAGGCTACTGTGTACATTGTGCATCTACTCTTAGGTGAATTGAAAAGATGGGCTACCATTAAGAGTCCTACATAGCAGCAGCCACACTCTAATCTCTTGTTAAATAAGGTTATACAGTGCATTCGGAAAGTATTCAGAGCCCTTGATTTTTTTTCTTCTACATTTTGTTACGTTCCAGCCTTATTCTAAAATGGATTAAATCGGTTTTTCCCCTCATTAATCTATACACAATACCCCATAATGACAAAGAAAAAACAAATGTTTGTGTTAATATACAACAAAAAAACACTGAAATAGGACATGTACTTACATATTCAGACCCTTTACTCAGTACTTTATTGTAGCACCTTTGGTAGTGATTACAGCCTCGAGTCTTCTTGGTTATGACGCTACAAGCTTGGCACACCTGTATTTGGGGAGTTTCTCCCATTCTTCTCTGCAGATCCTCTCAAGCTCTGTCAGGTTGGATGGGGAGTGTTACTGGACAGCTATTTTAAGGTCTATCCAGACATGTTCGATCGGGTTCAAGTCGGGGCTCTGGCTGGGCCACTTAAGGACATTCAGAGACTTGTCCTGAAGCCACTCCTGCATTGTGTTGGCTGTGTGCTTAGGGTCGTTGTCCAGTTGGAAGGTGAACCTTCGACCTAGTCTGAGGTCCTGAGTGCTCTGGAGCAGGTTTTCATCAGGATCTCTCTGTACTTTGCTCCGTTCATCTTTCCCTCGTCTCCCAGTCGGCAAACTCCAAGCAGGCTGGCTGTCTTGTGTCTTTTACTGAGGAGTGGCTTCCGTCGAGCGCTCTACCTTCTGTCCTTCTAGGAGGTTATCCCATCTCCACAGAGGAACTCTGGAGGTCTGACAGAGTGACAATAGGGTTCTTGGTCACCTCCCTGACCAAGGCCCTTCTCCTCTGATTGCTCAGTTTGGTCGGGCGGCCAGCTCTAGGAAGAGTCTTGGTGGTTCCAAACTTCTTTCGTTTAAGAATGATGGAGGCCACTGTGCCAAGCCAGGTGGGTCGTTCACCAGATTTGATTTCACGCTGACATATCGCCCAGGTTAAGAAAACATCAAAGCCGATGCCCTGTCCTGTCTCTACAATTTGAAGGAAACACCTGTCCATCTACGGGAAAGTAACACTGATTAATTCTCTAGTGATATTGTAGTTTACATATTTATTCATGGCTCTCTCCAGGAGAATCCTTTCTCAAGTCATGCAAGATTTTTTCCCCTTTCATTTTATTTGGAATGGCAAACCAGATTAAGTTAAACGGACATATTTACATAACGAACATGAGTTTGAAGGGGTAAAACTATTCAATATTGCCTCCAGAGTGACGCAGCAGTCTAAGGCACTGCATTGCAGTGATAGAGGCATTTCTGCAGACCCGGGTTCATTCCCGGCTGTGCCATAGTCCCATAGGACGGCACACAATTGGCCCAGCTTCATCCGGGTTAGGAGAGAGTTTGGCCAGGGGGGCTTTACTTGGCTCATCACGCTGTAGCGACTCCTTGTGGCGGCCTGGTGCCTGCAGGCTGACCTCGGATGCCAGTTGAACGGTGTTTCCGCCGACACATTGGTGCGGCTGGCTTCCGGGTTAAGCTGCCAGGTGTTAAGGAGCATGGTTAGGCGGGTCATGTTTCGGAGGAAGCATGACTTCACCTTCGCCTCTCCAGAGGCCGTTGTGGAGTTGCAGCGATAAGACAAGATCAAAAAAGGGGGGAAGTAAAGTAAAAAATAATACAACTAAATTATTCAATATTAAGGCATTTAACGTCTCTTTTAAAGCTTCCATTATACCATAATTATATCTAAATCCAAACTGATTTTCCAGCAGGCTACAACGTGAGGCACATCTAATGTTCAAAAGTGGTATTTTTGCCATTATACAGATTAAAACCAATCATTTCCAATGGATTGGCAATGGAACCATGTTTAAAGTATCCCTTTTTAAATGAAGCCCTACAAAGTTGGCCATAGTGGTCTTGGCCATAGTGGAGTTTGGAGTGTGACTGTTTGAGGTTGTGGACAGGTGTCTTTTATACTGATAACAAGTTCAAACAGGTGCCATTAATACAGGTAACGAGTGGAGGACAGAGGAGCCTCTTAAAGAAGAAGTTACAGGTCTGTGAGAGCCAGAAATCTTGCTTGTTTGTAGGTGACCAAATACTTATTTTCCACCATCATTTGCAAATAAATTCATTAAAAATCCTACAATGTGATTTTCTGGATTTTCTTTTCTCATTTTGTCTGTCATAGTTGAAGTGTACCTATGATGAAAATTACAGGCCTCTCTCATCTTTTTAAGTGGGAGAACTTGCACAATTGGTGGCTGACTAAATACTTTTTTGCCCCACTGTATTATATATGCAAGAATGTGTTTACATCCCTGTTGGTGAGCATTTCTACTTTGCCAAGATAATCCATCCACCTGACAGTTGTTGCATATCAAGAAACTGATTAAACAGCATGATCATTACACAGGTGCACCTTGTGCTGGGGACAATAAAAGGCCACTCTAAAATGTGCAGTTTTGTCACACAACACAATGTTAATTTTCCAACATAAGCCGCCTCTAATGTTGTTTTGGAGAATTTGGCAGTGCGTCCAACCGGCCTCACAACCTGTGTATGGCGTTGTGTGGGCAAGCGGTTTGCTGATGTCAACGTTTAGAACAGTGTGCCCATGGTGGCAGTGGGGTTATGGTATGGGCAGGCATAAGCTATGGGCAACGAACACAATTGTATTTTATCAATGGAAATTTGAGTGCACAGAAATACCGTAACGAGATCCTTTTGCCCATTGTCGTGCCATTCATCCGCCGCATGTTTGTTTTTACTGTCTTGGTGTGGGTTTCCAAGTCTTAATCAAACTTTTGTTAATGTCCTAAGATGACATTTCATTTGACCATCATGGTCGTTTGGGTTCAGCATTATGAGAGTAGCGCCCCAGCAGCACTAACTAGCCTAATGGTATGTCTATGGGATAGACAATCCCTCCTGAGCCAGTGGTAATTCCTTCTAATCTACCTCTCTCACCTTGGCTCTCAGCTACTGTATAATCACTGCACTGGGAGGAGGAAGGCGCTGTTTAAATGAACCAGCTTACCGGGTCATTAGGAAAAGTTAAATTATTCATTACGGAATGTGTAATTATAGCAGAGCCTTGGTGGCAGGCAGCTGTATAGCATAACCATACTCGCTTCTTGGAATGCTATATACACTGCTGGAAGAGGGATAAGGGAATTCTCTCAGTCCCACATTTTGAGCGCTAGCTAAGCTAACCATGCCCGCCTGCTTGGCGCTCACCACTCGCTCACATTGGCAGGAGCCATGAAGAAGCGCTGGGATCAAAGGATCCAGAAAGAGGTTAGGGAGCTGTGTGCAAATTGCGTTCGTAATTAACTATGTAGCAACTCAGAATTCTCATCACGCATGCCAGGGTTTGTGTTTAGTTTGTTGTTGCTGCTGCTGCAGTTGCCCCCCTTGCGTGAAGAGCCTCACTCAGTGAACAACAAGTAGGCTAGATATAGCCTCGAGTGGTGAGGTGACACTTGACTGTCCAGTACTAAAGCCATTCTTGGAGTTGGCACACAGTTTATACAGTTCTAAAGTGTGATTTAGCTATGGTAGCCTCATTACTTACAGATATAACCACCATAGAATGAAATAGAACACACTTGTATGTATCCTATGGGTATAACCACAGGCACATCCTACATACTGTAGAGCTGTTGCTCATAATGAATTGGCTTTTTTATTAAATGTTTCCTTGGCATGTATGTAAGAGGTATTTTTTTTTTTTGGAGAAGGAGCTTCAGGTGTAGATGTAGTTGCTTTCTGGCTTCCATCTGTCTCTGCCCACAGTGTGGTATTGATGGTCATCCCATACAGCAGTGATGAGTGCTTCCTTTTCTTATTCAACTCTGAATTGACACATAGAATACCAGTATTCAGACTCTGACTTTTATCCACATTTTGTTACGTTACAGCCTTATTCTAAAATGGATTGAACAAATGTTTTCCCTCAACATTCTACACACAATACCGCATAATGACAAAGTAAAAAACAGGTTTTTTACAAATGTTACGCTAATTTATTTAAAAAAATAACAACTGAAATAGCACATTTACATAAGTATTCAGACCCTTTGCTATGATACTCGAAATTGAGCTCAGGTGCATCCTGTTTCCATTGATCCTCCTTGAGATGTTTCTACAACTTGATTGGAGTCCACCTGTGGTAAATTCAATTGATTGGACATGATTTGGAAAGGCACACACCTGTCTATATTTGGTCCCACAGTTGACAGTGCATGTCAGAGCAAAAAACAAGCCATGAGGTTGAAGGAATTGTCCGTACAGCTCAGAGACCGGATTGTGTCGAGGCACAGATCTGGGGAAGGGTACCCAAAAATGTCTGCTGCATTGAAGGTCCCCAAGAACACAGTGGCCTCCATCATTCTATATTGGAAGAAGTTTGGAACCACCAAGACTCTTCCTAGAGCTGCCTGCCAGGCCAAACTGAATAATCGGGAGAGAAGGGCCTTGGTCAGGGAGGTGACCAAGAACACAATGGTCACTCTGACAGAGCTCCAGAGTTCCTCTGTGGAGATGGGAGACCCTTCCAGAAGGACAACCATCTCTGTAGCGCTCCACCAATCAGGCCTTTATGGTAGAGTGGCCAGACAAAAGGCACATGACAGCCCGCTTGGAGTTTGCCAAAAGGCACCTAAAGGACTTAGACCATGAGAAACAAGATTATCTGGTCTGATGAAACCAAGATTGAACTCTTTGGCCTGAATTCCAAGCGTCATGTCTGGAGGAAACCTGGCACCATCCCTACTCCGAAGCATGGTGGTGGCAACATCATGCTGTGAGGATGTTTTTTAGCAGCAGGGACTGGGAGACTGGTCAGGATCGAGGGAAAGATGAACGGAGCAAAGCACAGAGAGATCCTGGATGAAAACCTGCTCCAGAGCACTCAGGACCTCAGACTGGTGCTGAAGGTTCACCTTCCAACAGGACAACGACCCTAAGCACACAGCCAAGACAATGCAGGAGTGGCTTCTGGACAAGTCTCTGAATGTCCTTGAGTGGCCCAGCCAGAGCTCGGACTTGAACCCGATCGAGTATCTCTGGAGAGACCTGAAAATAGCTGTGTAGCGATGCTCTCCATCCAACCTGACAGAGCTTGAGAGAATCAGCAGAGAAGAATGGGATAAACTCCCCAAATACAGGTGTGCCAAGCTTGTAGCGTCATACCTGTAACGATGTGTGCTGCTAGTTTGGAAGTTCAGGGAGTGAGTGTTTTTAATAAATAAATGAAGCATAATACAAAACAAGAAACACGAACAATACACAGACGGGAAACTGAAACAGAAACAATGACACCTGGGGAAGGAACCAAAGGAAGTGACATATATATGTATGTATATATGTATGTATGTATATATATATATATATGTATATATATATATATATATATATATATATATATATATATATATATATATATATATATAGGGCAGGTAATCAAGGAGGTAATGGAGTCCAGGTGAGTGTCATAATGCGCTGATGCGCGTAACGATGGTGACAGGTGTGCGCCATAACGAGCAGCCTGGTGACCTAGAGGCCGAGAGGGAGCACATATAACAATACCCAAGAAGACTTGAGGCTGTAATCACTGCCAAAGGTGCTTTAACAAAGTACAGAGTAAAGGGTCTGAATACTTATGTAAATGTGATATTTCAAATTTTTATTTTTAATAAATGAATGGGGAAAAAACGAATGTATCCATTTCAGAAAAAGGCTGTAACGTAACAAAATGTGGGAAAATTCATGATTTCCTAATGCACTGTATTTCCACACTATGAGGTTAGAATAATACTGTTACATTGGGAAAATTATGATAATGGTTTTTTAGTGTAAGAGCTGTTTGAAAAGACTGCCTGAAATTTCAGCCTGTTTTGGTGGGATGGAGTTTTGTTCTGCCTGATGACCTCACCAGGCAGTAAATTAGTTAACCCTATCCGTCCCGAGACCCAGCTTTTCATTTATCAGACTGTCATTTATCTGCATGTCCAGACTTTATATTTAGTCTCACAATGTTTTACCTTTTTTTATTTTCAGGACTACATGAGAACAAAATAATTTGATTTAACAGTTGCATTTGTGAGTTTTATTGACAAAGCAAAAACCTGACAAATGAATTTATAATAATGCTGTATGTACAGAAATGGTTTGCTCAGTGGGAAATTAATATCCAACTAGTTAGTGACAGCTGTTTGGCGTTTGTGACAGCCGCTATGTGAGCTTATTACAGTAATAAAGACACAATGTCCTGGGATTTCCTATGTAGAATAACCCTTTACCTTATAAGGACTCTTGTGTAGCTTGTGAGTGACATAGAGCAAAACATGTGCATGTTTGTCAGTCTCTGCTTTTCATAGATAGCTTTTAATAGTTTGGAGCTCAAACCATTCTGACTCTACATTGATTTTTGTAAAAAAATACCCCCTTCAGGGTCTGCCCTTGTCTCACAAACACTGTCTAGCTCAGCCCCCATTTATCACACAGACTAATGGTTGGTATCAGCCAAGTCTGTAGCTCAAACACACAATGTTTTAAAGGGGTTACAAGTCCAAATACGCCTGCGTCACGGTGGGACTGTTAGACGTTAATAGACGACTACGCTAAGCGCTCGTTTTCCCCTCCCCACTCAGACCACTCCTTGACTGTCCCAGCAAAATTCTTGCTTGAGAAATTGCTCTTTGCTAAGACGTTATTCTTGTTTCTTTTTGACCACTTTAATTGAAAACAATCAGAGTAAGGTAATTAATTAAAAAAAAATATATATATATATTGGAAAATGAGATAAAAAAACAGCTGCATTGAACCTTTAATAAAAATGACTTTTCCTATTTCCTGCTTCCCGTGGTGAGCCGCAAGGATAGTCTTCCTCCTCAGAAACACTCACTGGTCTGTTAGTTGTCATCAGTGTGTTCGCCACTATGAGGGAGTGCAATTTCTCCCTTCGTTTGACCTTTTTATTTCTGTTTTATCCAATATGATTTTGGGTGTAAGGGAGAGCAGTCCTCAATGCCTATTCAAAGACTCAAAAACAAATTAAAAGTTTAAAAGTTGTTCATAATCATAGCCAGTTTATCAGCAAAGATTAAGGTTCCCTGTCTCAGAGTTAAAGTAAGGAAATGCACACAAAAAATGCCAATCCCCTATTACAAGATTGCACAAAGTCACCAGTGTTGTTTTAACTTAGTGGGCCACTGAGTGGGGAAATAATTACTTCAAGCCCAGGGTGCAGTTTGAGGAAAGCTTGAGGAATGTCAGCATTTCTATTTTAACACCGTAGGCTACTTACTCTAAGCAACGAGCTGGAGGTCTGTCCCCAATACAACAACCGGATAATGTGGCAATATTTCAAAATGGGATGACTTCACACAACTGTTGAAAAAACTATATATATCCACAGATTAGGGCATTTTCTGGCCTGACAAATCGCAGAGGAATTGGGCATTTTAGAAATGGAAACATTCTAATAAGAGATATTTGTTTACTTCGACTAGAGGTCATTATGCTGTTCTCCCAGATGTTTTCCAGAAATGAAAATAAACAACCGAAGAATGTACTAAAACCCTGTATTCCATGACCAAAATGTAAATGTGAATTGCATTAAGTTCTGAGGCTTGGTTTTGGTCTATGTGATTGATTACATTTTGATCATGTCATCACAGTGGATCTTGATTGCTATTGATAGTACTGCATTGTTATGGAAAGTTAGCAAGTTAGCATTTCACTGTACCGTTTCAACCTGTATCCAGTGCACCTGTCCAATAAACATTGATTTTGATTTGACAGATACATTACCTGGTCTGCTGGAAAGTTTTTCTTTGACATGTTATTGTCCTCTCTGGGCATGCCTCCCCTTTTACTGCTGAACCCAATCACTGCCCTCTCTGCCCTCATCTCATTCCCAGGCTTTCATTCTTCTTTACCACAATTCTCTTATCATCTCATTTTCACACATATAGTCTAGGTCAGGGATCATCAACTAGATTCAGCCACAGGACATTTTTTATTTTCTTGAGCAGATGGTCGGGGGACCGGAACATCATTTGTAGCCTGCAAGTTGAACGCAAAAAGTCCAAACGGAGATATTTGACTAAAGCATCATTTCAAACCTTGCTTACATTTGTATACGATCACGTGTTTCTCTATAATGCGTGGGAATACTTGGGACCAGAACACTTGGTGCTGTTTTCCTGGTGTTTTTTACAGTCTTATGTCCAACAATTAAAATTCCAAAATAAGAATAAAAAACATTTGCTAAGAAAACTTAAAGGGCCAAATAAAACCACCGGCCTGCGGGCCCTCAGTTGGCAAACCTTGGCCTAGGTACTGTACACTTAAAAAATACACGTAAAAAAAGCACAACTTTTGAATTGAATCTACACCTGCTATTGTACCCGATGTATTGAACTAATATTCTACTTCCTCTGAGTAGTTTGTATTTCTTTAGTTATTGGGTGACTATTCAAGGATTATACATTTGCCATTTGAGGTATTACACACCTGTATCGTTCCTTTTCACATAAATCACTGTATTGATGTCAATGACAGATTTGCAGTTCATGTTACAGCTAAAGGTCAGGTTGCACGTGAATATCTCAGATTATATGATTCTGCCCTACAGTATTACTCGCACACTATACAGTTGAAGTCGGAAGTTTACATACACCTTAGCCAAATACATTTAAACTCAGTTTTTCACAATTCCTGACATTTAATCCGAGTAAAAATGACCTGTTTTAGGTCAGTTAGGATCACCACTTTAATTTAAGAATGTGAAATGTCAGAATAATAGTAGAGAATGATTTATTTAGATTCTAACATCACATTCCCAGTGGGTCAGAAGTTTACATACACTCAATTAGTATTTGGTAGCATTGCCTTTAAATTGTTTAACCTGGGTCAAAAGTTTTGGGTAGCCTTCCACAAGCTTCCCACAACAAGTTGGGTGAATTTTGGGCCATTCCTCCTGATAGAGCTCGTGCACCTGAGTCAGGTTTGTAGGCCTCCTTGCTCGCACACACTTTTTCAGTTCTGCCCACACATTTTCTATAGGATTGAGGTCAGGGCTTTGTGATGGCCTCTCCAATACCTTGACTTTGTTGACCGTAAGCCATTTTGCCACAACTTTGGAAGTATGCTTGGTGTCATTGTCCATTTGGAAGACCCATTTGCGACCAAGCTTTAACTTCCTGACTGATGTCTTGAGATGTTGCGTCACTATATCCACATAATTTTCCTCCCTCATGATTCCATCTATTTTGTGAAGTGCACCAGTCCCTCCTGCAGCAAAGCACCCGCACAACATGATGCTGCCACCCCCGTGCTTCACGGTTGGGATGAGGTTCTTTGGCTTGCAAGCATCCCCCTTTTTCCTCCAAACATAACGATGGTCATTATAGCCAAACAGTTCCATTTCTTTTTTTTCATCAGACCAGAGGACATTTCTCCAAAAAGTATGATCTTTGTCCCATGTGCAGTTGCAAACTGTAGTCTGGCTTTTTTATGTCGGTTTTGGAGCAGTGGCTTCTTCCTTGCTGAGTGGCCTTTCAGGTTATGTTGATATAGGACTCATTTTACTGTGGATATAGATACTTTTGTACCTGTTTCCTCCAGCATCTTCACAAGGTCCTTTGCTGTTGTTCTGGGATTGATTTGCACTTTTCGCACCAAAGTACGTTCATCTCTAGGAGACAGAACGCGTCTCCTTCCTGAGAGGTATGACGGCTGCGTGGTCCCATGGTGTTTATACTTGCGTACTATTGTTTGTACAGATGAACGTGGTACCTTCAGGCATTTGGAAATTGCTCCCAAGGATGAACCTGACTTGTGGAGGTCTACAATTATTTTTCTGAGATGGGTTTGTAAGTAATCATTTCACGGTAAGGTCTACCTACGCCTGTTGTATTTGGCGCATGTGATTTGAGTTACTGTTGGTGAGTTATTTTATGCAAATGTATAGTTATATTTAATAAAGATTTGAAAGAATTTGAAGTTGGGATAGCCTGAATGTTTTAAAGTTTGTCTTGTAGCTTAATTGGCCAAGGAACAGGTCCATTTTGAAAAGCTACGTCTGTATTCCTATGGTTCTCATTTAAACCCATGTTAATTTATGCACATTTTAAATAGTTATAGTTCATAAAGTACACATAGTGTCAAAAATCCAGTCTGGACATTTGGCAGTTTGTTTCGTGTTAATAGCTTAAATCGTTTAAGCTCTCGAGTGGGCAAATAAATATATATATATATATATATATATATATATATATATATATATATATATATATATATATATATGTATTTCACCTTTATTTAACCAGGTAGGCCAGTTGAGAACAAGTTCTCATTTACAACTGCGACCTGGCCAAGATAAAGCAAAGCAGTGCGACAAAAACAACAACACAGAGTTACACATAAACAAACGTACAGTCAATAACACAGAATAATAATAATAGGACTATGTAAGAAATGTAGAGTTCTATTTTGCTTTCCAAGCGCAGCTAATAATGCGTTCATAACCAAGTGGGAAGGTGGTATTTACAACATACGACTGGGAAAAATCCACTTGAACACCCCTCCAACTGGTAATTACTAGTGGAAAACTTGTCCATCGTCCCTGAGCCACAACTTTTTTTCCACAACTTTTTTTCCCAAGCTGTTTAACGGCACAGTCAACTTAGTGTATGTAAACTTTTGACCCACTGGAATTGTGATATAGTGAATTATAAGTGAAATAATCTGTCTGTAAGCAATTGTTGGAAAAATGACTTGTCATGCACAAAGTAGATGTCCTAACTGAATTGCCAAAAATATAATTTGTTAACAAGAAATTAGTGGAGTGGTTGCAAAACAAATTTTAATGACTCCAACCTAAGTGTATGTAAACTTCTGACTTCAACTGTATATACAAAAGTATTAAAACCTCTTCAAATTAGTGGATTCGGCTATTTCAGCTGACAGGTGTATAAAATTGAGCATACAGCCATGAAACCTCCATAGACAAACATTGGCAGTAGAATGGCCTTCTTGAAGAGCTCAGTGACTTTCAACGTGGCACCGTCATAGGATGCCACCTTTCCAACAAGAGTTCGTCAAATTTCTGCCCTGCTAGAGCTGCCCTGGTCAACTGTAAATGCTGTAATTGTGAAATGGAAACGTCTAGGCGCAACAACGGCTCAGCTGCGAAGTGGTAGGTCACACAAGCTCACAGAACGGGACCGCCGAGTGCTGAAATGTGTCGCACGTAAAGATCGTCTGTCCTCGGTTGCAACACTCACCACGAGTTCCAAACTGCCTCTGGAAGCAATGTCAGCACAATAACTGTTTGTCGGGAGCTTCATGAAGTGGGTTTCCATGGCTGAGCAGCCGCACACAAGCCTAAAATCACAATGTGCAATGCCAAGTGTAGGCTGGAGTGGTGTATAGCTCGCCGCCATTGGATGAATCACGTTTCACTATCTGGCAGTCCGACGTACAAATCTGGGTTTGACGGATGCCAGGAGAACGCCACCTGCCCGAATGACTACTGCCAACTGTAAAGTTTGGTGGAGGAGGAATAATGGTTTGGGGCTGGTTTTCATCTTTCCGGCTAGGCCCCTTAGTTCCGTTGAAGGAAAATCTTACCGCTACAGAATACAATGACATTCTATAGACGATTCTGTGCTTACAACTTTGTGGCAACAGTTTGGGGAAGGCCCTTTCCTGTTTCAGCATGACAATGCCCCCATGCACAAAGTGAGGTCCATACAGAAATTGTTTGTCGAGATCAGTGTGGAAGAACTTGACAGGCCTGAACAGAGCAAGTCCCCGCAGCAATGTTCCAACATCTAATAGAAAACCTTCCAAGAAGAGTTGGAGGCTGTTATAGCAGCAAATGGGGGACCAACTCCATATTAATACCCATGATTTTGGAATGAGATGTTCGACGAGCAGGTGTCCACATACTTTTACATCCTAATTGCAGACATGCAATCAACTCAACACTGTCTTGTCCTGCTTGGGAGATTATATTAAAAATGACAATGAATTACTTTATATGTGGAGGTAGAAAAAGGACATACTAATTTTCCCAGATCTGCCCATGGATATCATAATTCATTTGCAGTATATCATATGCTGCCTATTTGTTATACACATATTTCCCTGAGAGAATGATCAGTGGGTTAATCATATCTACATAAGAGGAATGCCCATCAGTGTGTGTACGGTTAGTGTTGAGGTATTGGGTGATTTAACACTCATAACACACCCCCGTCGGAACAAGATTAACTTAATTTACAGAGAAGTATGGCACTTACGTCCCCCCCCTGTTGATTGATACTGGTGTGCCGCAGACATTAATATCAAAAGCTGTTGAACATGTTATTATGACACTGTAGTGTAGGAATTTATTGTTGGAAACAGTTTATCAGTTTAACAGTTAAAATTAGGGTTGCAAAATGACAGGAACTTTCAATAGATTCCCTGGGTCTTACAGAAATCCTGCTAAAAAAAAAACAGACGAACGGAGGAATGAAGAATATGTGATGAAACCTCAGTGGAGATCCTGTCAGTTCTTCTCCTTTCAAGTAAGCTACCCGAATGAACCGGGGAATATTAATACAGACCCAAGATCTCCCAACAAGCATTCTTATCTTATCTCGTTGTGCAATTATCTCTCTTTGCCAGTAAATTAAAATAAAAAACATACACACATCTCTAATACCTACAGCAGTGTAGTTGTACCACTTTCTAGATATCAAACTTGTTCCTCGTCTGTCCTGTCCCTTCTGATTTATGGCCCTTGTCAGTGTTGTGTATTTTCTGCCAAGATAGAACTGCCAAAGGGGGCAGGGTCACAATCTACTGTAGAGATAGTCTGCAGAGTTCTGTCATGCTATCCAGGTCTGTGCCCAAACAGTTAGAGCTTCTACTTCTAAAAATCCACCTTTCCATAAATAAGTCTCTCACTGTTGCCGCTTGCTATAGACCCCCCCTCAGCCCCCAGCTGTGCCCTGGACTCCATATGCGAGTTGATTGCCCCCCATTTATCTTCAGAGTTCGTACTGTTAGGCGACCTAAACTGGGATATGTTTAACACCCCTTGCCGTTCTACAATCTAAGCTAAATGCCCTCAATCTCACACAAATTTTCAAGGAACCTACCAGGTACAACTCCAAATCCGTAAACTCGGGCACCCTCATAGATGTCATCCTGACTAACCTGCTCTCTAAATACACCTCTGCTGTCTTCAATCAGGATCTCAGCGATCACTGCCTCATTGCCTGTGTCTGTAATGGGTCCACTGTCAAATGCTCCCTAAAACACTTCAGCGAGCAGGCCTTTCTAATCGACCTAGCCTGGGTATCCTGGAAGGATATTGACCTCGTCCCGTCAGTAGAGGATGCCTGGTTATAAAAGTGCTTCTTTCCTCACCATCTTAAATAAGCATGCCCCATTCAAAAAATGTGGAACTAAGAACAGATATAGCCCTTGGTTCACTCCAGACTTGACTGCCCTTGACCAGCACAAAAACATCCTGTGGCGTTCTGCATTAGCATCGAATAGCCCCCGAGAAATGCAACTTTTCAGGAATGTTAGGAACCAATATACACAGTCAGTTAGGAAAGCAAAGGCTAGCTTTTTCAAACAGAAATTTGCATCCTGTAGTACAAATTCCCAAAAGTTTTGGGACACTGTAAAGTCCATGGAGAATAAGAGCACCCCCTCCCAGCTGGGCTAGGAAACACTGTCACCACCGATAAATCCACGATAATCGAGAATTTCAATAGCATTTTTCTATGGCTGGCCATGCTTTCCACCTGGCTAACCCTACCCCACACAGCAACTTGCCCAAGCCCCCACCCCCCCGCTTCTCCTTCACCCAAATCCAGATTGCTGATGTCCTGACAGAGTTACAGAATCTGGACCCCTACAAATCAGCAGGGCTAGACAATCTGGACAGGCTCTTTCTAAAATGATCCACCGCAATTGTTGCAACCCCTATTACTAGCCTGTTCAACCTCTCTTTCGTATCGTCAGAGATCCCTAAAGATTGGAAAGCTGCCGCGGTCATCCCCCTCTTCAAAGGGGGTGACACTCTAGACCCAAACTGTTACAGACCTATATCCATCTGCCTTTCTAAAGTCTTCGAAAGCCAAGTTAACGAACAGATCACGAACCTTTTCGAATCCCACCGTACCTTCTCTGCTATGAAATCTGGTTTCCGAGCTGGTCATGGGTGCACCTCAGCCACGCTCAAGGTCCTAAACGATATCATAACTGCCATCGACAAAAGACAGTACTGTGCAGCCGTCTTCATCTACCTGGCCAAGGCTTTCGACTCTGTCAATCACCGCATTCTTACCGGCAGACTCAACAGCCTTGGTTTCTCAAATGACTGCCTCGCCTGGTTCACCAATTACTTCTCAGATAAGAGTTCAGTGTGTCAAATCTGAGGACCTGTTGTCCGGACCTCTGGCAGTCTCTATGGGGGTGCCACAGGGTTCAATTCTCGGGCCGACTCTTTTCTCTGTATATATCAATGATGTCGCTCTTGCTGCTGGGGATTCTCTGATCCACCTCTACGCAGATGACACCATTCTGTATACATCTGGCCCTTCCTTGGACACAAACAAACCTCCAAACGAGCTTCAACGCCATACAACACTCCTTCCGTGGCCTCCAACTGCTCTTAAATGCTAGTAAAATGAAATGCACACTCTTCAACCGATCGCTGCCCGCACCCGCCCGCCTGACTAGCATCACTACTCTGGACGGTTCTGAGTTAGAATATGTGGACAACTACAAATACGTAGGTGTCTGGTTAGACTGTAAACTCTCCTTCCAGACTCACATTAAGCATCTCCAATCCAAAATTAAATCTAGAATCGGCTTCCTATTTCGAAACAAAGCCTCCTTCACTCATGCTGCTAAACATACCCTCGTAAAACTGACAATCCTACCGATCCTTGACTTCGGTGATGTCATTTACAAAATAGTCTCCAACACTCTACTCAGCAAATTAGATGTAGTCTATCACAGTGCCATCCGTTTTGTCACCAAAGCCCCATATACTACCCACCCCTTCGACCTGTATGCTCTCGTTGGCTGGCCCTCGCTTCATATTTGTCGCCAAACCCACTGGTTCCAGGTCATCTATAAGTCTTTGCTAGGTAAAGCCCTGCCTTATCTCAGCTCACTGGTCACCAAGGCAACACCCACCCGTAGCACGCGCTCCAACAGGTATATTTCACTGGTCATCCCCAAAGCCAACTCCTGCTTTGGCCGCCTTTCCTACCAGTTCTCTGCTGCCAATGACTGGAACGAATTGCAAAAATCACTGAAGCTTTAGACTTATATCTCCCTCACTAACTTTTAAGCATCAGATGCCAGAGCAGCTTACCGATCACTGCACCTGTACACAGCCCATCTGTAAATATCCCACCCAAATACCTCATCCCCAATATTGTTATTTATTTTTGCTCTTTGCACCCCAGTATCTCTATTTGCACATCATCATCTGCACATCTATCACTCCAGTGTTAATGCTAAATTGTAATTGTTTCGCCACTATAGCCTATTTATTGCCTTACCTCCCTAATCTCAGTACATTTGCCACACTGTATATAGATTTTTCTATTGTGTTATCAGCTGCCAATGGAAGCCAGGCTTCCACAAAAAATGGACCAAGAAAAAATATTTTTCTCTCTGGGTTTCATAATTTTCCTTTACTTCACTGAACGTATCTCACCAGAGAAGGTATCCAAGCGAGCTAAACAGCGCCCTTCTGTCTATGTATCTGTAGGCCATCTATCTGATGTTGTCTGGTCCAAAAGAATGACATTATTGCCGCCCGTAGCATTGTATGCAAGAGAAGCTAGCAAGCATTTGGCCTCCCTTGATTAAAAAAAAATAATAGCCAATCAGCTCAACTGTGAATGGTCTTGGCGCAACCAAAAAAATTGTCAACAGAAGCCAGTATGGATTTGGCTTCACTCCGATCACATCGCATCAAGAACATACGTAACTGACAGAAACTTGTTATGCATCTCGTTGTGTTGATGTGCTCCGGTAGCTAGCTAGCTAAAATGATCCCTTTCCTATATCCGCCAGGGAAGGAGATAGGGATTTGGACTTGGGGTTTTACTTAATTCTCCGTACTGGCCAATGATTATAACGGCAATTCTGACCCAACCATTAATTTATACATTGTTGTGCCCCTGGCCTGAGAGGATGGAAGTTCAATATGTAACTAGATATAGAAGGCTAATGTTAACTAGCTAATGTTGCCCATGAAGGGAAGTTAGGCTAGCGAGCAAGCTTTTTACAACGCTAGCCTAGGGCAACAACAAATGAAAGCGTGTACTGTATGAGTGATAGATGGTTTCTTCAACATGAAAAAATCTAATCAAAGAGATGGCGTTGGCGTTTCTCTACAAGTAGGGTGAGTCAACATGTTTTTTCTACTTGCACGAACGCACACACACACGCAGAAATAAAAACCATGGACAGCCACATCATATTTCGCTTATGTTGATTGGAATAAATTGTTTTTGGAATCATTTAGTTGTCACTGTATTTGACTAAGCGTAGGTGGTTTGATAATGTTGAAATTAAAATGGTGCTGGAATAGTGGAGGCAGCTCCGGTTTTCTTTGCAACTTGCGGTAACTCTCCGTGGTTCTAAGTCAATAGTTGTTTGTTTAGTGGTCCGAAAATGTCTGAAACATTAACTTGCTTGACCATGCAGTAGGTCATGTAATTGTTTGTTACATGCAGTATGCTTTGTGGACTTCACCGGACAGAGGTTGCTCTCCAGTTTTGTGATTAAACAAAGGTGTGGTTGAATTTATTCTGCCATTTTGTCTTATTGTCTTGGCCTTAGGCCTATATATCACGGTCGCAAGGCATATGAACTATCAGGTTATAGAGCAAACATCACAATTATCACAACATTGGTTGCATTATGGCTTTTTTTCTGGCTTGGCTTCCCCAGTGAATTTACCCACGCACCACTACTGGCCCTAGTAGGCACTTTGTCCTCATTTTGCACTCCATTTGTCTCCTTCCCCTCTCGGTGGGTCGGTTCAATGTGAAGTGCTTAGCAAATTAGCTAGAGAGTTGCTGAGCTGTTCTTGTAATGGCGTCCGTGTTTCACCAGGGTCATGGAGGGAAGGGGAGCACTGCACTGCGCTCAGGGGCTAGCAGCCTCCAAGTTTCTTGCTGACCTATTCACTACCTGCGCTCTAATGGGTCATATTTTAGGTCCTGTGGCGTTGACAAATGGCACCACTCTAAAAGCCCTGTCCAAGGTGCTGAAACTCAGTTGATATATGGTGGAGTCCCTCTGATAAATGCCCCCCATCAGTCCGCATGTGTCGCCTATTCATCACCTCTGTGAGGTTTGTGTTAGGAATCCATATTGGATTTTTAATGAAAGAGAATATAATGCAGTTCAAAGTCAATGGGTTTTTCTGATGCCCCGCACACACACACACAGGGTACAGTGTGTATATACACACACACACAGTACAGTACAGTGTGTATACACACACACACTCCTACTCCCAGGTCATTGACAAAACACGTCCTCCTGCCTGAGATTGCATTTTGGTAACAATGTTAAAATGTCCGCCTTCAAGGGCAGTCCCAGTAATTGTGTTTGTCTACATCACTCTGTTTTCCTCTTGCAATGTTTAGACCGTGACATGGAAAGATTTATGGGACTCATATTTATGAATTATAACATTTTCCATTTCACGGACAACTGAATGTTATTGTTGAAGGGAGCTTAGATTGTTTACTTTCAGAGTATCCCAATATCGTATTCAGATTGTCCTAAGCAAATCATCCTTGAAGTTGGGTCTTTCATAATTACAATTACAATGTACTGTTTTTAATGAAAAACGTGATCATAAAATAGTTTACATCATATACACTGTTATTGTCTACTAATCTAACACGTTTTTCCATTATAAACTGTATATGAGCGGTATTTCTTAATGATGATCCTTGAGTGTTGATTAAACAGCACAGGAAATATTCCTCATTGTGGACCACAAAGACATCTCCACAAGGCGTTATAAAGCACAAAGCCATAACAGAGAGAGACAACAGTCTTTGTGTTCTGCTTTATTCCAGTTGCACTTCATGAATGACAGACCAGTAGCCACGTATATCACAATCTAGATACCGGTCTGTGAAAGTTTTTGCCGCAACGACACAATTTTGTTGTATAAAATAGTCTATGGGTCAGAGTTTAGCTGGTTAAATATTTAAGCGGGAGGGCTCCGGCTTCTGATTCCATCGTGTTCCAGGAGTTTCAGAATGCGGTGTCCTGTCATTGTCACGAAATGAGGGGGCACGAATCAACATAGTTCTGTGTCCATCACTATTTCACCTTGTTTAAAATCCAGAACATCAATTTTCCTTCTCAAGGACGTTTCTTACATTACATGGAGTTTTCTGGCAAGTCTATCACTGTCGCCCTCACCTTGACTCCAGCCACACAGAGTTCCGTGAGAGAAGAGGCGGAGCCGGGGCGGGTGCTAGGACTGAGCAATGACTGAGATTGGTCCACCATCAACTTCCTGTAAAAGTGTTGGCTTTGCAGAGATGTGTATATGAGAGAGCAAGCCACAGCGACCACAATGAATAGCACAGCACAGGCTGCCATCACCACTGTGTCCCACGTTTCCCTGCTCTCCACGGGGTGAGCCAGTCCCTTTGTGGTGACGTTGACACAGTCCCTGTTGTGTCCGAGTTGCATGCTCATGACTTCCACACAAACCCGGTACTGGGTGGAGGGGTTCAGGTGGGTGAGACGGTACTCCTTCACATCGGATGGTACTCTCGCAGTGTGTGCCATGGAGGGGTGCTTAGCATTTGCCACTGTGAACCACTTTATATTGGATACAAGACCACCGTAAGTATTATCCCAAGACACTGAAACAGAGTTGGGCTGCACTGATCTAACGTATATATGTAAAGCATTAACAGAAGGATGTGGAAAGTATTTGTCAACCACCACCAACACAGACTTAAGGTCTGCACCAACAAGATTGTGAGCGACACAGGTGTACAGTCCTGCCTCGCGCTCAGTAGTGTCATAGATTTCAAAGGTCCCCTCTGGATGCATGTAGTGCTTATCAGACACACTGTTGGGCAGGACTCTGTCCCCAGAGGGGGTGACCCAGTAGATCTCTGGCTCCGGCTCTCCAAATGCCCGGCAGTGCAGCGTCACCAAGCTCCCTCTCCCGACCATGACTCGATCTGGAAGGCTCCCAGGCGAGATGAGTGGGAGGCAGATCTCGGTCATCTCCCGGAAGTGAACCTGACGGACGTGCTGGCCCTGGTACTCAGGCGGCTCCACGCAGAGGAGGGAATTGGGCTCCATGAAGCGTACTCCGGTCCGATTCATGTTGATCCAGCGGATGACGCAGTCACAGCGGATGGGGTTGCTGTGCATGCTGACCTCGCGCAGGTTGGGCAGGGAGTCCACAGTGCCGCGGTGCAGAGCGCTGAGGGCGTTGCTGTTCAGCATCAGCGTCTCAAGTCTCGGCAGCTTGTGGAAGGCGTTGGGATGGATGTAGGACAGCTTTGGGTTGTTGGTGGCCTCTATCTTGGTCAACTCTGGGAGGTTGTTCAGGGCAAAGCTGTCAATGGACACCAGTGCAGGCATGCTGTTGATGCCCAGCTCTTTGAGATGGAACATGTCCACAAAATCCCCTCTCTGAATCCGCTCAATGGGGTTCTTGTTGAGATCCAGAAACTTCAGGTTCTTGGCTTTCTTCAGAGCAGCCCGGGGGACTCTGACAAACAGGTTGTCGAAAAACGAGATGCTCTCCAGATTGTCGAGGCCGACCAGAGTGTCGTCCGGGATTTCAGACATATTCATCCTGGCCAGAACCAAGCTGCGTAGGTTGACCAGGGGCTTAAAGTTCATGTCTGACAATTGGACGATGGGGTTCTCCCCAATCATCAGGATCTCCAGGCGGGGTAGCGGCTGGAACCATTCCCTGCTGATGCCCCTCAGACGGTTGGAGTTGAGATGGAGCCGCAAGAGCCTCCCCAGCCCCTGGAAGGCCCCAGGACTGATGGAGGAGATCAGGTTGTGGTTGATGTAGAACTCCTGGAGGTTGGGCAGGGACGGGAGACAGTTATCTGATAAGGCTGGAACCCAGTTTTCTTCCATGTGCAGTGACAGCAGATGGGGAAGAGGACCCAGACGGACATCGCTCACAGAGGATATGTTATTCTGGGATAAGTCTATATCTGTGACATTAGCCAGGTAATCCAAAGGTTTCTCGACGCTGATGATATTGTTGGTCTGTAACAATAGCACCTGTGTGTCTGAGGGAAGTTTCTCTGGCAGTGTTGATAGGCCTAAATCATTACAGTCCACCGTGGGAGCCTCTGTATAAATAGAGCTGGGAGAGAACCAGGGTCGTATCTCACACCGGCACAATGCAGGGCAATGAGCAGTGCCCCCCTCTGAGGCCAGAACAAAGGCAGTCAGAGCTAGCTCCGCTAACAGACAAGCCACAAACGCAGTCTCCTGCATCTTGGCCCACTATTCCCTTCAGATAGTAATTGGTCCTTATGGAGTCTGCCGTTAGCACTGTTAACTTCACAAATAAAAGCTCATTTGTTACCGCGGCCCGACAGAGCAGATGTCTGCTGTCACCTGGTCCCCAAAGCTTTGGCCCTGTTGTAGTCGTTTCGTCCTTGGCAGAGAGGAGAGGAGCAACCTTTCAATGTACCCTGCTCCAGGTTGTCAGGCAAGCTGGATGTGTGAAGGTCAATGTATCCTTCAGAGGGCCGGTCGGTGAAGCGAAGGAACGGTTGAGGAGGAACGCTCTGGCTTGGGCTGGGGATGGATCACTCTGTCTTCCATCATTGTTATCCTCAATCACTGTCGCTCCTTGTGTCAATTTCCATCTGGGGAGAAAATGGACAGAAAAAATGAACTCAGTACAACAAGGCATTATTCAGAGACTGAGGCATGTATTGACATTCAGGAATATTGACACATTCTGTGCTCATTTGATTTTATTGCTGTCACTTTGCCATCAAAATTAGAAGTTATGGTTGACTTGACCTATATATATATATATATATATATATATATATATATATATATATATATATATATATATATATATATATATATATATAATATTTGACAAGTTGGAGACTAATAATGGATGCGTTCCAAATGGCACCATTATTCCCTATATAGTGCACTACTTTTGACCAGAGCGTTATGGGCCCGAGTCAAAAGTCGTACACTACAGGGAATATGGTTATATTTGGAATGCACTCAATATCACTGAAGGGCAAGAGATCTGCTGGAGGATCAGAATTTTAAAACAGCGATTCATATCTTGCTCACAGCAGTAAAACAACCCTCCCCCCAGTTTTACCATACTCCCCAATTAGCTGAGTTTCTCTCTGCCATGAATATATTAACTATTCACATGCACACATCAACTCTCTCTCTCTGTTACACACAACCACCCATGGAGAAGGTGGTAGCTGCAGCTCAGTGTGGCGACCGGAGTACAGCATGGGTGTGTGGAAAGGAAAGTAGTGAGTGTGTGGGAAGGAAAGTAGTGGGTGTGTGGGAAGGAAAGTAGTGGGTGTGTGGAAAGGAAAGTAATGGTTGTGTGTAAAGGAAAGTAGTGGGTGTGTGGAAAGGAAAGTAGTGGGTGTGTGGAAAGGAAAGTAGTGGGTGTGTGGAAAGGAAAGTAGTGGGTGTGTGGAAAGGAAAGTAGTGGGGGGGTGGGAAGGAAAGTAGTGGGTGTGTGGAAAGGAAAGTAGTGGGTGTGTGGAAAGGAAAGTAGTGGGTGTGTGGAAAGGAAAGTAGTGGGTGTGTGGGAAGGAAAGTAGTGGGTGTGTGGGAAGGAAAGTAGTGGGTGTGTGGAAAGGAAAGTAGTGGGTGTGTGGGAAGGAAAGTAGTGGGTGTGTGGAAAGGAAAGTAGTGGGTGTGTGGAAAGGAAAGTAGTGGGTGTGTGGAAAGGAAAGTAGTGGGTGTGTGGAAAGGAAAGTAGTGGGTGTGTGGGAAGGAAAGTAGTGGGTGTGTGGGAAGGAAAGTAGTGGGTGTGTGGGAAGGAAAGTAGTGGGTGTGTGGGAAGGAAAGTAGTGGGTGTGTGGGAAGGAAAGTAGTGGGTGTGTGGAAAGGAAAGTAGTGGGTGTGTGGAAAGGAAAGTAGTGGGTGTGTGGAAAGGAAAGTAGTGGGTGTGTGGAAAGGTTAGACGGTTTTGATTGAGCTGTGTTTTTTTCCTTCTGTTTCTTACCACACAACTACCGAAGGGGCACTGTCTCCCGTTGTTGTTGCCATTCATGCCCTCCCCATTGAGTAGACTGTATGTGCATATATCCAGGTGACATCTAGATGGTTTTCAATATTAGTTATTTCTTGTGTAGGCTGCTATTCTACTTGAAATCAAATCATGGGAGGGGAAAAAAATTGCCACGTCAGCTACCGCCGGCGACACGGTCGTGTCAGGTCTCCGGTTGGCAGGCATGTCCATACAACACCGGTGTACTGGTCGTGCAGCCCAGTCAGCCATGCAAAACGGTCTTGAGAAGCAACAAATCTGCCCAATTAGCTGACCTCAAGGCATTTCAGATTCTGCCAAAATAGCTCCGAAGCTTGCCACAGGTCTTGTTCTGTGACTCTTCTTCCCTCTTGCATATTTATGATGAGTTGAATCAAATTGTTCCCACAGGTGACAGGTCTGTGCCGGGTTTTGCTTGTGTCGACTGCACATATTGATGTTTTGATTAAGTTAGGACCTTGAGGGCAGAAGCCTAAGGCTCTGTGGGCCATGGTAGAGGAAGCTGTCTATAAGGCTATAAGAGCAAGGCTGCTGATGAAGACGCACAATGACCGAGCGTGCCTATATTAGCTTGTTTATGGCAGTCAGTCAACACACGCAGGTGGAACCAAGTGGTGGAAGATTTTTTTGGTGCCTCATGGTCTCCTGCTCAGTCATCTGTGTAGGACCTGTGTACAGATTTTGTCCAAGCTGCTCTATGTCTGATATGATACAACATGTTGAATATTCACACACATTTGGTGTTTTATTTCAACGCTTTTTATGTTAAGTGTTGAAAGAAATACTAAGAGACAGTGAGCGAGTTAAGTGTGGTAATGCTAGCTGTCATTTGCAATGACCGTTTTCAGACTCCTTTGTTATGGTTTTGTGAAAGGAAATGGTTTCATTGGAAACTCCTTGGTTAACTAAGAGTCGACTGACTCTAGGGAGGCTCACACAAGGCTAATTGAAGTACTCCTGTTTGCTTCCGCGACGCTCACGAGCATTTCCCGGTTATTAATGAAATCTGGAATCCGTAGCGGTGAAACTGCCACGCCCGTTTGTGGTATTACAACAACAAAGACGTTACTTCAAACAGTGAACACTGTTTTTTCCCCTCTCTGACATCATTGCACACGCGATAGAACAGCAGAGTATGTACCGCCATTTTTTCTTTTTTTTACCTCGAGCTGGATGCTCATTTCCTCAAAAACAAAACAAATGCGCCTGGGGCTGTTTTACATAACTTCCACTCTCAATTAGATTAAATGGAGGTTTGAGTGTGTGTTATATACTCTTCCATCATGATGTAGCTAACACTGCTTGCTTGTGTTTTTACACTGGTGATAACACCATGCACTTGTATAACGTATTGTCTAGTTATTTATCGTATTTAGCTCCCTTAGTGATTTCACTTGTGGTTTGTTTAATACAATATGCGGCAGAGTAGTTTCAAGATGCAACGGCAGAACACTTATTTAATGTACCTCTTTTCGCTCTCGCTCTCTCTCTCGCTCGCTCTCTCTCTGAATTGCTGTGATATGTGATGACATTGCCTCTCTGAATTGCTGCGATTACATTGCCCTCGTCCCAGAATCGGTTTCAGCAGATCAAACAGAGTAAAGAAATACCAGGTTTTTTAACAGTGCATGGAAGTACGAGTTGTGGCCATGAGGTTGTGGTAACAGAAAACAATTGATTGTGCGAAGAATTCCCGCACCATTTGTGGTGCGGGAACAGAGGGAAAAGTCCACTCACCGCATGCCAGTTAGTAGAGAGTGCATTGCATTACCAAGTACCAAATGCTGCAGTTAGGCACAGTGCAAAGGCAGCATTCTTTAAATAAACTTCAACTCTACCAAAATACAGCACACTTACAAAAATCCCTTCAAAGACTACAAAAATTGAATTGTGTTTGTTACTTATAAAATGGAGAAGAATATGTTCTAATAATAAATGCCATTTATCAGACACTTTTATCCATCCATTTTACGTATGGGTGGTTACTGGGAATCGAACCCATTACCCTGGCGTTACAAGCACAATGCTCTACCAATTGATCTACAAATTACGACAACAATGTGTGAGGTTGCTAGCATGCTAACAAAGAATAGCTGGGAAAGCATTATAGCTATATAAAAGCTATCTATCTCACACAAATATGATTGTACTATATTTAACCCTGCTAGGTTGCATGCCACAGCATTTTTAAGTGCTGAATATTGACATTCTCCAAATGGATTATGGGTGTATGGCAGAAAGGAAGGGGGGTTGAGATGTACCTAAAATATTGATGTACCTTTTCACACAGTGAAACAGGCTCTGTACTGTGAGGCCACAGTGCAGTGAATTCCTTCCATCCACCTCCTTATGTGGTAAACATCTCATAAAGTGGTCCCATTCCACCATGTTTTATTCACCATCCATTCAGGCAAGCAGTGATGAGGAGCAGGTTGCAGTGACAGGGGTTATGATAAACAGTATGCCAAGGGGATCAGGTCATGTGAACATTTAAGTGTAAGGATTTTTCCATAATATCTTTGTGTTATTATCTAGCCCCCTTGAGAATGGATTTATCACATTATAAGACCAAAAGACAGTCACCAAACTGGCTATGTGACTGCAACTCCCCTCCTCTAATATACTACCAATTAGCTACAGTGCCTTCAGGAAGTATTCATACCCCTTGACTTATTACACATTTTGTTGTGTTACAGCCTGAATTCAAAATGAATTTAATACACACAATACCCCATAATGACAAAGTGAAAATATGTTTTTAGAAACATTTGCACTTTTACTGAACATGAAATACAGAAATATCTGTATTCACACCCGAGTCAATACAAGTTAGGATCACCTTTGGAGGCGATTACAGCTGTGAGTCTTTCTGGGCTTTGCACACCTGGATTGTACAATATTGCACTTTTTTCTTTAAAGTATTCAAGATCTGTCAAGTTGGTTGCTGATCATTGCTAGACAGACATTTTTCAGTTTTACTTCAGTGATTTATTGCAAACAGGATGCATGTTTTGGAATATTGGTATTCCGTACAGGCTTCCTTCTTTTCACACTGTCATTAAAGTGCATTTGGAAAGTTTTCAGACGCCTTGACTTTTTCCACATTTTGTTACGTTAGCCTTCTTCTAAAACAATAATTGATTAAAAAAAAACATAAATCTACATGCAATACCCCATAATGACAAAGTGAAAACAGGTTTATCATTTTTTGCAAAGTTATTCAAAATAATAAACAGAAATACCTTATTAACATAAATATTCAGACCCTTTGCTATGAGATTCTAAATTGAGCTCAGGTGCATCCTGTTTCCATTGGTCCTCCTTGATGTTTCTATAACTTGATTGGAGTCCACCTGTGGTACATTCAATTGATTGGACATGATTTGGAAAGGCACACACTTGTCTATATAAGGTCCCACAGTTGACAGTGCATGTCAGAGCAATAACCTAGCCACAACGTCGAAGGAATTGTCGGTAGAGCTCCGAAACAGGAATGTTTCGAGGCACAGATCTGGGGAAGGGTACGCACAGCCAAACTGAACAGTCGGGGGAGAAGGGCCTTGGTCAGGGAGGTGACCAAGAAGCCGATGGTCACTCTGAGAGAGCTCCAGAGTTCCTCTGTGGAGATGGGAGACCCTTCCAGAAGGACAACCATCTCTGCAGCACTCCGCCAATCAGGCCTTTATGGTAGAGTGGCCAGACGGAGATCACTCCTCAGTAAAAGGCACGACAGCCCACTTGGAGTTTGCCGAAAGGCACCTACAGGACTGACCATGAGAAACAAGATTCTCTAGTCTGATGAAACCAAGATTGAACTCTTTAGCCTGAATGCCAAGCGTCACGTCTGGAGGAAACCTGGCACCATCCCTACGGTGAAGCATGGTGGTGGCAGCATCATGCTGTGGAGATGTTCTTCAGCAGCAGGGACTGGGAGACTAGTCAGGATCGACGGAAAGATAAACAGAGCAAAGTACAAAGAAATCTTTGATGAAAACATGCTCCATAGCGCTCAGGATCTCAGACTGTGGCGCAGGTTCACCTTCCAACAGGACAACGACCCTAAGCACACAGCCAAGACAACGCAGGCGTGGCTTCGGGTCATGTCCTTCAGTGGCCCAGCCAGAGCCCGGACTTGATCTCGATCGAATATCTCTGGAGAGACCTGAAAATAGCTGTGCAAGGGCCTCCCAGGTGGCGCAGTGGTCTAGGGCGCAGTGCTAACTGCGCCACCAGAGTCTCTGGGTTCGCGCCCAGGCTCTGTCGCAGCCGGCCGCGACCGGGAGGTCCGTGGGGCGACGCACAATTGGCATAGCGTCGTCCGGGTTAGGGAGGGTTTGGCCGGTAGGGATATCCTTGTCTCAACGCGCTCCAGCGACTCCTGTGGCGGGCCGGGCGCAGTGCGCGCTAACCAAGGGGGCCAGGTACACGGTGTTTCCTCCGACACATTGGTGCGGCTGGCTTCCGGGTTGGAGGCGCGCTGTGTTAAGAAGCAGTGCGGCCTGGTTGGGTTGTGCTTCGGAGGACGCATGGCTTTCGACCTTCGTCTCTCCCGAGCCCGTACGGGAGTTGTAGCGATGAGACAAGATAGTAATTACTAGCGATTGGATACCACGAAAATTGGGGAGAAAATGGGATAATTTTTTTTTTTTTTTTTTTGCTTTTTTTTTTTTTTTAAATAGCTGTGCAGCGACGCTCCCCATCCAGGCTGACATAGCTTGAGAGGATCTGCATAGAAGAATGGGAGAAACTCCCCAAAATACAGGTGTGCCAAGCTTGTAGCGTCATACCCAAGAAGACTTGAGGCTGTAATCGCTGCCAAAGGTGCTTCAACAAAGTACTGAGTAAAGGGTCTGAATACTTATGTAAATGTGATAATTATTATTATTTAACTTTTTTACATTTGCAAAAATTTCAAAAAAATTGTTTTTGCTTTGTCATTATGGGGAATTGTGTGTAAATTGTGTGTAGATTTTTTAAAGAAAAAAAAGATTTAATCCATTTTTGAATAAGGCTGTAACGTAACAAAATGTGGGAAAAGGGGAGTCTCAATGCGAATCCACTGTATGTTAGTATTGTGGAGTAAAACTACAATGTTGTTGATCCATCCTCAGTTTTCTCCAGTCATTAAAGATTGGCCTCATGGTGAAATCCCTGAGTGGTTTCCTTCCACTCCGGTAACTGCGTTAGGAAGGGCGCCTGTATGTTTGTAGTGACTGGGTATATTGATACACCATCCAAAGTGTATTTAATAACTTCACCATGCTCAAAGGGATATTCAATACACCTATATATATATATATATATTTTTTTTTTTATCTACCAATAGGTGCCCTTCTTTGCAAAGCATTGGAAAACATCCCTGATCTTTGATGTTGAATCTGTGTTTGAAATTCACTGCTGGACTGAGGGTATCTTACATTTAATTGTATGTGTGGGGTGCAGAGATAAGGCAGTCATTGAAAAACGTTAAACAAAAAATGTTAAACAATATAATTGCACACACAGTGTGTCCATGCAACATATTATGTGACTTGTTAAGCACATTTTTACTCCTGAACATATTTAGGCTAGCCATAACAAAGCGGTTGATACGTACTAATTCAAGACATTTCAGCTTTTCATTTTGTAAAACTGTCTAAAAACAATTCCAGTTTGACATTTAGGGGGTATTGTGTGTGCTGTAGGCTAGTGACATTTTTAATTCAGTCTGTAACACAACAAAATGTGGAAAGTCAAGGGGTGTGAATACTTTCTGAAGACACTGTATATCCCAGCTGGGAGCCTGTTTGTGGTCTTTCCATCGGCAGACCATGCCCTCTGTTGTTCTGTGTTACACAGTCGACCAGCCGCTCGGTCATACCCTTCCCACCTCTCTGCACCCAAGGGAATTATTGATCCCTCTCCATCTCTCAGCACCTCTCTGTTGTGTAGGATGTTAGAGTCTTAACTACATCAAGAGGCCACAGCCTGGCCATGTGCATGCTGCTGAGGCCTCGGGGTGGGAGGGGAGGTGGGGTGAGGGAAATGGAGTGAGCTAAGTGCCCCTCCTGTCTATGGCCCCCACCCCCATGTCTTTTCATTGATTAACCATTAAATCTGTCCAAGCTAAAACTGTGTTCCTTTAACGTGACCTGCTCCCTTGTGTTTCCGTATAGTGCTACCTGCTACAATATCACAGCCTGCTATGTAGCCCAAGTCAACAACAACAAATAATGTTTTGCCTGCGCAGCCCGCCATAAAAACCTGCATTAGCTATGCTAGAAATGTGCCTGTCATTAGCATTAGCAGTATGACTACATTTATTAGGCCAGCCTATTATGTGGTTCCCATGCATAATGTAATCTGGAGAGGAGAGCTTCCCTCTTACATCTGCTCAACACCGCCTGCAAATAATCAGCAAGTCAACAATTCATTAGGGATCGATGTTAAGCTGTCAGCTCCCCACGGCGTCCTACCAGCCCTTTCCTCCTACCTACCCACCCCATCTCTTGTGGTCTACTGCCACACACAAGCATGTGCGTGCACACACCAGACACACACACAAGTAACTGCCTGTTATTTGTATGAATAAACCATAATCAATAAGTTTTGTTTGGTGCAATGAACTAGCCACATGTAGATTTTTCACTTTGGATTAAGCTATCAGTATGACCGATCATTGCATTAATACCTAATGTAATACATTAACTGGAAATGCTTGGGGTGTTAGATGTCACCATTCCCTTTCCACAGGCCCAGGTAGGACTTGCTCTGCTGCTCTGACTGAAAAATGCATGGCGCTTCAGAATCCGAGTCATACTTGCTGGGAATGAGTTTTCCCAGTGTATCAAATCAATCTTTGTTTAGCCCATGAATCCATGTGCTACGGTATATTGATATTCTCATAGTGGGGATTTTGTAGGATAGGTAGGTCGTGTGGCTTGGTTTCCATTTGGCTCTTTTCTTTATTAAGCAAGGAGGTTTTCATAAATCAATTGATTGTTTTTGCGCTAGCCTAAATCTGTCTTTGGCTCTGACAAGGCATGGTACAGATGTCGGATCTTAACTTGATCAATCTTTTGTCGTGGAAAATGTTCCTGCGCATCAGGAAATTCAAATGAGCCTCATGAAACCCACAGTTCTCTTTCTATCCATGTGGGGGCAGTCTAGTCATTCGGACCAGTGGAGCCATATTTGTTCATATTCTGTAGTCTATCCATTGTCACGTAATGAAAGTTGTGAAAATCGATGATAGGCTACTGTTTGTGTTTCCCTGGCTGAGTTGATGAGGTGATTATTTTTTAGGAATCAACTGTAAAATAATACATTTTTAAAAAATTGTTAAATCGTGGCCTGGGGCGCACATACACTGAGTGTACAAAACATTAGGAACACCTTGCTAATATTGAGTTGCATCCTTTTTGCCCTCAGAACAGCCTCAATTCGTCGGGGCATTGGGCTCTACAAGGTGTCGAAAGCGTTCCACAGGGGTGCTGGCCCATGTTGACTCCAATGCTTCCCACAGTTGTGTCAAGTTGACTGGATGTCCTTTGGGTGGTGGACTATTCTTGATACACACGGGAAACTGTTGAGCGTGAGAAACCCAGCAGCGTTGCAGTTCTTGACACACTCAATCCGGTGCACCTGGCATCTACTACCATACCCCGTTCAAAGGCACGTAAATATTTTGCCTTGCCCATTCACCCTCTGAATTGCACACATTCACAATCCAAGTCTCAATTGTCTCAAGGCTTAAAAATCTTTTTTTAACTTGTCTCCTCCCCTTCATCTACACTGATTTGAAGTGGATTTAACAGGTGACATCAATAAGGGATCATAGCTTTCACCTGGATTCCCCTGGTCAGTCCATGTCATGGAAAGAGCAGGTCTTCCTAAAGTTTTGTCCGCTCAGTGTATAGGCCCACACCGTTCTGGCTCAAATAACTAATTTCCCCCGATTGACTAGATTTAGTTACACATTTCAAATATGGACAGTCCAGGGATATTTTACCCCCGATCTTGATAAGAAATGACCATACCAGACACTTTCATTTTAGGCCGTGGCTGAGGATCAAACTTTTTCAGGATCTTAGTCTTCTGGACAAAAAGATCCGGAGCTTCCAGAAGCTTCTGCGCATGTGTACACGTCGAGAACAGGCTACTCAGACGAATGGTGCTTGTTTTAATACATTTAGGCCAAAGCCGAATCAATGTCTGCAAGATCACATAATGATAGTGTTCTACATTACAGAACCGAATATAATAGCATAGTATAACGTCAGCGTAAGACAAGGACACCACCGCATTCAATCGTGAATGTTAATTCTTCAAGTTTTACCGGTGAAACTTTAATACATTATCTGCATACAGTGCATTTGGATTCCGAAAGTATTGTTACGTTACCGCCTTATTCTAGAATGGATTAAATTCATTTTTTTCTCATCAATCTACACAAAATATCCCATAATGAGAAAGCAAAAAAAAACAGAAATGCCTTTTTCACATAAATATTCTGATCCTTTGCTATGAGACTCGAAATTGAGCTCAGGTGCATCCTGTTTCTATTGATCATCCTTGAGATGTTTCTACAACTTGGAGTCCACTTGTGGTAAATTCAATTGATTGGACATAATTTGGAAAGGCACACCTGTCTATAAAAGGTCCCACAGTTGACAGTGCATGTCAGAGCAATAACCAAGCCATGAGGTCGAAGGAATTGTTCGTAGAGCTTCGAGACAGGATTGTGTCAAGGTACAGATCTGGGGAAGGGTACCAAAAAATGTCTGCAGCATTGAAGATCTCAAAGAAGACAGTGGCCTCCATCATTCTTAAATGGAAGAAGTTTGGAACCACCAAGACTCTTCCTAGAGCTGGCGTCTGGAGGAAACCTGGCACCATCCCATCGGTGAAGCATGGTGGTGGCAGCATCATGCTGTGGGGATGTTTTTCAGCGGCCGGGACTGGGAGACTAGTCAGGATCGAGGGAAAGATGAACGGAGCAAAGTAAAGAGAGATCTTGATGAAAACCTGCTCCAGAGCGCTTAGGACCTCAGACTGGGGGCGAAGGTTCACCTTCCAAACAGGACAACGACCCTAACCACACTGCCAAGACAACGCATTAGTGGCTTCGGGACAAGTCTCTGAATGCCCTTGAGTGGCCCAGCCAGAGACTGGAATTGAACCCGATCGAACATTACTCAAGACTGTAATTGCTGCCAAAGGTGCTTCAACAAAGTACAGAGTAAAGGGTCTGAATACTTATGTAAATGTGATATTTCAGTAATTTCTTTCTTAAAACCTGTTTTTGCGTTGTCATTATAGGGTATTGTGTGTAGATTGAGGACATTTTTGAATAAGGCTGTAACGTAACAAAACGTGGAAAAAGTCAAGGGGTCTGAATACTTTCCGAAGGCACTGTAGTAACCATTTGATTTCAATCAGTTTGATGGGGACATGCATTTAGATCTTGAGTTATAGTGTTGTGAATGATGTAGCCTACAGTGAGATATATTTTAGAGCAAATGGTGATAGCAAACTGTAGCATAGCCTACCTGTTTATTTGGCTTAGTGGCACGCGCTGTTGAGTTTTGGCCACGAGAGAGAGAAATGCTGTGTTTTTTTTTGTCTTACAGTAACATTATACTATGCTATTATACCGTATTTGGTTCTGTTATGTAGAATACTGTGATCGTTATGTGATTGTGATCTTGCAGACATTGATTCAGCTGTGATGTAAATAATTAAACAAATTAAACAAGCACTATTTGTCTGAGTAACCTGTTCTCTACGCGTAAAGTAGGGAATATACACATCCGCTCATGCGCATAAGCTTCAGGAATAAACGTCGTGGCTGCGGTTCCGACTTTTCCGCGATCTTTAGTCCCGAAAAAGTTGGATCCGCAGCCACGCCGTTTATTTTAAAGACAGTTGTATTTAACAGATAACATAAATAAGGACGGCTCAGTTGGTAGAGCATGGTGCTTGCAACGCCAGGGATTTGGGTTCGATTCCCAAGGGGGACCGGTAAGGGAAAATTAAGTCACTTTGGATAAGAGTATCTGCTAAATGACACAAAAAAAGTTAAATAACAGTAGGCTACACCAACATGAGTTTCCATTTATATAAAGTATCAAAACGATTGCCTAGCACTGAGAGCGAACTCATGATGCTCGGAGCCAAAGCATGCTGCAAAGACCACTCCTCTACGGCAGTTCATAATGCTCTAGCAAGCCGTGAGCATACTTGATGATAGAAGGTTGGTTCGTAATGGCCTCACCAAATCATAGCCTAGGTACGGTACTACATTGTACAGCCTTCAAACACTGCTTCCAGCTGCCCCCTGGCGGCGAATTCTAAATATTAATTCAAATCCTCCTGCTGCAGGATTGTTTTCCTCCTGCAACGAAATGGGTCAAATTAAGACCTGACATCTGTAGGCTACAGGGGAGTTTGAGGTTTGCATGTGGATCTCAAGTCAAGATTCCAGTAACAAATTGAAACTGCTTGTCATAAATAATTCATGTCTCATAGTAATGCCATTTCACGTCATTTCAATTAGCCTGCATTTTATGTTTGTGATAAACTCAATATACAGTAGTGTCTATTGAGAGATGCAACCATTACCGCCATTATTCTATCATGGAATGGTGTTGCGTGTGAGGTACAGTATCTTGTAGCAACCTATTTATCCCATTCATTCACTTGTTTCTGTGCAGCCTGACACTCGGATAGTGTTTTGCTTTAGTGCTGTCTGTTAAGACTGACATCAGAGATTGACCGTGGACACTTTTACTTTTTTTCTCACACGTGTAAAGCACTAGTATTGCGTTCTCTTGTGGATTCATCTCCCCACCAGTCTACATAGAGAACCTTGGGAAAGCAGGATGGCCATAGAGGACTACTGTATGACGACTGCTTCTTTAAATATATGCAGAGCCAGGATATTCAGCGTGATATTGGTGCATTTTTTGCATTTTTATGCATGATTAGGCTAATTCTGACCCCATTTAGTAGCTAATGTTGTGACAGTGCTGAATGAGGTCTGCTGCTCCCTAAAGATGCCTCAGTATGATGTTTAATTATGAACAAGCCCTAAATACAGCCAGAGTGATGGGAGATGGAGAGAGAACGAGGGAGAGGGGGGAAAGAGAGTGGGAGAGAGATGCAGATGGAGGGGGGAGAGTGTGCCGTTCTGGTAAATTAGGCAGGCAGTGGTGGGAATGTCTTTTCCTATGGTTAGAGGAGTACTCCCAGCACTCCAGCTCTCGCCTCATATTGACCTGCCTCACCTGGATTCCTTAGACGCTAAAAAATCCTAAATAAATCTTCATAGAAATCATATATCTTCCTCCTCTTGGCACACACAGCCAAATAGTGTTTAACTTTAGACACATCCAGTATTTATGTGTTATGATGTGCTTTCACTGAAAACGGAGGGGGTTCTATTTTACCTCAGGCTTATTACTGGTTTACCTCGTTAAATTCTGGTATTTTCTACTGACGGCAGATTCCCTGTCTTGTCTTCCTATCTGTTCAAGCCCTGGCGGACACACAGAGGCGAGTATACTTCAGGGCTGTTCTTTTTCTCAAATGTACCTGTAGAGCGATGCTGCCGAGAGAACACCACGTCCATTCTGCTCCAGCCTGAAACCCACATCTGTCTCATTGCTTTCAAAATACACCAGGAACAAAATGTCACCAGAAGGGAAAGCCCGACGCAAATAACAGGTAGTTCCCTCTCTAAAACCTCTGCAACGCCTACATATTCATCCAAACCGTGCATAAAGTATCAACAACAAAAGCCTGTGTTGGACTGAGCATCTTTCTCTTTCCTCAATCCTCCCCCTTAGCCAAGCCTCCCCCTCAGCCAAGGCTCCCACATAACTATAGGCTGTGCCCTCTGCCTTCTCTGCTGCAAACTCCCTCCACACTCAAGGACTACCGCAGTGCCACACTGAAAACCAGACCTCTGTCATCGTTCCCCCCCCCCCCCCCCCCCCCCCAAACCAACCACATATGACTCACACACATAGGCGAGAGAGATTAGTAACTTACCAGCGGGAGTGAGCCCCCTCACATACTGTATTGAGCGGCAGCAGGTATTCACCTCATGGCTGGGACCCATGTTTTAGAGCAGCAGTCCAGCGTGACACCATGAGACTCAGACTCACAGACGGTTTTTCACGTGTATTTCCAAGTCCAATAGTCTTCTTCTCCTTTCGTTGCGAGAAAGGCAGAGGGAAAAAGAGAGAAACAGGAGAGGGAGGGAGAGATGGGTAGCTCCAGCTCTGATGCTGTTCCACTGTGTGTGTGAGGGAGAGAGAGAGAGGTAGGCTCTGTTAAAGATGCTGGGTACAGAGCAGAGCGATGGGGCGGGCGCTGTTCCCTGTCTACCCCTCCGTTTCTCCATCGCAGTTAGAGAGCAGATCACTCAGCTGATCAACCATCACTCTGCCCCGCTGCTGCCAGCTCCACCGTCATTAATAACAGAAACGTTTTGGAACGAACAGCTCACTGAAGACGGGACGTTCGGGTATTCGTGCGGCTGAGTCTGTTTCTGCGATCACGTGGACTCTTAAAAATGTGATAAAACTTTGTTGCTCCTTGCTGAAACAAGCAAGGTGTTGTAGCAAACAAGTCTTTAGTTGCCATGGCAACACCACCCTCCCTGCAGCAGAATGGAAAGAACAGGCTTGGAACCTCTAACCCTGGCAATTTGACTGGTAAAATCCTTGTGCGGGCCTCCTAAGAGAACTTCAGAACGCCTAAGTTCAAACAGTGTAAACTTAAACGACTAAAGCCAGATATAAGGTACACTACATGACCAAAAGTATGTGGACAGCTCGTCGAACATCTTATTCCAAACTCATGGGCATTAATATGGAGTTGGTCCCCCCTTTGCTGCAATAACAGCCTCCACTCTTCTGGGAAGGCTTTTCACTAGATGTTGGAACATTGTTGCGGGGATTTGCTTCCCTTCAGCCACAAGAGCATTAGTGAGGTTGGGCACTGATGTTGGGCACTGATGTTGGGCGATTAGGTCTGACTCGCAGTTGGCGTTACAATTCACCCCAAAGGTGTTTGATGGGGTTGAGGTCAGGGCTCTGTTCAGGCCAGTCAAGTTCTTCCACACCGGTCTCAACAAACCATTTATGTATGGACCTCACCTTATCCAAACTGTTGCCAGAAAGTTGGAAGCACAGAATCGTCTAGAATGTCGTTGTGTGCTGTAGCGTTTAGATTTGCCTTCACTGAATTTAGGGGCCTAGACCAAACCATGAAAAACTGCCCCAGAACATTATTCCTCCTCCACCAAACTTTTCAGTTGGCACTATGCATTCGGGCAGGTAGCGTTCTCCTGGCATCCGCCCAAACCAGATTTGTCCGTCGGACTGACAGATGGTGAAGCGTGATTAATCTCTCCAGTGAACGTGTTTCCACTGCTCCAGAGTCCAATGGCAACGAGCTTTACACCACTCCAGCCGACGCTTGGCATTGTGCATGGTGATCTTAGGGTTGTGTGCAGAAATTGGCTTCAGCATGTAGAAAAATCACTACACCGCCAAGATGGGGGCCTCTAAAATAATCTAAAAAATTCAGTCATGCCGACCTCGCCAATTGCCAAGCCCCATGCCACGGCCACCACCTAAGCTCCTTTTCGATCCAGAAAAAACCCTGGATACAATGGCTGCCTGGTATTGTGATGCAATCATTGTCATGGTAATGTAGAATGTTTGTTCAATTGATGTTAACTGATGTGGCTTATGCAATGGAATGTATTTTTTTGTAATGTCAGTTGAGTTGAATCAACAAATCACAGCACATATTGATCGATACACTTCCTGCTTTGATCCTCGCAGTGGCTGCCAGTCCACACATTATATTATCATTGACTTGAGTAGGGATACCCGTTCTATTCATTCTATTTCTATGGCAGCACATGCAGTCAGGAGAGGAGAAAATGTGCTTAAAACAGATGTTATGTATAACTATTTTCTTGTGTTGCTTTTCGAACGGTTATTACGTTGACCGTGGTCATTTGGCTGGCCAATTACCGTCATCCAAAAATCCATGACCGTCACAGCCCTAATACACACACACACACAGCCTCTCTAGAGACAGGCTAACCCCTGTTTAGCTTGCGGGCTCTGTTCTCTGAGCTGCTGGTAATTCTGATTGGCTGAGCGGGCTGCCAATCAGTCATGATCCCCTGTATCCCTGAGGCAAAGAGGGGGGGGGGGGGGGGGGGGGATGTGGAGGAGGAAGGATGGAGGAAGAGAGAGAGCAAATGTGTGTGTATGTGTGGGAGAAAGGGAGTGACAGTGTGTGTGTGTGTGTGTGTGTGTGTGTGTGTGTGTGTGTGTGTGTGTGTGTGTGTGTGTGTGTGTGTGTGTGTGTGTGTGTGTGTGTGTGTGTGTGTGTGTGTGTGTGTGTGTGTGTGTGTGTGTGTGTGTGGGCCTCTATGTAGCAGTCTGTGTGTTAAAGGGAGACTGAGGGAGAGGGAGAGCAGGGAGGGATGGAGAATGGATGTGACTTCTTATTAAGACTGGCATTTCTGTTTGATTCTCTGGGCATTTGAAGGCAACGTTTAACAAACGGCGGTTTCTGTGGGTCATTATTCAATGCCTTTGTGTAGACGTCCCTCATTTGGCCAGACACTCTGAACTGAACACCATTGTATCTCTGGCTCCCTGGTTGCCTCACATTTATCTATAAAACCTGTGGATGGAATAGAAGAATTTTGACCATTTGTAATACTGTTGATCATGGCCTTGAACATCACGCCCAAGCGAGAGAGTGAAAAACGACAAATCTTTTCTAAATTACCCATTTATTAGACTGATTTTGTGTCCAGAATGCGAATGCCATTGCTTTGTATGTCCTCAAAAGGACTGTCATTTGTTGATATCAAATGAATCGTGTCCTCTGTTGGCTACTTAGAAGTATTTCGTGGCTTGGAGAAGGTCATCGGCATGGCAGTAATGGTTGTAGAATTCATTAACTGAGCATTGCGGTATTACGGGTTATTAAGGGTTTATTATAAACATGAAGCGAATGAGCTCTCTCTACCATGGTGCTGCTATGTTTGTGTTCCCCGGTGGTGTGTGAGGTCCACATGTTGAGAGAGGGAGGGAGTCAGTGATGAGGGGAGGAGGAGGAATAAGATCCTGGTACTTGAACCCACCCAATACTCACTGCAGTATATTCTGTTTCTCTGTCTGCTGGTGAGGAACACTGATTCCAGTTCAATCTAGTGTTGTGAATAGGGTCTTTTATTTATTTTTTGATGAAAGCGTGGAGTGAACAGGGTCGCTACAGCACAGGGTTTATTGGTGCTATGAGCTGATGGATAAATATATCTCTTCATCATATATCTTAATTGATGTCATGTATCTTTATTGTTTCAGGTCTCCCAAGAACCCCCAGCAGAAGATCATCAAGCGGGTCATAGCCCTTGAGGGAGACTTCATCAAGTACGTACAGAATCCCCCCCCCCCCCCATAGCTTTATCAAATCAAACTTACAACCCACGACACATTATACAGTAAAAACGAAACAAAAGGCAATAAAATAATGTAAAACAAAGGGTGTCTTAAAGGCCTATTCAGAGACTTCCTATGAGAAGACTACTGCTATAAGTAAACTCATTGTTTACTCAGGAATTTGAAGCTCTGTCTTAAACCTCTATTTCTTATCTACCAGCTTCAAATCTTCGGGTGCCACTACTCGTACCACAATGTCGCCATGTAAATCCCTCTGGCAACTATTTGTGACGGGTGCCGCTGAACAAATTACGAGTCACTTGTATTGCCTGGGAGGAGATAGATGAATAATTAACATGGGGGTTTGATGATTGCCTAAACTGGCTGAGGCTGGTGTGTGTGTGTGTGCATGTGTGTTAGCCTGCGGGCCCGCCATGCTATAAATCACAGCTATGGTTTTAATCTTGCTATGCACAGAGACTGTCTGCTCTGCCTGACACAGGAAGAGGACTCTCAGCCAATTACAGCCCTCTGAGTGGTGTGTGTGTGTGTGTGTGTGTGTGTGTGTGTGTGTGTGTGTGTGTGTGTGTGTGTGTGTGTGTGTGTGTGTGTGTGTGTGTGTGTGTGTGTGTGTGTGTGTGTGTGTGTGTGTGTGTGTGTGTTTTTGCTATGTGTATCCCTCTGAACTGAGCCCCTCCTCAGAGATATAGAGGGCCATTTCGGAGATTCATCTCCACACAATGATGGCTTACGGGACATAAATCGCGTTGCAATCGAATCACGGCTTTAAAAAAAACCAGAAAGCCCAAGTGTTACGCCACTGTATTGTCAGAGAAATTGTTGCTACGCTGTGTAAAGCTGATGACTGGAATGCATACATTGAGAGAAATGCGGAGTATATTCATGTGAGGTGTATGAGGAAGAGCTACCTCAAGATGGAGATTCTGATGTTCGTAGAGGTACGGAACAACGTGCCAGGCAGACTGTCAGACATGGCTGGTGGACAAGACTATGGCTGTGGGTCCCCATGTCCATGATAGCATACCGCTTAGGATGCATGTCCAACACATTTGATTCATTCGCAGTGGTATTATACCAGACACTCTCCTAACTACTGTATGTGTACCAGACACTCTCCTAACTACTGTATGTATACTTCCTAGTCTAGATAATGAAACGGAGCATTTGACTTGACCTGCCCAATTCACCTCAGGCTTTTACACATCATCGTCGTCATTATCGTGTTTCATATGTCCATTTATCATGTGTATCTGTGCCCTATAGGTCTCCCGAGTGGCGCAGCGGTCTAAGGCACTGCATCGCAGTGCTAGAGGCGTCACTACAGACCCGGTTCGATCCCGGACTGTATAACAACAGGCCGGGATTGGGAGTCCCATAGGGCGGCGCACAATTGGCCCAGCGTCGTCCAGGTTAGGGGAGGGTTTGGCCGGGATAGGCCGTCATTGTAAATAAGAATTTGTTCTTAACTGACTTGCCTAGTTAAACAAAGGTTAAATAACCTCCATCAAACCTCCACTGTACCAGGCAGCTATTGTTTAAACCTACTACACTGAGAGGTAGAGAGTGCATACATTTTTGACACAACTCAATGCTGAGAATCTGCCCAAACTCCTGAACGCACCCTAAACCCTTTGTAGCTGCTAGACACTGCCAGGCAGTGAGTCGCATACAAACATCATTAATACAGGGGTCTGTCTATTCGCTTTGAACTCTGTATATTCGCTTTGCCTTGCATCCCAAATGGCACCCTACTTAGTGCACTACCTTTGACACAGACCCAACAAGCTCTGGTCAAAGTAGTGCACTATGTAGGGAATAGGGTTCCAGTTGGGATGTAACCTGTTCTGTTTTTGTCTTCCCACAAAACTCAAGACTGTTCTTTTTCCTGAGCATAGCCGGGGTAGTTGATTAGGTAACACTTTATAATAATGTTCATTAATAAACTATTTGATAAACTATTAATAAGTACGTAGTGTAAGCCCCATTGAATAATCATTTATTAATACATGTATATGAACACGGCTTATAAATAGATAACAAATGTCTCGTTAAAGTTACTATAAAGTTTTACTGCAAACTATTCTACTGTACAAATAAGATGTGGCCTATTTGTATTCTATGGGATATAATCACTAGATTTTGAAGTAGCCAGTATTTTGTTTTCGTATCGTTTGTGTTCAGATGCTGTATGTAGACGCCTGACCCCTGACATTTAAAAGTCACAGAACTTCAGTTTGCTGGAGAACAGACAGGGCAAAAGGTAGCCTAGCGTTTAGAGCGTTGGGCCAGTATCCGAAAGGTGGCAGGTTCGAATACAAGGTGACAAGGTGTAAAATGTGTTGATATGCTCTTGAGCAAGGCACTTAACCTTAATTTGCTCCAGTGGCGCTATACTACTATGGCTGACCCTGTAAAACAACACATTTCACCACCTATCTGGTGTATGTGGCAATAAATTAAAAAAATCCCCCCAGCAGCAAAATCAATATTTTTGTCCAAGGTCTAAAGAGTAGTCATTTAGGCTCCTGTAACATTGCCCTGGAAAGGAATAGGAGAAGAATTGTCATTTAAAAAGTCATTTCTCCCGTAATTTACAATGTTCCTGAGATGAACCATGCATCAGGGCTCAGTCACAGCTAAGTGCACAGGAGATTGATGGTGTATACCAACCCTGTCCTCAAACCACAAAATAGTTGATTGAAGCTGAACTCGTCTGGAGGGGAACTGATCAGATAGAGGTTACGTGCCAAATGGACCCTATTCCCTAATATAGTGTGCTACTTTTGACCAGGGCCAATAGGGCTCTATATAGGGGATAGTGTGGCATTAATGGATGCAACCAGAGACTAGACCTAAGGGAGTGTGCTGTCCTGTCCATATCTCATTAGTCATTACACACAATGGATGTTTGTCTTCATCTGATTAGATTAGATTTTTGTCTACAAAATAGTCTAGTCTAAAGGGAGGATGACTGGCAGATGGATGATTTAGTAAAAAGGTAATGCACCATAATGAAACGAAAATGTCAATTTCCTTAATGCAGATGTAGATAGATTAACTTTATTCTCAATTTAAGTTTTGCCTTTTGTCTTGTCTAATTTCAATGTGTTTATTGTTGTTTTCAATTGATCCCGTAGATCAATCAATGTTAAAGACTGCCTTTCTTTCGTAGCTAGGTTCTGAAGTAAATTTGGCTTGTATTAACCTGGCTAATGCGTTTTATCCATGATCCAAACCTCCCGCCCTCCATTTCCCTCTGCAGGACGCTTGGCTATAAGAACCGCTATCTCAGGGTCCCTGATGGCCACTTTTGGATCGAGGGGGACCATCACGGCCACAGTCTGGACAGCAACAGCTTTGGACCGGTAAGCCACTTTTCTGCTCAGTCCTCTACTACTCAATGGGAATGGCACATGCCAGAGCCTTATACTTGGATATAAAAGACTTATATTTGCATATAAAAGCCTTATATTTGTATATAAGTATAAGGCTTTGGCCCATGCCATTGAAAAGCAAAGCAAAGCACAGCTTGTCTGAGTCGTGTCCAGCAGCTCCACATTTGAACTCCAACAATGGGCCTAAAAAGACCCTGGGAGTCCTTAAAAGAAAAATAATTGAATAGCCATGCGTTGGAGAACAAACCTGGGTTCTAAATTTGTCATTTTTATGCTGCTTATTAAGACAAAGTTGTTCCCTTAGAGGAAAGAAACTCTGAACAGTTTCTCCATTATGGCAGGTAGGTACAGTCAGTGCTATTAATCTCTGGCAGGCCTCATTGGGCATGTGGGCCCGGCAGCCTCTCCTGCCTGTGGAGAAAGAAGGCTTAGCGTATTTCATTGTTGTATTTCCCATACATATCCTCATCCTTGTCGGGCAATAACAAATGTGTCTTGATAAGGGTCTGAAAGTAGTGACGAGGAGTGAGTGATCGGGCAGCGAGGCGCTCTGTGCTTTTTGGGTTTTGACAAAGTATTTCAGGGAGCTGTCATTGGATGGAGGAAGGAAGCAGCAGAGCCGAGTAGAGGCCAGGGAATTATCTGTAGCATTCCAATCCTATAAAGAAACAACTTTGTACTTGACATTTAACTGGGTCAGCTGCTGGTTTGTGGAGGGATTTATTTTCTGAAGTTGGTTTTGGATGGTTCCATGTCAGTCAGTACTCTCTCTGTTGCTGGATCTGAACTTTGAATTATTTGGATAGAGTTTGGGTGGATTGGGGATGATTTTGTGGATGACATTATTGTAAGCAGTTTATCGGCCATGAACAGAATACTATAAGGGAACAGTTAATTTAAGGAAACCTAATTTAAGGTTTCCTCAACCCATTGTCTTATTATACCTTATTTCTCGTTGGATCTACAAGCCCTCTGTAATGGTTATATGGTTACTTCTTATGTAGGCCTATACAGTGCGGTACTGTATGTATGCACTATGACCACTATTAGCTTATGCCTGCACGCTTATTAGGCCATCTCACCACCTCAATAAGAAATGCATTGGTCATACTGACATTGTCATTTGTGTTGTTTCCCAGTGCAGGCATGTGTGGCACGTTTTAAATGCATGAAAGCCATTGAGGTCATTGCAAAAAGAGTTTTTATCCTAAACCAAATTGTTTAAATGACTAAATAATTTAACAGTGCACCAGAGGGGTATATAGACAGATGTGCCCAGGCTTTTCTGAAATTAGCTAGCTTCAGTTAGCTTCACATTCCAACTCAGGCTTCATCTATATTACGACGGTGGATATTGCTCATTCGCCTGCCGCTAACTCTAGCAGGCTTGTAACTGTGCTTGCATATCGCACGCAGTGTTGCCAACCCCTCAGTATGGATGCATGCACATGGCCCATTATGCAAATTAGGTGATGACGTCATTTAGCAACTTTTAGGACTGCCAATAGCTACTTTCCTTACTGAGGAGTTGGCAACACTGCCCAGGTGCAGCTTAGTTCTAAATCATTTGTTGACATTGAAATGACCTGTATCTGGCTAAAAGGTGAGCCACTTTCGTGGTACTTGTTATCCCGAGTTGAACTCAAGAGTTGACCAAAGTTACTTTGCTAACTCCTCAAACCAGGTACGTAATATACTTCTGTGGTACTTGCTACTGTGATTCCTGAAATGCAGAGCCTGTTGGAGTATTTTTAGAATCCGAAATTATACTTTTGTTACATTGTTTGCTAGCTCAGCTGATTAGCTAGCTAGCTAGCTCTCTGTCTCATTGACCACCAAATGTTGCTAGCGCTAGCTAGCCACTTGAAATGCAAGTTAGCTAGCTAAGTTAGCCATGTTATGAATACAACTCCCATCTGCTGTCATCATCAGGATACGATTTGAGCACACTAGTTAGCTAAAAGTGGTTAGTAGCTTTGACTGCATGCTGACAGTGAATTCAGAGCCCTTCAGTGGTTAGCCACACTACAAACATAATTTTCCCATGTCCCCATGAAGCAATTGTAATAACAATCCACCACAACATACTGAGAGTTTCCTGATTAGCAAAGGGTAGTCTGTGTTTGATTTCATTGTGTATTAAAAACACAGTTTGAGTTCATTGTGAGGGGATTTCGCTAGTGGTTGAATAGGGAATTGGACTTCCCGGGAAAATGTTGTCCGGTGGGGCCTCCCGAGTGGCACAGTGGTCTAAGGCACTGCATCTCAGTGCTAGCTGTGCCACTAGAGATTCTGGGTTCGGTCGCAGCTGGCCGCGGCCGGGAAACCCATGGGGCGGCACACAATTGGCCCAGTGTCGTCCGGGTTAGGGGAGGGTTTGGCCTCCAGGGACATCCTTGTCCCATCGCGCACTAGAGACTCCTGTGGCGGGCCGGGCACAGTGCACGCTGACACGGTCGCCAGGGTGCACGGTGTTTCCAGGTTAAGTGGACATTGTGTCAAGAAGCAGTGCGGGTGCGGCTTGGTTGGGTTGTGTTTTGGAGGACGCACAGCTCTCTACCTTTGCCTCTCTCGAATCCATACAGGAGTTGCAGCGATGAGACAAGCATGTAACTACCAATTGGATACCAAGAAATTGGGGAGAAAATGGTAAAAAAAAAAAAAAAATGTTGTCCGATGTTGAAACAGTAACCAAGGGCTTCTGGGCTTAACGAACGGTCCATTTTATAATGTACAGTGCCTTCAGAAAGTATGCACACCCCTTGACTTTTTCCACAGTTTCTTGTGTTACAAGGTGAGATTTAATTGTCATTTTTTGTCAACGATCTACATAAAATACTATAGCTGTGTTCAAATACCCATACTACATATTTTTTTAAATTTTTTCTTTTATTTAACCTTTATTTAACTAGGCAAGTCAGTTAAGAACTAGGCTACCTGCAGCCCAGTATATGCTACATACTATATATTATAGAGGTCGACCTAATCGGCATGGCCGATTAATTCGGGACGATTTCAAGTTTTCATAACAATCGGTAATTGGCCGATTACATTGCAAACCACAAGGAGACTGTGGCAGGCTGTGACCACCTGTTACGCGAGTGCAGCAAGGAGCCAAGGTAAGTTGCTAGCTAGAATTAAACTTATCTTATAAAAAACAATCAATCTTAACATAATCACTAGTTAACTACACATGGTTGATGATATTACTAGTTTAACTAGCTTGTCCTGCGTTGCCTATAATCAATGCGGTGCCTGTTAATTTATCATCGAATCACAGCCTACTTCGCCAAACAGGTGATGATTTAACAAGCGCATTCGCGAAAAAAGCACAATCGTTGCACCAATGAACCTAACCATAAACATCAATGCCTTGCTTAAAATCAATACACAAGTATCTTTTTTTAAACCTGCATATTTAGTTAAAAGAAATTAATGTTAGCAGGCAATATTAACTAGGGAAATTGTGTTGCTTCTCTTGCGTTCAGTGCAAGCAGAGTCAGGGTATATGCAGCAGTTTGGGCCGCCTGGCTCGTTGCGAACTGTGTGGACCATTTCTTCCTAACAAAGACCGTAATTAATTTGCCAGAATTTTACATAATTATGACATAACATTGACGGTTGTGCAATATAACAGCAATATTTAGACATAGGGTTGCCACCCGTTCGATAAAATACGGAACGGTTCCGTATTTCACTGAAAGAATAAATGTTTTGTTTTCGAAATGATCGTTTCCGGATTTGACCATATTAATGACCTAAGGCTCGTATTTCTGTGTGTTTATTATATTATAATGAATTCTATGATTTGATATTTGATAGAGCAGTCTGACTGAGCGGTGGTAGGCAGCAGCAGGCTTATAATCATTCATTCAAACAGCACTTTCCTGCGTTTGCCAGCAGTTCTTAGCACAGCGCTGTTTATGACTTCAAGCCTCCCGAGATTAGGCTGGCAATACTAAAGTGCCTATAAGAATATCCAATAATCAAAGGTAGATGAAATATAAATGGTATAGAGAGAAATAGTCCTATAATTCCTATAATAACTACAACCTAAAACTTCTTAACTGGGAATATTGAAGACTCGTGTTGAAAGGAACCACCAGCTTTCATATGTTCTCATGTTCTGAGCAAGGAACTTAAACGTTAGCTTTTTTACATGGTAAATATTGCACTTTTACTTTCTTCTCCAACACTTTATTTTTGCATTATTTAAATCAAATTGAACATGTTTCATTATTTATTTGAGACTAAATAGATTTTATTTATGTATTATATTAAGTTAAAATAAAAGTGCTCATTGTTCATTTAGTATTGTGGTAATTGTCATTATTACAAAAATATATATATATATATAACGGCCAATTAATCGGTATCGGCTTTTTTTGGTCCTCCAATAATCGGTATCGGCGTTGAAAAATCATATTTGGTCGACCTCTACTTTGTATGCATCTCTGTTTGTGGAGTAAAGGTGGTCTACAGTTTTCTTCCCTCTGGTTGCACATGTGACATGCTGGTAGAAATGGGGTAAAACGGATTTAAGTTTGCCTGCATTAAAGACCCTGGCCACTAGGAGCGCCACTTCTGGATTAGCATTTTCTTGTTTGCTTAGGGCTTTATACAGCTCGTTGAGTGCGATCTTAGTGCCAGCATCAGTTTGTGGTGGTAAATAGACGGCTACAAAGAATACAGATGAGAACTCTTGGTAGATAATGTGGTCTACAGCTTATCATGAGGTACTCTACCTCAGGCGAGCAACACCTCGAGACTACTTTAATATTAGACATTGCGCACCAGCAGGCATTGACAAATACACCCCCGCCCCTCGTCTTACCAGACATAGCTGCTCTGTCCTGCCGATGCACGGAAAACCCAGCCAGGTGTATATTATCCATGTCGTCGTTCAGCCACGACTCTGTGAAACATAAGATGTTCCCGTTTTTAATGCCCTGTTGGTAGGATAGTCTCGACCGTAGATCGAGTTTGTTTTCCAGTGATTGCCAATAGAATGGATGGTAGTGGCGATTTACTCACTTATCTCCGAATCCTGACCTTCTCCCTCTGTATCTCCGCCTTTTCTTCACGCGAATGACGGGGATTTATTCTGATGTCCAGAAGCTCTTTTTGGTCATAAGAGACGGTAGCAGCAACTTTATGTACAAAATAAGTTAAACAATGTGAAAAAATGTAACAAAATAGAACAGTTGGTTAGGGGCCCGTAAAACGGCAGCCGTCCCCTCCGGCGCCGTTATAGGGTGTTGTGTGTAGGCTTGTGACCAAAAAATCTCAATTGAATCCATTTTAAATTCAGGCTGTAACACAACACAATGTGGAAAAAGTGAAGGGGTGTGAATACCTTCTGAAGGCATAAAAATATATATTTTTGGGTGAAATGTAAATCCTGTCTTGATTTACATTTCACAGAAAGTGTGTTCCACTGACGTGAAAGGTTCTTTGTTACTAAAATATACGTGGAACAACCAGAGGAAGAAATGTTCCAATTTTCTGTTGTGTTGACTTAATTTGATATGGGTGCTCTGAACCTTGTTTTGCTCCTAAATATAATTATATTTCTCACTAGGAAGTGAATTAACATGCCTCTCAGTAAAGCGCTTACCTGCCACTCCCTCGCTTTCTTTCTTTCTTTCTCTCTCTTCTATCCCTCTCTTCCTCTGTCTCTTCTGTCCCTCTTTCTTCTCTCTCTCCAACCCCCCCTTCTCTTTCTCTCCCCCCTCTCTCTTTTTTCTCTCTCTCCAATCCCCCCCCCTCTCTCTTTCTCTCGCTCTCTCTCTTTCGCTTTGTAATTTATACTTGTCTAAAACCCCATAGGCTCTTTGGGCTCCCTGGAGAGCCAGGTGCTGTATAAAGTGCTGCGTGAGATGAAGTCGCTGAGTGAGCTGTCAGGTTGGATAGACCTAAACAAATATCACAGTCATACCTTTTGCCAAAATCAGATTATGTCTTGTAGCTTGAAATATGCTGAATGCCTGAAATGGCGTTCAACGGTTGCTTTGCATACAGGTTTTGGGAGTACAAACAACAAAAATAAATGTAACTTTATTGTATTGCGGGGCTTCAATGTCTTACTCTTTTCCAGGTCACAGATTTCTCAGCGGCATTTAAAATGACATTTAAAACTAAAATCTAAAAAGCAAGCATATTCGTCGTCCAGATCAAGTCAATAAATGGCATAGTGGTTATCACCCACCCAACAACAGCAATAAGCTTGTGAGTTGTGTACCAAATCCATTCCTATATGACAACCTTTAGTGGCTCTTTTCTCACTCCCAGTCTCTAAACTAAGCCTTCTGAGGAAGGAGGGAGAAGTGTTGGTATTCTGGAGATATTGTCAGATACTCCTGATGTCTTCAAGGCCGTAGCACTCATTTCTCTTGTGTGAGGGACCGAGTGGACAAGCTAGTTTAGCCTTCTACGCTCCCTCGCCTCACTCCCACAGCCTTGAAATGTTATTTGAAGATTATATTGTGTATTTATGAAAGCCTTGGCATCTGTCTCCAGTCCTTTGTGTGTCGTTTTTTTTTGAATGCACCTAAACACCTTGCTTTTGTCTTTCTATATCATTATCCCAAAATGGCTGATTGATACAGTGCCTTCAGAAAGTATTCATACCCCTTGACTTATTCCTCATTTTGTTGTCTTACAGCCTGAATTCAAAATGGATTAAATAGATAAACACAATACCCTATAATGACAAAGTGAAAACATATTTTTAGAAATGTTTGCGAGTTAATTGAAAATGGGGAATTGGGATTCCTGGGGAAATGTTGTCAGAGGTTGCAACGGTAACCAAGGGGGTCGGGCTTAGTGAGGGGTCTCTCTCTCCCCTCTTTCTCTTCTCTCTCCCCTCTCTTTCCCTGCTCTCTCTTTCTCGCGCTCCAGTCCGTCCTCTTATTCCTCCCTCATTTACCCTCTCTCTCCTTCTTCCCTCTGTCCCCATGTCATCTCTCTCTCCCTCCTCTCACCCACTGTTGTCTGTTGACTCTCTCCCCTCCTTCATCACCCTCTCCCTCCCTCCTTCACCCTATCCATTTCTTTCTCCCCCTCCCTCACTCTCCCCCTTGTCTCCCTCCTCCCCCCTCCATTCTCTCTCCTTCATTCCCTCCCTCCCCGTCTTCTCATTTCTATCCTCTTTCCCACCTCCAAAGACAGGATATTGACACAGGCAACACAGGCAGACAGGCAGACAGACAGACATAGACACATACAGTTTTAAGTCAACCCCCCCCCCCCCCCCCCCCCAAAAATGGACCAATATCTCCTTCTGAATTAATTCTAACAAGGCTCTTGGTTTCTAGAACTGCAAGACCATTGTATCCAATGGAGGTTAAAAAAAAATGCTTTTGCGTCGATTGACTTCAAATTTTATTTGGCGGGTCATGACGGTCCCCCGGTCTGCAGGAAGAGAATGGAGTACCATGTTGAGGATGAATTAAGCTATTTCCTGTTGCCGCAGTAAGCTGAACCTCAACACAGGAGAGCATCCCTATAAGGTCACGATGGGTTGTGTGGAAGGATGGTTAGCTAGCTCAATTGCAGTCCACAGGGGGCGTCATGGTTATGTGAGGGCTATAGGTAATTATTTTCAATGGAAAAAAGGCCTTGTTCTCTGTGGGACCTAGTTTTCACTTCGAAGAGTTGAAATTGGTTGACACTCATCATTTCCCATTGACTGGAAATATATTGACATAAGGATCAAGGCTGTGACCCTCATATTTTCCCATTGAATGCAATGGATTGACGTAAGTGTCAATTGGTTGAAACTCATATTTTCCCATTGAATGCAATGGATTGACGTAAGTGTCAATTGGTTGAAACTCCTATTTTCCCATTGAATGCAGTGTAGGGAAACGTTCTGAATGGACATATGCCTACAGGAGGAATCAGCAAACTCACTCACGCACACCCCTGTAAATGCACCCGTCAATCAAAGCCGCCAGCGTGTGTCAGACACAAGCAAATATGTCTCCTTTCCTTAAAAATGTGTTTTAAAACAATCTAGGCCTACCTTATGTTTTCAAGAAAGTAGGCTACAATATAATGAATCGACAAGTAAGGTATGAAGGGGATGGTTTATACTATGAAGATTAAATTGACTATCATTCGAATAGAACCAAGTAAAAGCAACATGTCCATAGCCTATTTATCAGTGTCACTGATTACTGAGGGGGGAGGGTGTTGGAAAGATTGTTCAAGTACTGTGAGGAACTATTACAATTTGAATGGATGTTTAAAAAAATATATATATTATATATGTAAACGGACTTCGTTGACTTACTGCACCGTGTGATGTGAAGGAAAGAAATGACTGAAGCCCGGTTCATTAGACCAACGACATGGGCACTTTCCTACATTTTGACATTTGTGAGAAGCAGGCCAGGTGCTTCTGTGTGTGCTCAGGCGCGCGTGCGCTCCATCAACATTAACAGGGCAGATAAACCAGACCCATTGCTCACATGGAGCATGTAAATGATGGTATGAAATAAACCGAGACTTGTTTCTCACAAGTGTCTCAGGTTGTGAACTCTGCAAACAATGTTTCCACTCCCGAGAATGCGAATGGTATGTGACTGTAATTAATACATGCATTAAGAGAAATGAATGTAACCAAATGACAGGGAATAATGGTAAATTGTCTGTTTTACAAATGGTTGGCTACGGCATGGACATTTATAAAAGTTCATTGCGAGCCGACACTGTATAGCCTAGGCTACTGTTTTACTTTGCAGGGATAGGAGGGCAGCGTACCGGCTGGGCCTGATCAGCGTTGATTAGTGTATGCAGTCTGTATCAAATTATACTATGCCAGGTTCGAGAGAATTGTCCATTTGACAGAACATTAGTGCATTATAGGCCTCAGAGCCTGAACAACCTTGTCAACTGCTGTTTATACATAATTAATGAATAGTCAGACACATCCAACCTTTTTAAAGACCAATTTATTTATTGCTAGCAAGCAATGAAAACACGCATTGTATAAAATCAAGTTTTTACTGAAATGCCACAGCCTATAGCGCTCTACACCCCAGTGCATCTAGCGATTAGCTGCTCAAGCATCAAAGGACAGTTGGAGAGAGGAGGCGATGTAGGAAGTTTCATAGACAGACTAAGTTGCCAAAACAATTTAATCATTAAACACTCCTGCTATTAGGAAACGTTTATTTTTTTTATCCTAAAATTAATGTAGGTAGGCCTATTTTTAAATGGTTTTAACAGTTATTTTATAATCATGATGGTCTTCATCCACAACCATCAGTTACTAGATAATTCAGTCACAGCCCCAGTTCCACCCAGCGCAGCAGCAGCCCTGCAGGGTGATGGAAGGGAGATTCCCCCCCCCCCTCTTCAGTCTCTGGCTGGGTGCCATCTGGGACGCGACCTTTGTCTCTTCTTGCCTCCTCGCCTCTCCTCTGTGGAATTGAAGTGTTTATGCTGGCTGCTGTGAGGGGAAATTACACTCTGATCCCCAGGCCAGGGCTCAACTCTAAAGCTCTCCTCTCACAATGTGCTGCTGCAAGGGGAGATGACTTGATTTACACTGAACAAAAATATAAACGCAACAAATTAAGAAGATTTTACTATTACAGTTCATATAAGGAATCAATCAACGGAAATAAATAAATTAGGCCCAAATGTATGGATTTCACATGACTGGGAATACAGATATGCATCTGTTGGTCACGGATACCTTTTTTTTTAAAGTTGGGACGTGGATAAAAAAAGTCTATGGTGTGACCACCATTTGCCTCATTCAGCGCGACACATCACCTTCGCATAGACTTGATCAGGCTGTTGATTGTGGTCTGTGGAATGTTGCCCCACTCCTCTTCAATTGCTGTGCCAAGTTTCTGAATATTTGTATTTATTTATTTCACCTTTATTTATATTGGCGGGAACTGGAACACACTGTCGTACATGTCGATCCAGAGCATCCCAAACCTGCTCAATGGGTGACAATGTCTGGTGAAGCTTCCAGGAATTGTGTACAGATCCTTGCGACAAGGGGCAGTGCATTTTCATGCTGTAACGTGAGGTGATGGCGGCGGATCAATAGCACGACAATGGGCCTCAGGATCTCGCCACGGTATCTCTGTGCATTTAAATTGCCATCGATAAAATGCAATGGTGTTTTATGTCCGTAGCTTATGCCTGCCCATACCATAACCCCACCATCACCATGAAGCACTCTGTTCACAACGTTGACATCAGCAAACCACTCGCCCACACGACGCCATAGATGCTGTCTGAAATATATGCGCAAACTGTTCTGAACTGGGAAGCAGAAACCGGGATTCGTCCGTGAAGAGCACACTTCTGTGGAGTTCCTGGGCTGGCGATGTGGAGTTCCTGGGCTGGCTTGGTTACACATGGTCTGCGGTTGTGAGGCCGGTTGGCCTCACTGCCAAATTCTCAAAAATAACATCGGAGGCTGCTCATGGCAGAGAAATTATTATATTCTCTGGCAACAGCTCTGGTGGACATTCCTACAGTCAGCATGCCAATTGCACGCTCCTTCAAAACTTGAGACATTTGTGGCATTGTGTTGTGACAAAACTGCACATTTTAGAGTGGCCTTTTATTGTTCCCAGCACAAGGTGGACCTGTGTAATGATCATGCTGTTTAATTAGCTTCTTAAAATGCCACACCTGTCAGGTGGATGGATGATCTTGGCAAAGGAGATATTCTCACTAACGGGGATGTAAACAAATGTATACACAAAATTTGAAAGAAATCAGCTTTTTGTACATATGGTAAATGTATAGCATCTTTTTATTTCAGCTAATGAAGCATGTGACCAACACTTTACATGTTGCGTTTATATTTCTGTTCAGTGTATTAGGGGAATATTGAAGGAAGGTTCTGTAATGGAATGGCACTGTACTGGATCTCTGTCTGTTGTATATTATGTCTGGTAGTACAATATATTTGGAAATACTGACCAAATTGATTTCATTATTTTTCTGTGCCAATACCCGGGAATGAAGCATGGGGACCAAATTAATTTTTAATGGAATATTACTTAATCTATTTATCAGCCAGGAACTAGTGTAGTTCAATTAAAGTAGAGAAGAAGAATACACTAATCCATTAATTTCATTGTATTTCAATCTTGACATGCCAGAATTAAGGTATTGTATTGGTAGTTTAAATATTTTTTTCAATTATCCATGGCCAGAGGCCTATGTTGTGTTGACATCACCCCCCAGGACATGTATTACCAAGGGAGCCAATCAGAAAGGCCTCCTCCTCTATCTGAGTCTGAAAAGGCACCCTATATCGTAGTGTGCTATTTAGGGAATAGGGTGCCATTTCGTACTCACTGAGCAAGCCCAGAGGCATGAGCCAAACTCAGCCTTACCTTCAAGAAGGACAGAATAATTGTGTTTCTCATTTGTAAACAACAGGCCTTTTGAAAGATAAGCTTCATTAATAGCAGTTGATATTGGTCCGTGTGTTTTGTGCTAACCGCTTAATTGACATAGACGTGATTGTCTGGGAAAACAATAACTAACCTTTGCAGTCGGTCCAACATTTGTTGGTTTTAATGTGCATATTAAAGTTTATTATATTAAAGTTTATTATTACATATTAAAGTTTATTTAACTTATGTCGTGACGTCACAGCTAAAAAATAATTCAATAAACTTCTTAAAAAATTTTACTTTTTTTTTTATTAGAATCATTTTTATTAGAATCAGTTTCCATGTTATATTTGTCTTGAAAAAGACGACCAGCACACTTCACAATGGACAAGTTTCGTCCATCAAGCCTTCTGCAGCCATGTTATTAACGCCATGGAACTGCCCCTTTATTCTAATGATCACTTAGAATGAGCGATAGTATCATAGTTCTTTGACCAGGGTCTTCTCCTCCCTCTATTCCTCTCCGCAGGTGTCTCTGGGGTTGGTCCACGGCCGTGCCTCCCACATCATCTGGCCACCCAATCGGTGGCAGAGGATCGAGCCGTCCCTCCCCCCTGAGCGGAAGCCCTTGTTGAACTGGCACGGGGACACAACAGAGGAGGAGGACTGAGGAGAGGCCTGCTCATGGCTCTATACATACTGTACCTACCTACACTCTCTCTCTCTCTCTGTCATACAGTACATGTGAAAATGTCATAATCCTTTGATGTGGCACAGTTATTATATCTCTTTGTTGAGAAGCTGAATATGTCAATGGATCAGATACCCATTACCCATACAGTTGCGGCCAAATATATTGGCACCCTTGCACTTTTCTTAAATAATTGCCTATTTCTTATACAATAAGTTGAAAAATGAAAAATAAAGTTTGGTCACACCTTGTTTTTGGGATATTCAACATTGCAGAACCTATTTTATTTTTGTAAATATAAGTTTAACATTTTTATTTAAAAAATAAAGACCAATGGCATGGACACAATTATTGGCACCCCGGAGCTAGTACTTGGCTGCACAGCCTTTGTCCAAGAAATGCTTCTTGTAGCCATCATGAGCTTGCTGCACATTTCTACTGTTTTCACCTCTCGCCATAGATTATGGATATGATTCAGAACAGATTGAACCTTGAACCTTTCCAGGGTGATTTCTATGTATGTTTGGGGTTGTTGTCCTACTGTGGAAGACAGTTTTTGGACACTGGGTTGAACATTGCACTCCAAAACACCCTTGATAATCTGCTGATTTCATGTCTTGCACACATTCAAGGCGCCCAGTACCAGAGGCAGCAAAGCAACCCCACATCATTATTGAACCTCCTCCATAATTGATTTTAGTCGTTGGTAAACATAGGAAGACCCCACTGCTGAAGGAGACAAGTAAGCCTGATTGAACTTCTCAAAAACCCACCTAAACAAGGCTAACTCCTGGGGGGGAATGCTCTGTGGACCAATGAAACAAAATTAGAGTTCTTTGGCAATACAGATCAGCGTTCGGTATACTGGCCTCCAATGAAGCATTCAATGAAAAAAGAACCCTCCCTACAATGAAAGATAAGGGAGGTTTGATAATGCTGTGGTGTTGCTTTGCTGGTACTGGGGACCTTGACCGTGCACAATGACATGAAATCAGCAGATGATCAGGTTTGTTGTGGTCCAATGTTCAACCCAGTGTCCAAAAGCTGGGTCTCCATTGAAGGTTGTGTCTTCCAGCAGGACAACGACCCCAAACGCACATCAAAAAGCACCTGGGAATGGTTAAGAAGAGATGTTGGACTGTTCTGGAGTGGCCAGCGAAAAATACAGATCTGAATTACATCCAAAAGATACGGCGAGGTCCAATATGGCGAGCTGTTGGTAAAGGGCACCCATCAAATGTTGAATAATTACAGCAGTTTGCTTCTGAAAATTGCTAGTAGAAAGGTACAGAACGCTCATTGATAGTTACAAGAAGTGTTTGTCTACAGTTATCTTGGCCAAAGGTTGTGCAAGTACTAGCTACAGAGTGCCAATTATTTTGTCCATGCCATTTGTCTTTGTTTTCAACATTAAAATTGTAAATTTGATGTTTACAAAAATAAAATAGTTACGCAATATTGAAAATCTAATAAGTTGACAAAACATTTTTTTTTAATGTCAACTTATTTTAGAAGAAATAGGGAATTATTTAAGAAAAGTATGAAACTGTCTGTGGCCAATTGTAAAAAAAAAAAAATAATAATAATAAAAAAAATAAAATAAACATTTTGCAACCATGTAATGTGAACAACTGAACGCTGAGATATATATTTGTGTGTTGTGTTATCAGAATTTCAGACTAGTGCAGTACCATGTTATTAAATGTATGGAAAGATTCAACTAAAACTGGCTGGGCTTTGAAGGAGCCTGTGGCATGAAAGGCTGACTGAAACAACCTGGATTTATAGATTGAACAGTTGAAGTCGGAAGTTTACATACACTTAGGTTGGAGTCATTAAAACTCGTTTTTCAACCACTCCACAAATGTCTTGTTAACAAACTATAGTTAGAAGCTTCTGATTGGCTAATTGACTTCATTTGAGTCAATTGGAGGTGTACCTGTGGATGTATTTCAAGGCCTACCTTCAAACTCAGTGTCTCTCTGCTTGATATCAAGGGAAAATCAAATGAAATCAGCCAAGACCTCAGAAAATGTATTGTAGACCTCCACAAGTCTGGTTCATCCTTGGGAGCAATTTCCGAATGCCTGAAGGTACCACGTTCATCTGTACAAATAAAAGTACGCAAGTATAAACACCATGGGACCACGCAGCCATCATACCGCTCAGGAAGGAGACACGTTCTGTCTCCTAGAGATGTACGTACTTTGGTGCGAAAGTGCAAATCAATCCCAGAACAACAGCAAAGGGCCTTGTGAAGATGCTGGAGGAAACAGGTACAAAAGTATCTATATCCACAGTAAAACGAGACCCATATCGACATAACCTGAAAGGCCACTCAGCAAGGAAGAAGCCACTGCTCCAAAACCGCCATAGAAAAGCCAGACTACGGTTTGCAACTGCAGATGGGGACAAAGACTGTACTTTTTGGAGAAATGTCCTCTGGTCTGATGAAACAAAAAGGGAACTGTTTGGCCATAGTGACCATCGTTATGTTTAGAGGAAAAAGGGTGAGGCTTGCATGCCGAAGAACATCATCCCAACCGTGAAGCACGGGTGGCAGCATCATGTTGTGGGGGTGCTTTGCTGCAGAAGGGACTGGTGCACTTCACAAAATAGATGGCTTCAAGCGGGAGGAAAATGATGTGGATATATTGAAGCAACATCTCAAGACATCAGTCAGGAAGTTAAAGATTGGTCACAAATGGGTCTTCCAAATGGACAATGACCCCAAGCATACTTCCAAAGTTGTGGCAAAATGGCTTAAGGACAACAAAGTCAAGGTATTGGAGTGGCCATCACAAAGCCCTGACCTCAATCCTATAGAGAATTTGTGGGCAGAACTGAAAATGTGTTTTACGAGCAAGGAGGTCTACTAACCTGACTCAGTTACACCAGCTCTGTCAGGAGGAATGGGCCAAAATTCACCCAACTTATTGTGGAAGGCTACCCAAAACGTTTCACCCAAGTTAAACAATTTAAAGGCAATGCTACCAAATACTAATTGAGTGTATGTAAACTTCTGACCCACTGGGAATGGAATGAAAGAAATAAAATCTAAATAAATAATTCTCTCTATTATTCTGACATTTCATTCTTAAAATAAAGTGGTGATCCTAACTGACCTAAAACAGGGAATTTTTACTGGGATTAAATGACCGGAATTGTGAAAAACGGAGTTTAAATATATTTGGCTACGGTGTATGTAAACTTCCGACTTCATATTTGATAATTACTTGAAACATGGCCTACATCAGTGATGTGCGGTGAAGTTATCATCAAAGCCAGATTTCCTCAGAAATTAACCTTGATGATGCCCAAGTTCACCATACAGCAGATAGCTCCAACAACCAGAGTGACATAGGCTATTAACCGAAATTGACAAATATTTCCACCATATATAAATAACAATGTAGCCAAGATACACAAGCGATAGCGGCATATTTCATATAATCTGACAAAATGACACACTGCTTAGCTCAGCTCAGCCATAGCATCCACAGTTATAACTGATATGTGGCACTAAAATACCAATATGGACACATTTCATCAGAATAATTTGCAACGCGAACTTCATAGCCTTTCACAATGGATTTACAATTCTTCCAATGCACACGTAAACACACACACACACATAATAAAACTGTGAAATGTTATTACACACATATATAATCAATAAGGTTGCAATTCAATTTCCATATCAACAATCGAAATGACTGAAATGCAGTTCAAAACTTGTCTCATCAAAACGAAATTCAAGCTTGATAAATCGAATGCATCATTGGGATGTTGTTCGTAAATCCAAACCATACAGCTAGACCGCTTTAGGAAATTAAATGCACATATTAAAGACACTAAAGTATAGGCAATGGTCGATGAAAATCTTTCGCTCATATGATAGCCTACAGGTTAACTCCATGGTGCTGAATGGACAGCAGCCCTATTCTCTGTTTCATTCAACAGTAGCCTAACCCACGAAAAAAAAGAGGCCTACTTGTAAATGAAGTACATCAGGGTGAACCAACCCCTGACAGCGTTGAAGTCTTTATTCCTTTTGAGTTTGAAAAGTCTCAGTTGACATGAGGGCCTAGGATGGCACAGTTGTACCCAAAACTCCCAATACATAATCCACCAAGGCCGCAGCTTGTTTGTCATCGCACACATCATCATACCAAAAACGCCTCCTTGACTTCGCTTTTTGACCACAATGCAAAATCATAAAGATCTGGCCTTTGTTTGTAGTATCTAGTAGTTGTCTCATCTACTGCAACAAATGTGGCTGCATTAATCTCATCTTCAATGTCATTTCGAATCACATCCCTGACTGCTTCAATGAAATCATACTGTGTTCTTATTGATGTACCTGGGAACACAGTGGAAGTCTCAAGTGTCTAGCTAACCTTTTGCCTTTTTCAGCAAAGGTATCCAATAACTCTACATAGTTGCCACGATTACATGAGCTTGTACTCGCATCATTACCACAAAATGCTAATTCTTGTTTCCCTAAGGTAGCATGTTACTGTAATAAGGTCCTTCAAAATCTCAGTTTTCCCCAGCAAACAGAGGAGGTCCTGAGGACATTCAGCAATGTTTTCTCTGGGGGATATTTGTGTAGTTCCTTGTAAGTTACTAGGACGTCACTGAGGGCCATGTCAGGACATTCTTAGTCCTTAGGACATTGCGTGATGGTCCCAAGAAACCTTTTTTAATTTCCCGGTTTGTCCCGAGACATTTTTAAGACGTTCTTGGGACGTTGTGTCATGGTCCCCTAGAGGTTTTGTCTAGTTACCGGTTTGTCCCGGGGAGGTTTTTAGCACGTTCTTTGGACGTTGTGTCATGGTCCCCTGAACATTCTTAGGATGTTGTCATGGTCCCCTGGAGGTTTTTGTCACGTGATGGTCCCAGGTTTTCCAAATCATTATAAGTCAGGTAATGAAATGGTATGTGGGTTTTAAGGTAAGTGGTACGCTGTTCAACTAAAATAGTGTACAAATCTTTAATCAAGGACAATATGATTACATTTGGCATGATCACTTAGTACTGTCTTTTCCATATGACCCCATCTGGGACTTGAACTCATAACATCTGTATTTGGGTTATGCTGATCTTTCATAAAGTCTGTACAATTTCAGAAGTCCACTACACATGCATTACCTACAATACATCTCTGCACAGATGGCAAAAGAATGCCATGTGCACTGCTATTTTAGTTATCAGTTAATCAAACTATTCGTAGGATAAATAAAGGAGGCATATAAGCAGACAATGAAAGTTCTTACAATATTAGATGACATTACTCTAAAACAGGCTATAGGCTACATGTGCATCACCAAGTCAGAACAGTAGGCTAAGTTATGAGGGGGAAAGGGAACACATTATTAGGGTGAGGCACATGGGCTACTAACAGCTTACTACACAACATACACATATGTATACTGTAGCAAAGAAAGTAATACTATCTCCCTGGCATATTACATCATTTATGCAGCAGCATACAAGACATTTTTGGACTCACATTTGTGCTGTGCTCACTTGAACAGGAAGGTGGCACGGTGGTCCTTGTGGGCAAATTCATGAAACCTTGTCATCAAAGTCTGGCATTCTCTAGATTTATGGTGCTTTCAAGACAACTGAGAACTCTGGGAAAAACAAGGTTGAATCATGACGTCAGTGATCTTCAGGTCGTAGCTCTAGAAAGAGGCCTGTTTCCGACTTGGTATTCCGAGTTGGATGACCGTTCAAAACGTATTTTCCCAGTCAGAGCTCGTTTTTTTCCCGAGTTCACAGTTGTCTTGAACTCACTGTATCCTGAGATTTCCCAGTTCAGAGTTTCCAGTTGTTTTGAACATGGCAAAAGTCATGCTGGATTGAGAGAAGGGCCAATGTATTCAACCTTTTCTGGCCCATGGTGTTGCTTGTGAATTTTAACCCCTTTAATTAAGCTTTGAAAAGACACCCTTAATCAATTAAATGTATTTATAAAGCCCTTTTTACATCAACAAATGTCACAAAGTGCTATACAGAAACCCAGCCTAAAACCCCAAACATCAAGCAATGCAGATGTAGAAGCACCTTCTCCACTGAATAGCAGGCAAGGGAAGCAAAATAGGGATTGCTTTGCAATGCTTGCAGTTAGCCACTGATTCCTTCCAAACCACTCATTGTTTAATTTAGTTTTCCACCTCATGTAATGTTTATGTTCAATGGCCGATGAGTACCGATACGTTTTATCTATAATTTCTCTTCATATGACAAGGATTGAAAAGTATTTGCCAGTAGGTTGTCGACGTGATTTATGATGACCCCTTGTCTAGCTAATATTTTGAAAGTAGATTTAACGTTATTTGACGTCATTTTATCTGTGGCCAATGACCTTGAGCCTTCTTGGATGGGCACTTCTAATGTAAATATATGGCAGCACCCAAGGTGACTGGAACTTTTTACTTTAGTGCCTTGTTGCAAACATGATGCATGTTTTGGAATATTTTAGGCTTCCCTGGTCTTTGTGGTTGAATCTGTGTTTGAAATTCACTGCTCGACTGAGGGACCTTACAGTTAAAGTGCATTCGGAAAGTATTCAGACCCCTTGATTTTTTTCTACATTTAGTTACGTTACAGCCTTATTCTAAAATGGATTAAAACGTTTTTTCCCTCAATCTACACACAATACCCCCAAATATATATATTTTTAAACAGGTTTAGAAATGTTTGCAAATGTATTAAAAATAAAAAACGTATATCACATTTACATACGTATTCAGACCCTTTACTCAGTACTTTGTTGAAGCACCTTTGGCAGCGATTACAGCCTTGAGTCTTCTTGAGTATGACGCTACCATCTTGGCACACCTGTATTTGAGGAGTTTCTCCAATTTTTCTCTGCAGATCCTCTTAAGCTCTGTCAGGTTGGATGGGGAGTGTCGCTGCACAGCTATTTTCAGGTCTCCAGAGATGTTCGATCAGGTTCAAGTCCGGGCTCTGGCTGGGCCACTCAAGGACATTCAGAAACTTGTCCCGAAGCCACTCCTGCGTTGTCTTGGCTGTGTGCTTAAGGTCGTTGTCCTGTTGGAAGGTGAACCTTCGCCCCAGTCTGAGCACTCTGGAGCAGGTTTTCATCAAGGATCTCTCTGTGTAGTACTTTGCTCCATTCATCTTTCCCTCAATCCTTTCTAGTCTCCCAATCCCTACCACTGAAAAACATCCCACAGCATGATGCTGCCACCAACCCGCTTCACCGTAGGGATGGTGCCAGGTTTCCTCCAGACGTGACGCTTGGCATTCAGGCAAAATAGTTCAATCTTGGTTTCGTCAGACCAGAGCATCTTGTTTCTCATGGTCTGAGAGTCTTTAGGTGCCTTTTGGCAAACTCCAAGTGGGCTGTCATGTGGCTTTTACTGAGGAGTGGTTTCCATCTGGCCACTACCATAAAGGCCTGATTAGTGGAGTGCTGCAGAGATGGTTGTCCTTCTGGAAGGTTCTCCCAACTCCACAGAGGAACTCTGGAGCTCTGTCAGAGTGACCATCGGGTTCTTGGTCACCTCCCTGACCAAGGCCTTTCTCCTCCGATTGCTTAGTTTGGCTGGGGGGCCAGCTCTAGGAAGAGTGTTGGTGGTTCCAAACTTCTTCCATTTAAGAATGATGGAAGCCACTGGGTTCTTGGGGACCTTCAATGCTGCAGAAATGTGTTGGTAGCCTTCCCCAGATCTGTGCCTCGACACAATCCTGCTCGGAGGTCTACGTTTTTGCTTTGACATGCACTGTCAACTGTGGGACCTTATATAGACAGGTATGTGCCTTTCCAAATCATGTCCAATCAATTTAACTTTAAAAAAACAACAAAAAAACATGAGCTGGCGCACACAGAAAATACATAGTGTGGAGGTGCTTACTAACGGCGAATAAACTATAAACTATCAACATAAATAAAGTCGCACACTCCATGTATAATCTCCCAATAATTTAATGGGTATTTACCAACGTTTCGGCATCACTGTGCCTTCCTCAGGGTAATGTCATAAATACTTGAACCAGGTTATGTAGACACACAGTGCAATTAGTGTAACCAATGACAATAAACTTACCACAGGTGGACTCCAATCAAGTTGTAGAAACATCTCAAGGATGATCAATGGGAACAGGATGCACCGGAGCTCAATTTCGAGTTTCATAGAAAAGGGTCTGAATACTTATTTAAATAAGGTTTTAATTTGCAATAAATTTGCTAAAATTTCTATAAACATGTTTTTGCTTTGTCATTATGGGGTATGGTCTGTAGATTGGTGAGGAACATTTTTAATTTAATCCATTTTAGAATAAGGCTGTATTGTAACAAAATGTGGAAATATTCAAGGGGTCTGAATACTTTCTGAATGCACTGTAATTGCATGTGTGGGTTACAGAGGTGAGGTAGTCATTCAAAAATCATGTTAAACACTATTATTGCACAGAGTGAGTCGGTGCAACTTATTATGTGACTTGTTGAGCAGATTTTTTTATTTAGGCTTGCCGTAACAAAGGGGTTGAATACTTATTGACTTAAGACATTTCAGCTTTGGATTTTTAATTAATTTGTAAAAGTTTCGAAAAACATAATTCCAATTTGACATTATGGGTGGGGTATGTGTGTAGGCCAATTACAAAATATATAACTGTAATCCATTTAAAATTCAGGCTGTAACACAACAAAATGTGGAAAAAGTCAAGGGGTCTGAATACTTTGAGGCACTATATGTCAGTGTGTCAAATATGTAAGTTGAAAAGCACTGCTTGTTTGCGTGGGGGTGTTGGTGGCCCTAGCATATCCAAAAGACAAAGAGCTGTGACTGGATCAGTGGTTCACCAATCAGAGCCTTGATGGACTTGGCAAAAGTAACAAGGGGTGATGTGTAATGAAACTAGGTTGTGAATGCCCTGGGTAAAATGTATGATTATTTTTGCAAACATCAGGTGACAAACCAAGAACTGGAGATAAACTTCCATGGGATCATGACAATGTCCAAAGAACATTCAGGGGACCCTGACACAACATCCCAAGAAAGTAATAAAAACGTCTTCGGGGGACGTTCCCAAGACAAACCGGAAACTAGACAAAACCATGACACAACGTCCTGACGACTTCAGGCCGCCATTTCGTGACGTCCCGGGGACATCCTAACGCCTCATTATTGTTTGCAGGGTAGTTCCCTCTAAGTTCCCACGAAATCACGGAGGACCATGTCTAAACCTTTTTTAGGATGTTCTCAGAACTTTCATTTTACTAGTTCTTAGGATGTCGTGTGATGTTCCCATAGTAATGTTCTCTGTGGGGATCTTTTTTCTAGTTTCCGGTTTGTTCCGAGGACTTCCCCGAAGACACTTTTAGAATTTTCTTGTGACGTTGTGCCATGGTTCCCTGGGTGTTGTGTCTAGATCCCGATTTGTCTCGGGGACATCCCTGAGGCTGTTTAAGACGTTCTTGGGACGTTGTGTCACTGTCCCCTGGAGGTTTTTTCTAGTTCCCGGTTTGTCCTGGGGACGTCCCAGAGGATGGCTTTTCATAACACCTTTTTCATAACATATTTTTTTATTCGATTAGCACAGGGTAAGCATTGCCTACCCTGACTGTATGTCAATGTCCTACAGTACACGTTTAAAGCTGTACAGTACATTCTAAGTGCAATTCCAGATGAAGTTGAAATCAGCATGGCGTTTAAGTGTATTCTGTGGAATCAATGATGTGATGTGCTTCACATTTCCATATCATAAAACTCATGTCATATACAGTGTCAATTTTATGATCACTATGTTTGATGTACAGTTACAAGATGACATGGCTTCATACCCTGGTTTGTTCTGAACAGAATGTGCCTATGCTTGTCTATTGTGAAGCACCTCAATGCACTCATGACTCCTTTCGATGTGCACCAAAACTATAATCCGTTTCCCTGAATTGCATTGTGAAAGCCTGACAGTGTAATATCGTATTTTATAACTTAGCTAGTCATGTTAGCAATAGAACACGCTTTCAATTGATGCCCACAAGCCCCAGATTGAGAATTATAATGGACCGTTTTTGGCTTACGTGAACAACAGTCATTGTATGATGGCGGGGATGCAGGGTTGTGTTCCAAACAAAAATACTACAAGTGTGTTTGCTCTAGTTCCCCCAACGGCACAACTATGAGAGCTCAAAAAAAGCACCTTATAGTTGAAGACTCTTCTTTGAGTCATAAAAGTGCATTGAAATTACTGTGCAGAGGTGTGGCGCCACTTGGAGACACCAGTTAGTCCCTCACTTAAACCCTTGTAAATTGTTTGTCTTATGTTGCACCTACCCCACATGTTCCAGGAATATTCTTATCATGTTACTGAATGTATCCAGAGTATTTTCAGATGTTGTTATCAACAAATGCAGCGAAAAGTACAGTAATTCTAAAATGCTAATAAAATCAACAGTGTAATGTTTGGCTTCAGTCTTGTGTCAGGTGAACTGTGTCCTCACCTTTGGTATAATAATTGTCCCATAATCTCCAAACAGTTCCCTTTCAATTGCTACCACTACCATGGTTATGCATATGCTTTTCAAATTTCTTCTGTAAGAAACATTTCAATTTAGCCCTATCCGTGTAGGCCAATTCCCACGAGTGTGAAGGGTTCATTTCCAACATACCAGTAAATCTTAAAAAGGCACACTCAACAAGATGACGCCGTCATACTCAGAGGGGCATCCTACTTACGGAAAACAATATCAGCAAATTGTGTTTTGACAGATTTTAATTTTGTCATTTTTGTTGGCTGCTGTAAGTAGGAAGTCGACCCCAGTTGTGTATCTATGATGATGTAGTTTTGCTGAGAGTACCTTTTAACATTTTTACGTGACAATGCTGTTATGCTGACATGATGATGAGTGTGTACTCCCAGCAAAACTTAACTTGCTTCATGTGAGTAGGCTGTTTTCTTATGCGAGAACTCATCACGAGTGTGCTTTCTTTAGTAGGAGACGCTACTCCAATCCCCTCTAGAAACTGCTGATCCATGTTGAGTCCTCCACATGACACATTTGTTCAAACTCATAATTTGACTTCAATAGACTGAAACAGAGAATGAGGAAGTTCACTACTGAGATTTTATTGAAGCATTTGGGAGCCAGAAACTCTTCTTCTGGTAAATGTAGCAAATTGAGCAGTGTGGTTGTTGACTGTGGGATGGGAACAGCTGTGTCAGTCTGGCATGAGAGAGAATCAGTTGAGGTGGCTTCTGCCCGCCCACTGATTCAACACACACACTCAATGCTGTGATGATAAAATATGCATAATTAATCAGAGAATCATATTTGAATAGTCTGAAATGTAATACTGTAAGATTTCCAGTCCTAAGACCTTCATTTTCTGTAAACACATGCAAACACAAGCATTTGTGTGCACACCAATGGCATAACAAATTGTCCCAATACTTGTTTATAATGAACACATTTGAGATTGTGTCTACCATATTTCATTGCATTTGCTAAGAATGAATATCCAAGATGTTGCTTGTAACTACAGTCCGAGGATTAAAGCATCTCTGAAATGTTGAATTATTACTGGCATCTACCAAGTTTACAAGACGCTGAAAAGGCTGACCTCTTAATACATTTATATTCCGTTACCTTGCCAACAAACCATGCACGCTGCAGCTGCTAAGATACTCTGGTCCTCTTGTTGAGATATGCCCTTATTTAGGCACGCAACCAACTGACTCAGACTCCAAGCAATGGAGTTCTCTTTAGAAGAACATCTTAGCAAACACTGCACAGAGAGAGGCCCATCCTTCTGCTGTCAGTGGATGGAGAGAGAGAGAGTGGCCTCCTTCAGACTTAGTCTTATCCACAATTTATGGCTTGTTCAGGATGTGTTGTCTTGCTTGGAAATACGTTAAATTATACGAAGGGAAATGTTATGCGTGGAGTGATTTAAGAATTCTGACAATGGTATATTCCGAGCTTATAGGCCCATCAGTCAGCCATATGTCAGTATGACGTTACTGCGCCCCAGTTCCCCCCGCTTATTAGTGTGTTATTGCTCATGTTGTCTATTTTCACTGTTCCTTAGTCCACCGAGGGTGACATTACAATATAATATTGTACCTACAATAGTATTACCTTACACCAAGGTGCTACTGCCAATCTTAAAGTAAGAATACCTTGCTAACAATAACAGAGATGAGTCATTGCCAGACCCTGAACGTTACATAGAGCAGAAGGGAATAAAAATCCTCCATTTCAATGTCATGTGTTCATACATATTGCAATAGTTTTTGCCCTGGTATTGCCCTCTGTCGGTTTTCCCTACTCTGTAATGAATTCTTGAGGCAGTCTGTGACGTGCCATGCCTCATTTGGCCGCTTGATTGGTGGTCTCTTTGTTAAGGTCTTGACCAGTTTGAAATGCAATTATGATCAATCGGAGCACGGTCCAGGGTCACTACAGCACTTTGGGGCTCTTACCTTGCCTCAGAATGTCTTACCCACACCCCCTCCACCCCTTCTCCTCTCTACCCCCATACTCCGAAGGCGTTTGGGTGATCAAAAGGCGTATAATCTGGCCCAGTAATAGATATTAAACAGTGAGTGGCTGCTGAAAGAACCCTCCCTCACTCGTGTGGGCTTCCGAGTGGCGTAGCGGTCTAAGGCACTGCATCTCAGTGCTAGAGGCGTCACTACAGAACCTGGTTCGATTCCAGGCTGTATCACAACCGGCCGTGATTGGGAGTCCCATAGGGTGGCGCACAATTGGCCTAGCGTTGTCTGGGTTAGGGTTTGTCCGAGGTAGGCCGTCATTTTAAATAAGAATTTGTTCTTAACTGACTTGCCAGTTAAATAAAAAATAAAGAATAAAGGAGGCTAGGAGCAGAGCGATTGTCTCTTTGACTTTAAATTAACCTTGCCGTGATGGTTTTAGCCCGCGGTACTCTTTCATAAAGGCTGCAGAAGGTCAAAGCAGCAGAAGCAACCAAAATCCTTTATATCATGTTTGATACCTAACAAGTGGTCTAACCCCTAATGATGAGTAGGAGTGTTCACTGTGAGACATTCATACTGTGTTGTTTACAGAGCTACGGGACTTTGGGCGTCGCGGAAGAGGGCGGCAGATGTGTGTTTAAAAGCATGGAATAAATTTGCCCTGGGCTCACGCTGATATAATAACCCAGAGAGTTCCTCTCACTAGTCTATTCTGGGATAATTGTATATGGTTAGTCAGTGTGAGCATTCAGCAGCCATTAAACCTGCTATTTCTGATCCTCATCAACACTTCACACCAAGCAGGAGATCAGGGTAGAAGTGAGTCTAAAAGCAGAAGTTACAATTTTACGTTTTTTTTTTAATTCGACGGTCATAGAGACTGGTCAGTAGAATGTTAACGAACATTCAAGTCTTTAAAAATCTGAAAGAATAATTAGACCTTTAAAACATGTATCATTAGCCGATAACAATCATAAGTGCAATAGTATTCAAGGTCAGCATCTCTAGGTGCATTTTATTCACATACATCATGAACTGCCCTGAAGCTGTATTGGTTGACCTTCATCTACACACTGGTGGTCTATCTATGTCCCCTTCACCTCCGGTTCTTGCCTTTACTGCTGACTCCGTACTCAGGGGCAGGGTCCTTTAGGCCTGGTAAAAGATGTCCTCCATTTTGAAAATCTAGAGTTGCATATGACACCAAGACTTTGCCCTCGGCCATGGCTGACGCTAGTGAGACTGTGAGAGTTGAGTCAGAGTTCAGACCGGAGGTGGGTCAAAAGGAAGCCGGTTGCTCCAGGAGTCATATATACGTCTGAAAAGTTCCTGTGCCAGAATGTGACAACCAAATATGTATACAGCATAATAACTAACTAGCTGTATTGGCGGCAGGTAGCCTATAGCCATTAAGTGTTGGGCCAGTAACCGAAAAGGTCGCTGGTTCGAATCCCCGAGCCGACTAGGGAAAAATCTGTCTGTGCCCTTGAGCAAGGCACTTAACCCTAATTGCTCATGTAGTCACTCTGGATAAGAGAGTCTGCTCAATGACTAAAATGTATTTGGAAGGTTAAGTCAGACCTTTGTTTCTTCGCAAAGCTTCTGGCAAAATCCAAGCCGCTATATATGCTGTTCTGATACTTGTTATCAATCCTTTTTAGCACAAGAGAGTCCATGTTCAACACTTTTCTCCTCGGTGATGGATAAATTATTCTCTGACAATGACAATAATATTGATTTCGTGAGATAACGACTGCTTTTTGCATATTTAGAGTTGCATGATGCTAAGATTATTGCAGCCTTGGACAAAAATGTAAGTTCATTATCTGCAGGCGATGTCCTCGTCTTGAAAGATAATGTAAATTTTTTTTTTAAATGTTATGCTCTTATTGCAATTTAAAAGTGTAACGATAACATTCAAATTGCAGTATTTACCAGCCATTTTGAAATAAGCTTCAATGGATCTGTATCTCCTTCATAAGCCACAACCGTTATACTTTATCAAGAAAGTATCTTAAGATGTGTCATCTTAAGTTGATCCAATAATGTAATATTTAAAGATAATGAAGTATGTATTTAGAATGAGATTAAAACACAGTATTATTATCCCATTAAAGCATGAATCCACAAGTTGACAAACTGATATTTGAGGATGAGATGGCCAAGTCTAAAAAATGCTGTGGGGTTTCAAAATTCTCCAGGTCTCATGAAGGGTTCTACAGCATATTCGTGTTTGTTTACATGTTTTTATGAATATCACTACCAACAATATAATTTACACATTTTGGATTACATCCCTGCTGTAAAAAAGAGGAGAATATCTTCTTTCTATTTCTTAACTCATAATATTGAGCATATTACACTCACTGGAGTATCGGACATAGGCTTTGAAAAAGCATCAGCGAATAGGCTACCATTGTTACAAGTGCTGCTGGTAAGCTTTCTTGACTTGGCTATACATTTTTGCCAACACATGGCTAACCTTTGTTTAAACAGCTGCTCTTAGAAAAAAATGTGTTTGGAGTTACCTTTCTAGTACATTTTTGCCAACACATGGCTAACCTTTGTTTAAACAGCTGCTCTTAGAAAAAAAATGTGTTTGGAGTTACCTTTCTAATAGGCTATGTTAGAGTTTACACTTCCTCTTCCAATTATAATGTGGGGAAGTCAAAATAATGAAAAACGACCAAAATCTATAAAATGTTGATTTCTTATCTTTGCTATTATCATTCACCTGATAAGACAAAATAGGTGATTTTGTATTATTTTTGTTAATGTATGATGGGAGGAGGTCCCTGGGCAAGAAAACGTTGAAGACCCCTGCTGTATTGGATAGACATACAACTGAGGTAAAAACAGATTTTAAACTGAGCACAGTGTTTCCTAATCACTGTGGCAATAAGCCTTATTGACCTTCTTGTGTAGCCGAGGAAGCATATTTTGGGCCTCTTGTTGTGCTAGCAGTTGGGATAAATGGTGATCCTTTATGGAACAGGTCTTGATAGGATACATCATAGTTACTTCGTCATTTATAATTATTGCTTAACCTCCCCTACAATACAAATAAGTGACGACCATTTCTTTAATACGAACGGCAATAATGCTGTTGTGCCTTCTGTGAGAAGGTTGTGAGCTTTCATTAGGTATAACAATGCAGCGGAGGCTGCGGAGGGGTGGACGGCTCATAATAATGTCTGGAACAGAGTAAATGGAATGGTATCAAACACATGGAGCCCATGTGTTTAATGTATTTGATACTATTCCACCTATTCCTGCTCCAGCCATTACCACGAGCTCTTTCTCCCCAATTAAGGTGTCGCCAACCGCTTATGCTGTAGCTAAAGTAGGTCAATGCAATTGGACAAGTTCAAGTTTGTTTTAGTCATGTACTGTACACATGATATACGTGGATTACATGCTGACCACACCGCTTGCGTCACAAAATAAATGTATACATACATGTTATTCAATCATTGCACCCACACAGTTTGCGCGCTTCAACAAGCGTCTGCGTAGCAAGGCGCTAAAATAGAACTTGGTTCTATTTGTGATCCTTGATGCGCTGCAAGTCCCGTCTCTCCCATCTCCACGTTGGTTTTTAGGAGCATATAGCCACATGCCATGTCCTCATTGGTTTTTAGGAGCATATACCCACGTGGGTGATTGAAAGATGAGCTGAGGTCCACACTCCAGTCCAGTTGGTAGTGGTAATGCACCTTAGAAGTTGGTTTCCAACCGCCATACAAAGTCCAAAGAAGAAGAAGCCTGAAGGTGGAGAGATTACCAGAAACAAACTTTTACCCTTTTATCTGTGGATTAATGGTGCATTTCAGGTAAAATAACAACCCAATGTTTATATCCCAGGACAAATTACCTAGCAACAGCAAGCTGGCTAGCCATAAATGTTTAATGCTTTTCGACCTGTCCCCAAATTAATTTAGTTGGTTCAGAGTTCGTTTTGATATTTGTTACACAGTGCAACGAAATGCTTACTTGCAGATTTGCCTCTCGACAATGCAACAACAATAGAAAAGTAATTAAGTGAATAATAAAGTGCTAAGAAATTCAAGCTCAATGAATAAAAATAGGACACAACATTTAGCACTTTTTTCTTACAAAAAGGCAATCAAACGAATTGAAGTAAGATATTTACACGTGCCGAGGAATTGCGCAATAATAATAATAATAATACAGTCATATAAATAGGAGTCTAGTAGAAGCCGTCATGGAGTGTGTGTGATTGACTGCCTGTGTGTTAAGGTGCAGGGAGTTAGTGCTTTAGACTGTTGTTGTGCAGGCGTTCAGTCCTAGTGTAAGAGTTCAGTAGTCTGATGGCTTGTGGGTAAAAACTGTCTTTGAGCCTGGTGGTCCAGGACCGATGCTCCGGTACCGAGCGGAGTCCTTGATGATGTTGAAGGCCTTCCTCAAGCATTGCTTGGAACAGATGTTCTGTATGGTGGGGAGCACAGCTCCAATGACGTACTGGGCCATCTTCACAACCTGCTGATGGGCCTTGCGGTCATGAATGGAGCAGTTTCCATACCAGGTGGAGATGCAGCTGGTCAGGACGCTGTCAATGGTGCTGCGGTAAAAAATGAGAAAGTAGAGGCGCTGTTGCGCCTTCTTGACCAGGACGGTGGTGTTTTCGGTTCATGTGAGGTTCTCTGTTGGGGGGGGGGGGATGCTTCCTGAAGTTGACAACCAACTCCTTCGTTTTGCTGATGTTGAAGGAGAGGATGTTGTCTTGGCACCACACTGCCAGTTCTCTGACCTTCTTCCCGTCGTTGTCAGTGATCAGACATACAACCATGCTGTCGTCAGTAGAGGGAGAACCCCCCTATCCACATTAACAGGACAGAAGTGGAGAAGGTGGAACGTTTTAAGTTCCTGAGCGTACACATCACGGACAAACTGAAATGGTCCACCCACGCAGATAGTGTGGTGAAGAAATGTGGCTTGTCACCTAAAACCCTCACAAACTTTTACAGATGCACAATTGAGATCATCCTGTCGGGCTGCATCACCGCCTGGTACAGCAACTGTACCGCCCACAACCGCAAGGCTCTCCAGAGGGTGGTGCGGTCTGCACAACGCATCACCGGGGGCAAACTACCTGCCCTCCAGGACACCTACAGCACTCGATGTCACAGGAAGGACAAAAAGGTCATCAAGGACAACAACCACCCGAGCCATTGCCTGTTCATCCCGCTACCATCCAAAGGCATGAAGGTGCATCAAAGCTGGAACCGAGAGACTGAAAAACAGCTTCTATCTCATGGCCATCAGACTATTAAAAAGCCATCACTAACACAAAGAGGCTGCTGCCTACATACAGACTTGAAATCATTGGCCACTTTAATAAATGGATCACTAGTCACTTTAATAATGCCACTTTAATAATGGTTGCATTACTCATCTCATATGTATATACTGTATTTTATACCATCTATTGCATCTTGCCTATGCCGCTCTGTCATTGCTTATCCATATATTTATACATTCTTATTCCATTCCTTTACTTAGATTTGTGTGTATTAGGTATTTGTTGTGGAATTGTTAGATTACTTGTTAGATATAGCTGCACTGTCGGAACTAGAAGCACAAGCATGTCGCTACACTCGCAATAACATCTGCTAACCATGTGTTTGAGCAAACATGATGGAGTTGGTGCCGTGTTTCGCCACGCAGTCATGGGTGAACAGGGAGTACAGCAGCAGGCTGAAGACACATCCCTGGGGGGCCCCCGTGTTGAGAGTCCAAGTGGGGGAGGTGATGTCGCCAATCCTCACAGCTTGTGGCCTGCCCGTCAGGAAGTCCAGGATCCAGTTGCAGAGGGTGGTTTTGAGACCCAGGGCCCTGAGCTTGGTGACCAGCTTGGAGGGAACAATGGTGTTGAATGCTGAACTATAGTCAATGAACAGCATTCTCACATAGGTGTTCCTCTTGTCCAGGTGTGATAGAGCCATGTGGATAGCAATGGAGATGGCATCTTCTGTGGATCTGTTGGAACGGTATGCACATTGGAATGGGTCCAGGGTGTCTGGCATGCTGGCCTTGATGTGGACCATGACCAGCCTCTCGAAGCACTTCATGATGACGGGTGTGAGTGTCATTTAAGGGTAAAAGTCACCTTGGTGTTCTGGAATGATGGTGGTTGTCTTGAAGCATGTGGGGACTACAGCCTGGGACAGGGACATGTTGAAGATGTCCGAAAAGACACCTGCCAGCTGGTCAGCGCACACTCTGAGGACGCGGCCAGGGATGCCATCTGTGCCGGCGGCTTTGTGTGAATATTCACTCTCTTGAGAGTTCTCACATCAGCCTCGGAGAGCAGAAGCACCTGGTCGTCCAGAGCCCTACTGGATGGGTCAGTGTTGGTGGCCTCAAAGCAAGCATGGACTGTGTTGAGCTTGTCTGGGAGGGAGGACTCATGAGCATCACACAGCTGGATTTACCTTTGTAGTCCGTAATAGCCTGTAGTCCTTACCACATGTGTTGTGTGTCTGAGTTGTAATATTGTGATTCCAGTTTGAGTTTATATTGTCTTTTTGCGTCCTTATGGGTTTTCCAGAGCTCGCACCTGCTCGCCTAGTACACATCGTGCAACAACCGTGTCATCACAGATTTCTCTGTTCATACAGGGTTTTTGGTTGGGGTCTGGATTTTTTTTGTCGGTACAACCATTTTTTTTCATGAAACTCGTGATTGATGTGTATTCCAAAATGGCGGCAGGGGATGGCTCTGTATGAGTTCCAGATGTTGTGTTAACATGGTCCAGCGTGTTCCGTTCTGTCGTAGGACAAGAGACATGTTGATATTTTGGTGATATTTTTGGAGAAGGGCATAATGGAGCAAATTAGAGAAAAAACACATTCAACCTGTTTTTCTTCCTCTTAAGGGTATTATTGACATTTATTTCTTACCCAGGTGCCATAAAATTCATCTTTTCTCATGACCACTTATTGTCTGCACATCTTATTTCATTGTATGACATTAGCTATGATTTTTGCTGACATTTAGAAAGTTTGCATAGAAAATAGATGCAACAAGTGCCTGCTAGGGTCCATTTCCATTTACCTTACGTGTCGAAAACAGCTGGACATAATAACGTCACACCAAAAAAAAAAAAATGAAACAGTGTTGAATAAAAATGTGGTGGTTGAAGTTTTTACATTATCCATTTAGTCAAATGGGTAATGCCCTCCCACCTAGCCTTTTGTTTCATGTCTCAGGTAGCCTGCGAAAGCCAGCATGGCTAGAATGCAATAATTTACTAATATTTGCCATATTCTAATCATTCTCATCTGCCAACGTATCGCCATGGTCCGTGCCTTGGTGAAACTTGCACTCCTGTAGATCTGAAATAATTGGATGGTGAAACTTGCCAGCCAACCAGCAAAGCAAGGTGAAGCAATTCAGGCAATTTTGAAAGTCAGGACAATCCTTGTCATGCAAATAAACATTATTTTTATAGTTTAAAAATAAATATTTTGCAAGAGATAGGCATTTATAATTAATTGTGGAATGCCGCTTTATAGTTACGTGGTGACATCACATGCCCAGCGTACCTTCAAAATTATTAGGCAATCATAATTTATTTGAAAAACACATTCCATCGTCATTTGTCGCAATAAAGAAAGTTCGACAGAAGAAAAATTCACCCCCGTCGATCTTTAAAAAATGTTGTCGATCTTTTTAACATTTCTCCTATATCTGCCGTTTCCATTACACATGTCGCGACATTGCTTTTGTTGAATAAACCTGGGTTAATGGAAACCTGCCTAGTATTTTGGCACCCGTGGCGAACCGTGACTATTGGACTTAGGCTGTGGGGGAAGGAATCTTGCTTTAACTGCAAAAAAGCAACCCATTTATAATAAGCCTGTAGGCCCCCATTCATAACAAAATACAACCATTAAGCATTTCCAAATCAAAGTTCAACTAATACTTCCCATTGCAAACATATTTTATCACATTCAGCACACAAAGTAACTGGTGATGTAAAGTTGAAATGCAACAATGTTTCACACACATTTTCAAACAGATAGCAAGCTGCAAAACACAGTGCCACTCACCAAATGGTGATCATTTGAAACTTAACTTCTTGTTGAACGTTAATCTTGACAAAACATTTCACGACGGGCCTAATGGAAACAGCAAATTTGTCGGCAAAACAAAATACGCTAGACAAGGTGGGATCTTTTTGTGTCTAACATTAATTATGCGAGAAATGGCAGTGGAAACGCCTTTCTGCACAAATATTTATATAATAAGCATCATATCGAGTAAATTTGGAGTCACACGATGATATGTTTTCTGGTCCTCCCACTACGACTTTTGGAAAAGATGCTGTTTATTGGCTACCAATAGGGGTGCGTGGTTAAAATCAATGGGGAAGCCAAGCCAGGGGGAAAAAGCCATATTACAACCTATGTGTTGTGATAATTGTGTTGTTTGCTCTATAACCCGTTAGTTCATATACCACCGTGATATATAACGCAGAGAAAGTAAGAAGAAAAACAGTCACACTGTGTGCAGAATAAATTCAACCACACGTTTGTTTCCTCACAAAACCATCTGTCCGGGTGAAGTCCATAAAGCATATTACATGTAACAAACAGTTTCAGAAAATTTCAGACTACTAAACAGCTTGATGTAGAACCACGGAGAGTTACAGTGGAGCTGCCTCCACTAATGTCCTTCCAGCACCATGTCAACATTTGAACATCATCGAATCACCTATGCTTAGTCTAATAGTGAGAACTTAAAGATACCAAAAACGATTTAGTCCAATCAATGTAAGCTAAATATCATGCTGCTTTCCATATGACTGATTTCTCTCTCTCTCTCTCTCTCTCTCTCTCTCTCTCTCTCTCTCTCTCTCTCTCTCTCTCTCTCTCTCTCTCTCTCTCTCTCTCTCTCTCTCTCTCTCTCTCTCTCTCTCTCTCTCTCTCTCTCTCTCTCTCTCTGTGTGTGTGTGTGTGTGTGTGTGTGTGTGTGTGTGTGTGTGTGTGTGTGTGTGTGTGTGTGTGTGTGTGTGTGTGTGTAGAAAAAAACATGTTGACTCACCCTTCTTTGTGGAGGAATGCCAATTACCGTCCTGATGTGTGCTACTGATTGAACTCAGCCAGCAGCTCCTGAAGAGGAAGATCACCATAGTTGGCACAGATAGAAAGAACAAGCCTGAGCTCCCCCCTGCACTCCTCGCAAGAGGCCTTCTCATCAAAGTTTGCCTTCACCATCACTCTAGTTTCTTACCTCCCAATGAGGTAATTACTGAAGCTGGAGACTCATATCTCCCTCACTAACTTTAAGCATCAGCTATCAGAGCAGCTTACAGATCATTGCACCTGTACATAGCCCATCTGTAAATAGCCCATCCAACTACCTCATCCCCATACTGTTATTTATGTTTTTTGCTCCTTTGCAGCCCAGTATCTCTAATTGCACATTCATCTTCTGCACATCTATCACTCCAGTGTTTAATTGCTAAATTGTAATTATTTCGCCACTATGGCCTATTTATTGCCTTACCTCCCTTATCTTACCTAATTTGCACACACTGTATATATACTTTTTTTCCTATTGTGTTATTGACTGTATGTTTGTTTATTCCATGTGTAACTCTGTGTTTTTGTTTGTGTCGCACTGCTTTGCTTTATCTTGGCCAGGTCGCAGTTGTAAATGAGAACTTGTTCTCAACTAGCCTACCTGGTTCAATAATGGTGAAATAAAATAAAATAAAATAAAAAATGTAAAAGCCTGTGGCATGTCATTAGTAAAGATTGAGAAAAGTAAGGGGTCTAGACAGCTGCCCTGGGGAATTCTTGATTCTACTTGGATTATGTTGGAGAGGCTTCCATTAAATAACACCCTCTGTGTTCTGTTACAGGTAACTCTTATCCACAATATAGCAGGGGGTGTAAAGCCATAACACATACGTTTTTCCATCAGCAGACTATGATCGATAATGTCAAAAGCCGCACTGAATTCTAACAAAACAGCCCCCACGTTCTTTTTATCATCAATTTCTCTCAGCCAATCATCAGTCATTTGTGTAAGTGCCTTGCTTGTTGAATGTCCTTCCCGATAAGGGTGCTGAAAATCTGTTGTCAATTTGTTTACAGTAAAATAGCATTGTAGCATCTGGTCAAACACAATTCTTTACAAAAGTTTTGTAATGATTTGTAACAGGCTGATTGGTCGGCTATTTGAGCCAGTATAGAGGGCTTTACTATTCTTGCGTAGCAGAATTACTTTTGCTTCCTTCCAGGCCTGAGGGCACACACTTTCTAATAGGCAATGATGAGCCAGCTACCGAGTTAAAGTTAGCCTACTACATCTAGCTACATATTGAACATCCATCCTCTTAGGCCAGCGGCACAATGTATGATTTTATGATTGGATCAGAATCGCCGTTATAATCAATGGCCGGTACACAAGTCCAAATCCTTATCTCCATCAATGATTAATTTAGGAAAGGGACAATTTTAGCTAGCTAGCCACTGGAGGACAACTATACAACACTTCACATGTTTCTGTCAATTGCGTTTTGGTTTTGATGTGGTGAGATTTGTGTGAAGCCAATTCCAAACTTTCTTCCATTGACACTTTGTTTTGGGTGCGCCAGGACCATTCACAGTTGAGCTCATTCAAGTTAGTTCAATGCTGTTTGGTTATTCTTTTCAACAACAACAAAAGTATAAAGGGAGGCCAAATGGTTGCTTGCTTTCCTTGCTATTGAATTCAATACTACGGGTGGCAACAATGTCATACTCTTTTTGACCGGACAGCATCAGATAGATGGGCTACACGTACTAAGATAGAGGGATGCTGTTTTGCTTACTCTAATGATTTCTCAGGTGAGATACAGTCAGCCACTTACGAATTGAAGTAGAGTTATGAAACACAGAGACGAAATATCCATTTTTTTTTTTCTTGGTCAGATTTTTTGGGAAGCCTGGGTTCACTTGGCATCCATGAATGCACACCACAGTAGCCTACAGATGAAATAAGTTATGATGAACATCAGTAGGGTGAAAGTGTACGGTGATGAGCTTGATGCTCCTTTCCAATAAATATCAAGGGTCTTATTCCGGTGACATGATGATCGATCCTTGGCTGCTCTTCTGTCCATAATAATCTCATCATGTAGGCTAGCCAACCCACACTCTGTATCTGCGAGCTGTTGGCTAGAGCACACGTGCCAAGACCAGAGTGGGCACATTTGCCATAGATTGCAAAAAATATACACTACCGGTCAAAATCATTCAAGGAGAATGCCAAGATTGTGCAAAGCTGTCATCCCGGCAAAGGTTGGCTATTTGAAGATTCTCAAATATAAAATATATTTTGATTTGTTTAACACTTTTTTGGTTACTACATGATTCATGATTGTGTTTTTTCATAGTTTTGATGTCTTCACTATTATTCTACAATGTAGAAAATAGTAAAAATAAAGAAAAATCCTTGAATGAGTATGTGTGTCCAAACATTTTACCGGTAGTGTATATTTGGCAAAATCATCAGCAGAGTTGAAAATGCGATGGAATCCCATTTAACTTAAATTTTTTATTCGGTACATGGGGATTTAACTGCAATTTTTTATGTGCACAACATCATCACGCACAGCTTTTTGTCCACAACAAGTCACTTTGATGGAAACAAACATCTATGGTGGGAAAATGTTTTCATGCAGATTTTAGAATATTCGCATGAAAATCTGCCGCCAATTGGATGGAAACCTAGCTAGTGTTAACCATTCACTTTCCAACACAACACATTAAATCAGAATATCATTTAAATTCTAGAAAAGATGAAATAGAAATGAAAATGTTTATTTAAAACATAATAAATACTTTTATAAATCCTTAGGCCTTCTCTGAAGGCATAGAAGGCCCTTACTGTTCGACACTGTTAAAGAGTTGTTAAAGTGCTATTAATGAGAAATTTGGCTCAAACAATTCTCATTCTGTCCTGACCCAGGTTTATTCAACAAAATCAATGTCGCAAAAAAAGCATTGTGACGTGTGTATGTAAATGGCAGCTATAGAGACATGTTCTAAAGATTAAAAAAAAAAATCTGTTCGAATGGGGATTTTTCTTTGTCAAACTTTATTTATTATAACAAATGATGATGATAGAAGCTGTGTTTTTTGAATAAATGATGATTGTTGAATAATTTTGAAGGTACACAGGGCGTGTGATGTCATCACGTAAACAAACTACAGTATAAAGCGCCCCCAAAGATTCTTTAGAAATTCTGTGGCTCAACTCCACATTTCATTCTAAATGCCCACTGCTAAGTCAATTTTTTCAACTATAAAAATTATATTTATTTGCAGGACAAGGATTGTCTTGACTTTCAAGAATGCCTGAATTGTTTTACTGGTTGGCTGGATGTTTCACCATCCAATTATTTCAGATCTACAGGAGTGCACCACGTGCACGGGCTGTGGCGAAACATTGGAACATGAAAACGTTACATCTGCTCCTGCCACGCACTCTACTTCTCATCCTGAACCTCCCTAAACCTGCCACCACTCCCCCAGTGCTCTCTCCCTCTCTCTCTGTGTGTATGTGATTGTGTGAGTGGAGACAGGTGTGCTGGAAGCAGAGCGGATTCCCACCAGCTGCAACCTGTTCCATAATCATGAACCCTACAAATACTCAGCCCTGCCACTTCCACACTGCCAGATCGTAGCCTCTACTCAGTCAGCCTGCATTTCTAGCTGTTTGTTCCTGCATAGATTTTGTTATCCTGTTGTACCTGTTTTCTCCAGCCTCACACTGCTTTTTCTCTCCGCTACAGTCCCGTCTGCTCTGACACTGGTACCTGTCTCCAGTCCCTCGTCTCCTCAGTCCTGCTTCTCTGCCCTGGATCCCCACTCTACTGCTTCATTGGATTCCGCTCCAGACCTGCTTACCCGGTTCCTAATCTCCTTGCCCCCAGCCTCAGCCCGGATTCCCTACTACCCAGCCGAGACTCCCCTGGACTGCACCCCATCTCCCACTTTTCAATAAATACATTGGTTACATATCCTTGTTTCCTCATCTGTTTCAGAGAATTTGTAGAATATGGCAAATATATTAGTAATTTCTTGCATTCTCTCCATGCTGGCTTTTGCGGGCCACCTGAGACATGAAACATATAGATGGGAGGGCATATAGTCGTCGCCAATTTATTAATGCGCAATTTGCCTAAATGGATAATGGAAACAATTCAACCACTTCATTTTTATTTGACACTAGGTTTTTGCGCACATTTTTTTTCTCCCAGTGTGACGTCATTATGTCCAGCTGTTTTCATCAACCCAAGGCAGTTAAATGGACACGCACTGTAGCAGACAGTTGTTGCATCTATTTTCTACTTCAGTGACGTGAGGTCGGTGGCTGGGTAGGCACTGGCTATTATCAAAGGCAGATTTACTCACAAATAAACCTTGATCAAGCCCAAGTTCACCATACAACCAGAGTGACATAGGCTATTAACAGAAATGTACAAATATTTCCACCAAATATAAATAACAATGTAGCCAAGATACACAAGTGATAGCCTCCGATTGCGGCATATTTCATATCATCTGACAAAATGACACACTACTCAACTCAGCCGTAGGCCGATGTAGCATCCACAGTTACAACTGAGAGGTGGCACTAAAATACCAACATATGTACACATTTCATCAGAATAATTTGCAATGGAAACTCCATAACCTTTCACAATGGATTTACAATTCTTCCAATGCACTGCACACGGCGCGCACAAATATTCACACAATAATATTATTATGTGAAATATTAGTACACACACTTATATAATAAATAAAGTTCTAATGAAATTTCCATGACCGAAAAATGCAATTCAAATCGGCCTCCCGGGTGGCGCAGTGGTCTAGGGCACTGCATCGCAGCGCTAGCTGTGCCACCAGAGACTCTGGGTTCGCGCCCAGGCTCTGTCGCAGCCGGCCGCGACCGGGGGGTCCGTGGGGCGACGCACAATTGGCCTAGCGTCGTCCGGGTTAGGGAGGGTTTGGCCGGTAGGGATATCCTTGTCTCATCGCGCACCAGCGACTCCTGTGGCGGGCCGGGCGCAGTCCACGCTAACCAAGGGAGCCAGGTGCACGGTGTTTTCTCCGACACATTGGTTCGGCTGGCTTCCGGGTTGGATGCGGCTTGGTTGGGTTGTGTTTCGGAGGATGAATGGCTTTCGACCTTCGTCTCTCCCGAGCCCGTACGGGAGTTGTAGCGATGAGACAAGATAGTAACTACTAACAATTGGATACCACGAAATTGGGGAGAAGGGGGGTAAAATTCAACAACAAAAAAAATTAAAAATTGCAATTCATATCATCAAAAAAGTGTCTTATCAAAACAAAATTCTAGCTTGATAAATCAAATGCATTCAAAGGGATGTTAACCCGCAAATAGCAGAGGAAAATGCATTTAGGCCTACCTTTACTTGTATTAAATGAAGTCCATTCTTCTGTCCTTAAGGGTAAACCTCACAGCAGAACCCTACGTCAATTATTTTATTCTGCATGCACACAGCAGGCCCTCCGTCTAGTGGAAGACACATCCCCGAGATCTCTTTCGGTTCCATTTTCATAGTGACACAAAAAGTCACACACACACACACACAAACAGTAGCTAGTAGCACAGTTCTCCCATGCTGCACACATGTAGGCAGCTCCATCCATTAGGGCATCCAGGCGGTCAGAGAGCAGAATCCTCCCACGCCACTGCAACCCCATGCAACCACGCACTTAGAGTTGTTGTAGTGTATTTAGTCGCATCTATCTTGTAGAAGCCAAGGCTCGGGCCGTATTGAGTGGCGGGAGAAGCCCCATTCCCACTACGTCCACACAGCCAAAGTAAATGAGTGTAAAAGTCTGGGTAAAAAGTATTAATGGGTAATGACGTTTCAGACAAGTGGACAGTCCAGTACTCACTGTTAGCCTGCCTGACAGCTACTGTAGCAGTATGGGAGATGGTGGCTATCTTGCCTGTCATGAATAAAGTAATGTCTTGTAGAGCTCCTGTATGCTGACTCTGTCTGGTCTAAACTTTCATTATAGTTGACGTTCCACTCTTCGAACCCACCAAACGACTCTTTACATTATTCCAACTTGGAAAATTGTTTGAGGTGCAGTAGTGTCTGGTTGTTTTTGCTAGCTTTGTTCAGTTCAAGGGATGAGCACGCCAAATTATGTAGACGCCCAAATGTGCATTGTTTACCCCAGGCAATACCGCGTCTTTCTTTTTCCCAACGCAGTTAGGCCAAAACCATGCCCCGTTATTCAGAGGGGCGTGTCACTGATTAATAACATGTGCCCTTGTATTTCAAGATTGAAAAATATAATAACATAATGTCGTGGACCGAGCTAGCCATTAACGTCCCTTAATGCTCAAAGACAGATGTCTGTAGCATAGCGTATTCGACTGAATGATTAGCTAATAACTATTTGAGAAATTATGAATAATAAGCATATGCTTTTACCTGATAATAGACTCAATGATAATATAACAACTTCAAATACAGAGCTAGTAACGTTAAGTAGCCTAGGTTAACTTAGCTGACCTTCAATTGAGGGAATTCAGCAATGTGAGTTCTCTGAGACATTTTTACAGTGAAATGCTTACTTACCAACATTGCAAAAAAGGCATTAGGTGAACAATAGATAAGTAAAGAAATAACAACAACAGTAAAAAGACAGTGAAAAAGAACAGTAGCGAGGCTATATACAGTAGCGAGGCTATATACAGGCACCGGTTAGTCGGGCTGATTGAGGTAGTATGTACATGTAGATATGGTTAAAGTGACTATGCATATATGATAAACAGAGAGTAGCAGAAGCGTAAAAGAGGGGTTGGTGGGTGGCGGGACACAATGCAGATAGCCTGGTTAGCCAATGTGCGGGGGCACTGGTTGGTCGGGCCAATTGAGGTAGTATGTACATGAATGTATAATTAAAGTGACTATGCATATATGATAAACAGAGAGTAGTAGCAGCGTAAAAGAGGGATTGGGGGGGTCACACAATGCAAATAGTCCGGGTAGCCATTTGATTACCTGTTCAGGAGTCTTATGGCTTGGGGGTAAAAACTGTTGAGAAGCCTTTTTGTCCTAGACTTGGCACTCCGGTACCACTTACCATGCGGTAGTAGAGAGATCAGTCTATGACTGGGGTGGCTGGGGTCTTTGAGGGCCTTCCTCTGACACCGCCTGGTATAGAGGTCCTGGATGGCAGGCAGATTAGCCCCAGTGATGTACTGGGCCGTACGTGTAACGGATGTGAAATGGCTAGCTAGTTAGCGGGTACGCGCTAGTAGCGTTTCAATCAGTTACGTCACTTGCTCTGAAACCTAGAAGTAGGGTTGCACCTTGCTCTGCAAGGGCCGTGGCCTTTGTGGAGCGATGGGTAACGATGCTTCGTGGGCGACCGTTGTTGATGTGTGCAGAGGGTCCCTGGTTCGCGCCCGGGTCGGGGCGAGGGGACGTACTAAAGTTATACTGTTACATTGATGCTGTTGACCCGGATCACTGGTTGCTGCGGAAAAGGAGGAGGTTGAAAGGGGGGTGAGTGTAACGGATGTGAAATGGCTAGCTAGTTAGCGGGTACGCGCTAGTAGCGTTTCAATCAGTTACGTCACTTGCTCTGAAACCTAGAAGTAGGGTTGCACCTTGCTCTGCAAGGGCCGCGGCTTTTGTGGAGCGATGGGTAACGACACTTCGTGGGTGTCAGTTGTTGATGTGTGCAGAGGGTCCCTGGTTCGCGCCCGTGTCGGGGCGAGGGGACGGTTTAAAGTTATACTGTTACATACGCACTACCCTCTGTAGTGCCTTGCGGTCGGAGGCCGAGCAATTGTGTACCAGGCAGTGATGCAACCAGTCAGGATGCACTCCATGATGTAGCTGTAGAACCTTTTGAGGATCTGATGATTTGAATGGATGGAACGAAATGGATTAATGGCGCCTTTGCTGAGGTTTTGACGCAGTTAAGCAAATTTTGAGATTTTGAGCATGAAAAAACAACAGAGCCATTGAGAAAAAAATGGAGAAAAAAACATTAGACATACAAAGATAATGACAATTATTTATATAATTACATTTTCATTTGTTATTAGATTATCACAGGGTAAGCACTGCCGTACCGTGGGGGTATGCCTGTTGAAGGTGGCAGTTCTAGGGGTGAAAATCATACTTCAACTGGATCTATAAGAAGCATATACCAATAGATTGATGTTTACTCTGTTGTTCTAAATAGCAAATCAAAAGCAATTCAAAAGATTCATTCATTTCACTTCATATTGACTTAAAGTTCTGTGTATTACATTTGCATATCTTTCCACACGATGGAGGCCTCCAGACATGACAGCTTGTCACCGTTCAAAATGGCTCATCCAGTCTTCCCAGTAAACAAGCTGTCTTGTTTGTAAGAAAACATATAATTCAAATAAGCTTTTAATCTGTTCAAGAATGACCCGGAGGACAGCCACTGTCATAGCTCCTTATTCCAATACTCCAGAAAGCCACTTGGATGAGCATCATCCTCTTATTGAACACGACAATCATATTACCAACACAGCAATAGAAAGCAATAGAAATTAAATGGTAAATTGAATTCATAAAACCGAGTGAAGAGAATGTGGCTTTTACAGTGGAGAAACTTTTTTGTTGTTGTTGTTGGTCAAAATCACTTACAGGAAGGTTTTTGGGGCCTGGCAGTTTGAGCTATTTTCTTTCCCACTACTTCTTATTCATGCTGCAACATGTCTAAACTGAGTACCGGTCATGGCGCTGTGAGCGATGCCCATCTGAAATGTAATTCCCCTGCGCTTGGAGGCGCGCTACCTCCAAATGTCAGTGGTGGCTCTACTGATATCATTAAAAGCACTGGGCTTTCAACCATGGAGGTGTGAGAGACCACCTTGACTCCAGCACACCCCACTAGCTCCTAAGGTTGAAATATAGCATAGATAAGATTAAACTTGATCTATTGATTTTGTAAACAGCAGTAGCGATGGTTCATTTACATCATGGATGCAATGTAGATTCACTGCATAATGGTTCACCAGCCAGTCACAGAATTAATTAAGCAAATTGGGTTGTTTTCAGGGAGGGTATGGACTTTTTGTTTTTGTTTTTAAGGGTAGAATAAAATTCTCTGACTGCATTTCATATTTGGGCAGCTTTAATATTCATGACATGTTATTATTCAAGACATCATGATAAAGGTTGTGCTGCTGGGAGACATGGGTCACCAGTTCTTGAACCATAGCTTCTTCTGGAAAGAATTATGGATTCTGATTTGGCTACTCAACCCAACCCAGTCCAAGTCAAAGGTCCTCACAGTAAAACAGAGCATACCTAGAGCCTAGACAGGATTCCTCAGTCTAGCCAGGGAGCTCTGGACCCCTGGCTTGCTTCATTATATAACCCCAGGGTCTTTATGGTATAGGTTTCTCCTAGTATAACAGCCAAACCCAGCCTTGTCTCATAGACTACACGTAACATAGTAAACGTAAATCCGTGACACTCAAATTAGAATGATGTGTTACGTTTGGTATGGTTACATAAAACCCTATTCGGACGGGATAAGTTTTACTGGGGGAGCTCAGGTAATGTAATTATGTGCACGAGCACAAATCACCACATCGGTAATTTTACTCCCGTCCAAATCTGCCATGTCGTTCATTTCTAATTGGCAGGAAGGTTATTATCCCAGCCCTAAAAACTCCAAGGTCCTCTGATAATACTTATCCTGTGCGAATCGTCATCCCCGAATCGTCATTGTCACCACTGTGAGGGATATTACAGAGTTGAACAGGTGCTGCACACAGTTTGGGTAAGAACATGAGAACAAATGCTTAAAGTGCTACGCATGTAGCCTACAGATGAATGATCTGTTTTCTCATATATCAACGTTCCTAGTGCCATACTTCTCTTGTAAAATATGAACAGGACAATATTGTGCCAATTAATTCACAAATTGCCAAATATGTCAGGTAATTAAATGTCAGCATAGCTTACTGTTTAAAGTTCTTATTCGTATGCATTATTCTTTAGACTTTCTCCAAACTGAAGGCCATTAGGCCAATATTAGGCTATACCTAGACATTTTAAATATCTTTACGCCTAGAAGAGCCTTGATGCTTCCAACTTAATGTTAAATTGTGAATGAGGGAGAAAAAATCATTACAGGTGCAGTTTGGTCAAACTAATTCCATCTGTATCGTCCACGGACATGCGGGAAAAACGGACATGCTGGGGTAATAATTACATAACCAACGTTTTATAGTAAATCTAGTCCCTTGCCAATAGAGCTTTAGTAAGACAGAATGCTATTTAACCCTTTAACCTAACCCCAAGCCTAGCTAACATTAGCCACCTAGCTAACATTAGCATTAGCCACCTAGCTAACATTAGCCACAACAAATTGTAATTCATAACATATCATACATTTTGCAAATTCGAAAACATATTGTATGAGTTGCAATTCATAACATATCGCACAAATTGTAATTCGTAACATATCATGCAAAATGAATGATGGACATCCACAAATGAATACATACCATACGAAATGTAACATATCATACTACCCCCGAGTCCAGATTGCCAAACCAGCTACTATAGCCAGGTAGTCTCTTCCCATAGCCACTGGAGTGCCATTAGTCTGGCAAATAGCGCTAGACTGGCTATAGCCCCAACCAGTGGTGGAAAAAGTACCCAATGTCATACATGAGTAAAAGTAAAGATACCTTAATAGAAAATGACTCAAGTAAAAGTCACCCAGTAAAATTCTACTTGAGTAAAAGTGTAAAAGTATTTGGTTTAAAATATACTTAAGTATCAAAGGTAAAAGTATAAATCATTTCAAATTCCTTATATTAGGCAAACCAGATGGCACCATTTTCTTTTTCTTTTTTTATTTACAGAAAGCCACAGGCACACTCCAACATCATTTACAAATGAAGCATGTGTGTTTAGTGTGTCGACCAGATTTATTTTTTATTATTATTTATTTAACTTGGCAAGTCAGTTAAGAACAAATTGTTATTTACAATGACGGTCCCTCGGCCAAACCCGGATGACGCTGGGCCAATCACGGCCAGTTGTGATACAGCCTGGATTTACAGCCTGTAGTGATGCCTCTAGCACTGAGATGCAATGTTTTAGACCGCTGCGCCACTCGGGAGCCCCAAAAATAAAGGAAAAGGAAAAAAGTAAACGTGTAAAAGTACAGATACCACAAAAACGACTTAAGTAAAAAATACTACTTAAGTACTTTACACTACTGGCCACAACAGGCATCTCAAATGCCACATGCCCCCCTCAGCAACTGACTGGTGCCCCAGCATAGAGCAGAACCAATTAACACTCAATTCAGCCGCTCATTTTCCTGCAGAGAGAGTGACAAGCCGGTCAGCCTGATAAGAGGCTCAGCAACATGTTATACCAGCAGCATTACCATGCTGTTCTACAACTGGAGCTGTCACACTTAGGCCCCGTCCCAGTGCTATCTCTATGTCCAAAACTGGTGTCATCAACAGACAATTTACAGAGGTTAGAGGCTAATTATGCTAGCTAATACAACTCATTGTATATTTTCTGTTATCACACATTTCATAACATGTTTGGGTGTACCCAAGGGGGTAGGTAATCTATGTGTAAATTATGTAAACATATTTATTAGATGTATTTCTCTAAATATTGTCAGGCTATAACACAGCACAAGTTGTTGATTGGGTTTGCTTTTCTTCCGAATTCCTGATGCACAGTGAGAAAACAAGCAAATATTTGAGTCTCTTTTTCTTGGCGCTTATCTCACCAAGGGAATGCACCGGAACACATAATGCAGCCTGGGACCCAGAGGCCTCTATCTCTCATCTTATTCGCTTCCTCCCTCCGCCTATTTTTCTCCCTTTCTCCCCTCTTCTCGCTCTCTTTTCCCCCTCCTCTCATTCTTTCTTTCTCTTCCTCTGCCTTGCCCTTAACCTAGTGTGAGAGAGGAAGCTACACAAAATGTCCATATAAAGTTATTGTATTGTGTTCTACAGAGGTGGCATGCATGGGTGTTAGTCAGTGAGTGGTGACATATACGCCTTGACCTCTCATGACCTGGTCAGACAGAGACAGGCCATCACAATCAGTCTTACTGGACAGGGCTCTGTAAAGGTCAGGGGTCAGGTATTGCAACATGCCTCATATAACACACACACACATAGTGGACATGAGTCGGGCTCATGGTCTAGTGATGACGTTGCCCTGCTTGTACATCCAAATCTGTGTCACCCTCGGCCCAAAAGGTAATTTCCTTTTGGTCTAACGATCAAGACATTGGTTTTTCCTGTGGGAGACCTGGGTTCAGATCCCTCCCGTGACAATGGCGCCCAATTTTGGACGGTTTCTCGTGGGGGAGGAGGTCAAAGGGAGAGAATGTAGCGGACATGACTCAGGCTCATGGTCTCATGCAGAGGTATTCCTGCCTGTGACTTCAAAATCAGTGTCACCCTCTGCCCAAGAGGAAATGTTTTCTTGGTCTAAAGATCAGATGTTGGTTTCTCCCGTGGGAGACCAAGATTCAGATCCCGCCCGTGACACATACACACACATCCACACAAACTTCATGGATTTTAGAAAAACTTTAACATATGGTATTGCTAGAAGCTTTATGAATTTACACAGGTAGCCTAATTCTGATCTTTTGTCCAATTAATGTCAAAAGATCTGATTGGTCAAAAGACCAATTAGTGAAAAAATATCAGAATTGGGCTGCCTGTGTAAATGCAGTCTGAGGAAGTCTCAGAAAAATGTTTACCTTGTGATGATTGAGACATAAGATGTACACCGCTGATGTTCCCTTGTAAACAGTAGTGTACTGCTACTGCCCTCTAGTGACAAATTACACAAAGTCACAGTTGGAGTACAATAGTAATATCTACAGTAGTGGTATTCAAAGTTTTCCAGCGGGGAACCTGTTTTTTTTTTGCCAGAATTTCTGGTGACCCCATTTTCTTTTTTGCCAGCGTTTCTGATGACCCCTCCCCAAATCTAATGACACAGCCTTAAAATGTATACGTTTCTATTTATTTTTACACCAACTAAAGAAAAAGAACACTAAATTAATTATATTTACATCTCTCTTATCAAATAATCTTTTGATATTGGTAATTTTTTAAAATATACCAATAAAATAATGTATTTTTCGCCTCTTTGTGTTTCATATTTTTTTTTCAATTCGCAAGAGGCTGAATGTATCTCACCGGAGAAAGCATCAGAGCGAGCAAAACAGCATCCCTCTGTCTCTGTATGTGTAGCCCATCTATCTGATGCTTTCTGGTTAAAAAATGTTGATATTGTTGTTGTCCGCAGCATTGAATGCAAGGGAAGCCAGTGAGCATTAGGCCTCCTTGATATTTTTTTTATACAATAATAGCCAATCAGCGTTGAGCTAAACTGAGTGAGCTCAACTGTGAATGTTCACGGTGCACCAAAAAAAAGGTGTCAAGGGAAGCCAGTTTAGATTTGGCTTCACACCAATCACATCAAGCCAAACGTCACTGACAAACAATTTTTTGTTGTGTTGTTGTCCTCCGGTGGCTAGCTATTTAAAATTGTCCCTCTCCTAAATTAGCCATGGACGGAGATAGGGATTTGGACTTACTTAATTTTTTACGTAATTCTCTGTAATGTCCAAAAAGTTATAATTATGAATCATCTGTCCATAGAACATTCTTTCAAGAGTCTTGATGATCATCCAGGTGTTTTTTGGCAAACTTGAGTCAACTTTTTGGATGACATGGATCCCATTATGCCTGGCGAAAACCAAACACTGCGTTCCACAGTAAGAACATCACACTAACGGTCAAGCATGGTGGTGGTAGTGTGATGGTTTGGGGATGCTTTGCTGCCTCAAGACCTGGACGACTTGCCTTAATAGAAGGAACCATTATGCTGCTCTGTATCAGAGAATTCTACAGGAGAATGTCAGGCCATTCGTCTGTGAGCTGAAAATAAAGCGAAGCTGGGTCATGCAGCAAGACAATTATCCAACACACAATCAAGTCTACTTGAAAATGGCTTAAAAGCAACAAATGTGAAGTTTTGGAATGGCCTAGTCAAAGTCCAGACCTAATCCCAATTGAGATGTTGTGGCAGGACTTGAAACGAGCAGTCCATGCTTCAAAACCCACAAATGTCACTGAGTTACAGCAGTTCTGCATGGAAGAGTGGGCCATAATTCCTCCACAGTGGCGTGAGAGGCTGATCAACAACAACAGGAAGCGTTTGGTTGGAGTCATTGAAGCTAAAGGTGGCACAACCAATTATAGAATGTAAGGGTGCAATTACTTTTTACTGTACCAAAAGACACAATATGCTCAGTTGTGATGACATTCATACAATGTTTAATTTACTGTAGGTTGCATTCCTATAATGTTGTTAGAACATTTAATTAAGTTATGGGAGTTGCCCTCCCTTCCAGTTGCATTGCTGGGAATTCTTTGTTGTTGTACTTCATCATCCTCAAGTCTCATTATGAATTTCACAAAATGTACGCAGCACACAACATGCTGTAATTCGTTTATTATGTCAATGTGAGAGTCATTGTGTTGAAGCAAACACCTCCATCTTCCCTTCAGTCGAGCGAATCTTCCCTCCTTTCAATCTTCCCTCCTCTCTGTCAGTCCAGCCTTCAAATGCGGTCAGCCACTGTGCCTCCCTTGGAACAACCTATATACTACTGGTAAAAGAGAATTACAAGGTTTAGGCTTAGGCTACTACTTCAAATTGTAAAAATGAATGGTAAGCTACATTATAACAATTCTAGCAAGGATAGGTCTTAACAGACCTTAAATATAGATCTGAAAGTGCATGCATGTCAATATCACTTATTTGAAAACAGAATATAAAACATTTCAAAGGAAATTATACCATCGTGTTATTTTTTATTTATTTTATTTAACCTTTATTTAACTAGGCCAGTCAGTTAAGAACAAATTATTATCTACAATGACGGCCTACCCCGGCCAAACCCGGACGACCCTGGGCCAATTGTGTGCCGCCCTATGGGACTGCCAATCACGTCCGGATGTGATACAGCCTGGAATCGAACCAGGGACTGTAGTGACGCCTCTTGCTCTGAGATGCAGTGCCTTAGACCGCTGCATCCATGTGTGTGTTTGTTAACTATTTAACTGTACTAGAATGCTTAAAAGGCCACAAAAATTGTAAATATCGGTTCTCTGTATCGTTTTTTTTGGCAAGCAAAATATCGGATTGGTATCGGCCAAAAATGTAATATCGGTGCATCACTAATTTTTTTACCACTTTTTTGGTTACTACATGATTCCATATGTGTTGTTTCATAGTATTTATGTCTTCACTATTATTCTACAATGTAGAAAATAGTAAAAATAAAGAAAAACCCTTGAATGAGTAGGTGTGTCCAAACATTTGAATGTTACTGTACTTAATTATCAAAAGTAAATGTAATTGCTAAAATACATATAGTAAAAGTATAAATAATTTCAAATTCCTTATATTAAGCAAACCAGATGGCACTTTTTCTTGTTTTGTATTTTATTTACTGATTGCCAGGGGCACACTCCAACACTCAGACTTAATTTACAAATGAAGCATGAGTGTTTAGTGAGTCTGCAGATCAGTGGCAGTAGGGATGAGGGACGTTCCTTCATAGGTGTGTGAATTGGACCATTTTCCTATCCTGATAAGCATTTAAATGTAATGAGTACATTTGGGTGTCAGGGAAAATGAATGTATTGAAGGAAAAGTTATCAAAAATATAAATAGTTAAGTACAGATACCCCCTAAAAAACTACTTAATTAGTACATGAAAGTATTTGTACTTAAGTACTTTACACCACTGCAAATAAGTCCGTTTTTATGATGTTTATAGCATATTTGTTTCAGGTTTAACATAATGCTCCATTGATGTTCACGGTATATACATTTTACCTTGCCTTGGAGGTCCTCAGAACATTTCAAGAACATTTACAAAATGTTATATTTAAGTTTGACCTAATATTACCACAACATTCTCAGCATACAAATGTGTAGTTCCTTAAAGCGTAAGAAAGCAGACTGGAATTACATCCCAATTGGAATACATCCCCATTATGTTTCTTTCCAGATTGAATGGCAATTTGCATTTTGAAGGTGATCTAGAGACACATGGCATTATAATTAAATTCATAGGACATTTGAACAGCATTTAATCATACAAACACAACCAGGGCAGGATTAAGAAATCATTGGCCCTGGGGCTTTGATGGCCGATGTGCTCCTGTTGGCAATAGCCTATCTCACAATGAGCTACTTAGAAAAACAGTACTGCTCTTCGCCAAAATTGGGAGATTTTTTCTCTTCTATTGGGTCTTCAATTATATTTAGAAATTAGCAGAAGGCAAACAGACAGCTGCAACCAAGCATGAAAATATCATCCATAGTTGATAGTTCCCATTCAAGTCAGGACTGACATCTATTGCTAGTGTACCCATGAGTTTAACACAAACATTGCCAGGGTAAGAGTTTCCAAAACCCAACTATGGAATATGCCTATTTTTGTTCATTTCTTTGCCACTTGAGCCCGACTCACACAATTGACCAGTCACATGTATTTATTATGCAGTATATTTTTATTAATCCGTTTCCCAATCAAGGCAGGGCCCCCCAGTTACCCACGTGGGCCCCCTACCTCCTCTTCCCATCTGACGATTAGCAGTGCAGCAGCAGCAGGCTGTCTACACTCGTTGAGTGGGCTCCTGAATCCTCCTGTAGTTGGCGGTTGTGGTGTAAGAAAAAAATATTGATATGTTGTTTTGCCTATTTGGCCCCCCACGGTCCCGGTAAGCCCCTGCATTAATCCGGACCTGAACACTATATTCCACTATATTCTTTACACTTCATATGTTGACATTCTGCACATTATTTCCTTCATAGGATATTTGAACAGCATTTAACCATACAGACACAACCAAATTTGTTCCACTTCATGTGTTGACAATCTGTACATTATTTAATTCATAGGACATTTGAACAGCATTTAAATCATGCAAACACAACCATAGTTGTTAAACTTTATATATTGACAATATGCGCATGTGGGGTTTGTACCTGAAATGTTTGGTTTCCAAGCCAGGTATTTTAACCTCCTCGCCACCAGGGAAGCTCTCTTACATTTTTTATCTGTATATAGCCATGCCAGTATGGTCAATCACGAATTCCATGCTTCCTTTTTAAACTTCTGAAACATAACTAACCCAGGGAAATACTGGTAACTGGGCCCGATTCAAGCCAAACCTTGACCTAGAAAATATAAAAAACTATCGGCCTATATCGAATCTCCCATTCCTCTCAAAAAAATTATTTAAAAGCTGTTGCGCAGCAACTCACTGCCTTCCTGAAGACAGTGTATACGAAACGCTTTAGTCTGGTTTTAGACCCCATCATAGCACTTGTGAAGGTGGTAAATTACCTTTTAATGGCGTCAAACTGAGGCTCTGCATCTGTCCTCGTGCTCCTAGACTTTAGTGCTGCTTTTGATACCATCGATCACCACATTCTTTTGGAGAGATTGGAAATCCAAATTGGTCTACACGGACAAGTTCTGGCCTGGTTTAGATCTTATCTGCCGGAAAGATATCAGTTTGTCTCTGTGGATGGTTTGTCCTCTGACAAATCAACTGTAAATCTCGGTGTTCCTCAAGGCTCCGTTTTAGGACCACTATTGTTTTCACTATATATTTTACCTCTTGGGGATGTCATTCGGAAACATAATGTTAACTTTCACTGCTATGCGGATGACACACAGCTGTACATTTCGATGAAACATGGTGAAACTCAAAATTGCCTGTTTCAAGGACAGCTTTTTTCTATCTACGTAACATTGCAAAAATCAGAAACTTTCTGTCCAGAAATGATGCAGAAAAATGTATCCATGCTTTTGTCACTTCTAGGTTAGACTACTGCAATGCTCTACTTTTCGGCTACAAGGATAAAGCACTAAATAAACTTCAGTTAGTGCTAAACACGGCTGCTAGAATCTTGACAAGAAACAAAAAATGTGATCATATTACTCCAGTGCTAGCCTCTACACTGGCTTCCTGTTAACTTCTTAAGGGCCGGGGGCAGTGTTCGGATGACTGACGTGCCCAAGGTAAACTGCCTGTTACTCAGGCCCAGAAGCTAGGATATGCATATAATTGGTAGTATTGGATAGAAAACACTCTGAAATTTCTAAACTGTTAGAATAATGTCTGTGAGTATAACAGAACTGATATGGCAGGCGAAAACCCGAGGAGAATCCATCTGGATTCTTTTTTTTGAGGTCACCACCATTTAAAATGCCTGTCTATGGGAAAATCAAAGGAATACCTCCTAGATTGCAGTTCCTATGGCTTCCACTAGATGTCAACAGTCTTTAGAAAGGGTTTCAGGCTTGTTCTTTGAAAAATGAGCTAGAATTTGTAGTTTTTCTTGGTGGCTCTCATTTTGACTGTATTGTTGTGGCGCGCGTGGATGAGGGCGCGCACTTCGTTATTTATCTCCGGTAATGAACATACTATTCTCCGTCTTAAATTTGATTGTTTATTTACATATTAGGGTACCTGAGGAGTGATTAGAAACGTTGTTTGACTTGTTTGGACGAAGTTTATTTGTTTGGACGAAGTTTATAATGAACATACTATTCTCCGTCTTAAATTTGATTGTTTATTTACATATTAGGGTACCTGTGGAGTGATTAGAAACGTTGTTTGACTTGTTTGGACGAAGTTTATTGGTAACTTTTGGGATTCCTTTGTATGCATGTTGAACTAGTGGAACGGGTGGATTAGTGAATCAAACGCGCCAACTAAACTGAATTTTTTGGGATATAAAGAAGAACTTTATCAAACAAAACAACCATTTGATGTGTAGCTGGGACACCTGGGATTGCAAACAGAGCAAGATCTTCAAAGGTAAGTGATTTATTTTATCGCTATTTCTGACATTTGTGACGCCTGTGCTGGTTTGGAAAATGTTTTTAATGCTTTTGTGTGCTTTTGCGCTGTCCTCAGATAATCGCATGGTATGCTTTTGCCGTAAAGCCTTTTTGAAATCTGACAAAGCGGCTGGATTAACAAGAAGTTAAGCTTTTAAATGATGTAGGACATTTGTATGTTCATGAATGTTTAATATTACGATTTTGTAATTTGAATTTGGCGAGCTCCAGCTTCACCGGATGTTGTCGGTTTTAATCCCGTTAACGGGATCTGTGCGCTAATTAAGGCAAGGGCTAATTTCAAGGTTTTACTGCTAACCTACAAAGCATTACATGGGCTTGCTCCTACTTATCTTTCCGATTTGGTCCTGCCGTACATACCTACACGTACGCTACGATCACAAGACGATCACAAGGCAGGGTTTTCTCCTATAGAGCTCAATTTTTATGGAATGGTCTGCCTACCCATGTGAGAGACGCAGACTCTGTCTCAACCTTTAAGTCTTTATTGAAGACTCATCTCTTCAGTAGGTCCTATGATTGAGTGTAGTCTGGCCCAGGAGTGTGAAGGTGAACGGAAAGGCACTGGAACAACGAACCGCCCTTGCTGTCTCTGCCTGGCCGGTTCCCATCTCTCCACTGGGATTCTCTGCCTCTAACCCTATTACATGGACCGAGTCACTTGCTTACTGGTGCTCTTCCATGCCGTCCCTAGGAGGGGTGCGTCACTTGAGTGGATTGAGTCACTGACGTGATCTTCCTGTCCGGGTTGGCGCTTCCCCTTGGGTTGTGCCATGGCGGAGATCTTTGTGGGCTATACTCGGCCTTGTCTCAGGATGGTAAGTTGGTGGTTGAAGATATCCCTCTAGTGGTGTGGGGGCTGTGCTTTGGCAAAGTGGGTGGGGTTATATCCTGCCTGTTTGGCTCTGTCCTGGGGTATCGTCAGACGGGGACACAGTGTCTCCCGACCCCTCCTGTCTCAGCCTCCAATATTTATGCTGCAGTAGTTTATGTGTCAGGGTCCAGGGTCAGTCTGTTATATCTGGAGTATTTCTCCTGTCTTATCCAGTGTCCTGTGTGAATGTAAGTATGCTCTCTCTAATTCTTTCTCTCTTTTTCTTTCTTTCTTTCTTTCTTTCTTTCTTTCTTTCTTTCTTTCTTTCTTTCTTTCTTTCTTTCTTTCTTTCTTTCTTTCTTTCTTTCTTTCTTTCTTTCTTTCTTTCTTTCTTTCTTTCTCTCTCTCTCGGAGGACCTGAGCCCTAGGACCTCGGCTATGATGGCTATGATGATCGGCTATGAAAAGCCAACTGACATTTACTCCTGAGTTGCTGACCTGTTGCACCCACTGTGATTATTATTATTTGACCCCGCTGGTCATCTATGAACATCTGAACATCCTGGCCATGTTCTGTTATAATCTCCACCTGGCACAGCCAGAAGAGGACTGGCCACCCCTCATAGCCTGGTTCCTCTCTAGGTTTCTTCCTAGGCTCTGGCCTTTCTAGAGAGTTTTTCCTAGCCCCCGTGCTTCTACGCCTGCATTGCTTGCTGTTTGGGGTTTTAGGCTGGGTTTCTGTACAACACTTTGTGACATCAGCTGATGTAAGAAGGGCTTTATAAATACATTTGATTGATTTGATTGATTCCGACTTAGGAAAGTATGCCTTTCTTATGTACTTCTCAGTAGTTGGTATTCAGACTTACCTTATTAAGGTGCGTAACGCGCTTTACAGGTGTGGTTCCCTTGCACGTGCTGAAAACCCTCCCACTTGCTGGCCAACAGAATTGTACTAAATAAAATGTTTTGAGAGAACAGGTTTAGAATATTAGAGATCAATGAAAGAAAGCCATCTAAATATATATTCTCTGTTTCAGCACCAATTGGTAGATTTAAAAATACTCTGATCTAATAGATTATTTAGGGTTAGGAAAGTATTTATGGATCATAAAAAACTGGTTTGGAACGAAAGAAAGTAAACAGTGGTTTGATTCATTCAGAAAATTGCCACATTCAGTTCTTTAACCCATAGTAAGTCAGTGAACGTTATTTATAACGGTTACATGGAGAAAATCATGGCCCTCCCTTCAGCAAAATCTATTTCACCTAAACCCTCTCTGAACGCTTGAAAATTTTTTTTTTACATTTTATGTGGACTCCAGGAAGAGTAGTTGCTGCATGTACAGTAGCTAATGGGGATTCTAATAAACTTAACTAAACCAAGAAGACAATGAATGTGGCCGAGTTACAGTTTTGACTTAATTCTGCTCGAAAATCTATGACAAGACTTGAAAATGGTTGTCAAGCAATGATCAACAACCAATTTGACAGAGTTTGAAGAATTCTGGAAAGTATAATGGGCAAATACTGTACAATCCAGGTGTGCAAAGCTCTTCGAGACTTACCAAGAAAGACTCACAGCTGTAATCCCTGCCAAAAGTGATTCTAACATGTATTGACTCAGTGGTGTTTATACTTACGTGAATTAGATATTTCTGTATTTTCCTTTTCAATACGTTATCACTTTGTGATAATGGGGTATTGTGTGTAGATGGGTGTGAAAAAAACGTATATTTAATCAATTAAAATTTCACTTCCAATATTAACCCTAAAACAAATTAAATGTGACTTTTTGCTATAAATCATACTGGCACACTATCAATCCAAATGGCAATGGGTACACGTTTTTTCTTTATACTTTAAAAGTGAAGAGTGGACATACGCCTAAAGAGTGTGTCTTCAGAATATGAGTTGAATTCCAAATTATACAACATTGACTAAGTGTCTCTTCAATTTTTCAGCAATGTTTCTCCATGCTAGAGATGAGAGCAGCAACATGAAAAATATTGAAAATACAGATTTCTGTCTGGTAATGTGTTGGCATATTTATGAGATACAAATGCCTAATATAGACCAAAAAATGACAATTAAAAGCGGCAATATGTAACTTTTTGACAACCTGACCAAATTCACATAGAAATATGAGTTATAGATCTGTCATTCTCACTGAAAGCAAGTCTTAGAAGCGCATGCTTCCCGTTCTTAAGTTGCATTTTTTTTTTTTTCGTTTGGGAGAGGCGAAGGTGGAGTCATACGTCCTCCGAAACCTGACCCGCCTAACCCCGCTCCTCTTCCTTCCTCTTTGCTAAAAACGTGGTCTTAATTTTGCTAAAGAAAATTGTGGAGAGATGTATACAGATTTATACCATGGCATTGTTGAATTCTTGTTTCTGATTGGATTGAAGGGCATTCCAGAGTGCATTATTTCCCTATAACCCACAGTATATTTGCACGGTAGAATTCAATGGCTATAGCTCATTCTTACATGTTCTATGTTTGAGCTGCTTTTGAAAGCAAACGTTGAATTGAAAACTTTACTGGCATTGTTGAATTAGATTTTTATAATACTGGGACTGATGGTTTGGTTAGCTAAACTAGCAAGTCTGTTTGTTTGGTTACCAAAGCAACACTGTTGCTATCTAGTAAACTTGTTTGCTACTTCAGTGGATGTTGAACACATTTCTAGAGGCAAACTAAATAAAAAATGTATTAAAGCCATGGTAATAAAAGGGACAATCAACTCCTGGCTCTATTCGTTCTCTAGAACATAATGCAACTCCCTGTAAGGTTAGTTTGACTCCGCTAGCGCGTCGTGGAACACACCTTCCACGTCATTCATTTTATCCCCCTATAGAATCCATAGCCTCTTGTTGATTAACCCTTACGTAATAATACTAAAAGTCCAAGCTTGCAGTATGAAAGGTAAATGAACATTTAAATAATGTAATTCTATTTTATTCTAATAGATCATTATATATTTTCCAGTAAACTTGTTCCACAGTCAATTTAAACCTCAGCAAACCTCAGCTCTCCTGTGATATACTGAATGTGACATTAAACGTGGCTGTCACGGTGTATGATTCAAATACTGGCATTCCTTGAGTGACACAGTGGCTAAATCACATCTGAGATCTGAACCAAAGCAAAGACTGTTTTGGTATAAGCAGAGCCACAATCGACTAGAATCTTTCAAGGCCTGAATTCAATCGACCCACTTTAGAACGCGTCGTGTCCTATTTTCATGACTCACATTAATAAGACATTGTTAGTTTGAGGATCACTGGATCAAGTAATAAATAGACAGAATGACTCATGGATAGATTTCATGCCAAAGTGTGAAAGCGGCAGGAGCATCAACTTAATTCAGGCCAGGCATTAATGCTCTGTACTCCTGGGGTGAGAGAGACTGATTAAAGCTGTAATATCTATGACAGAACCCAGTCCCTGGTCTGGCTATAGCTCCCAAACAGAACATTTAAAACACAGCATGGGAAAAATGTTACTATGCACATTTCTTGTCTGCCAGACTAATTCAATGGATAGATAATTCAATGGATAGATAATTCAATGGATAGATAATAGTTCCTGATCGTGGACTACATGAAACAGAGGGCTGAGTATGCCCCCATCCACATCGATGGGGCTGTAGTGGAGCGGGTCGAGAGCTTCAAGTTCCTCAGTGTCCACATCACCAAGGAATTAACATGGTCCATACACACCAACACAGTAGTGAAGAAGACACGACAACGCCTCTTCCCCTCAGGAGGCTGAAAAGATTTTGCATGGGCCCTCAGATCCACAAAAAGTTCTACAGCTGCACCATTGAGAGCATCTTGACTGGCTGCATCACCGCTTGGTATGGCAACTGCTTAGCATCCGACCAGAAGGTGCTAGAGGGTAGTGCATACGGCCCAGTCCATCACTGGGGCCGAGCTCCCTGCCATCCAGGACCTTTATACCAGGCGGTGTCAGTGGAAGGCCCTACAAACTGTCAAAGACTGCAGCCACCCAAGTCACATACTTTTCTCTGCTACCGCACGACAAGCGGTACCGACAGGACCCTGAACAGCTTCTACCCCCAAACCATAAGACTACTAATAGTTAACCAAATAGCTACCCGGACAATCTGCATTGACCCTCTTTGCACTAACTCTATTGACTCATCACAAAGGCTGCTGCTACTGTTTATTATCTATCCTGTTGCCTAGTAACTTTACCCCTACCTATACGTATGCACATCGACTCGGTACTGGTACCCTGTGTATATAGCTAAGTTATCGTTACTCATTGTGTATTTATTCCTTGTTTCTATATTTTTCTCTCTGCATTGTTGGGAAGAGCCCATAAGTAAGCGTTTCACTGCTAGTCTACACCTGTGGTTCACAAAGCATGTGACAAATAACATTTGATTTGATTTGAGACAGTCCATTCGGTAAACTACTTCAGCCCTAGAAAGACTCGGATCTAGAGGGGGAAGGTTTGGTGGTGCTGGGAGACCTGGGGCTGACTTATAATCCTATAACTCTTACTGAACGGCATACCTTCATCGTACTCATCATCATTATCGTCGTTCATGGCAGCAGTTTCCTCAGGGCTCTTACTCAGATATCTCCTGCGAGAGAAGACATAGAAAAGGGTTAGGGTTCTGGCTGAGGCTAGGGTCAGGGTTGAACCGGGATGTGAACATTAAACTAGGGTTAGGCTTGTGGTTAATGTTGGTATCCTTTCAAATAATTTAGCTCCGGTTGATTTAGCTTGCCTGGTGCAATGGAATCAATGGAATAGTCCCAAAAGTGCAACTGCAAACCCTGCCCGTCTGGCAAGTTCACTGCCCAAAGTATTTGAAAGACAAGTACTTTTTGAAGCCAGACGTGTTAATGTTATGGGGCCAGAGGGCATGGGTGTGCTAATGGGGTCCGTGCTGCACAGAGCCTCATCATCATTAGGGCTGATTAGCCAGCGCTGCTAATAGATTAGTACCATTAACAGGAGCATGAGAAACAGAATGAGCTAAATGGATATCAATGGAATAGAGAAAATGAAATGGAAAAAACACAGGGTAAAATATAGGACAAAATATTCAAACAAAAACATCCATAGTCAAGTGTGCACAAGTAGAGCATTGAAAGGTAATAAATAGGAGGAAACCTTTTTAATTGGCATCATTCACACTGTCCATAATAGACTGTAATTTGAAAATCCAGGCTTGCAGGTTAGCAACCAGAAGTGTTCCATTGAAGTCTATAGATAACAGTGCTTTTAAATAAGCAGACACAGTACCTGCATTCGCGTAGCAGTATCTCATCTTTCCTCTGCTGCAGCATCTTCTATCTCTCCTCGGCTGACTTGGAGAAGCGGCAGCACCTGCGCTCAAAGTCCTCCACCTCAGGGGTCACAACCTTTGAAGTCCCGCTGGCCCCACCCACATCCTCTGGGGAGCGGTTGACCTGGGAGAATATGTGATCCACAGGCTGGAGAGGAAGAGGAGCAAAGCAGACCTTTTAGGGACTATCCTGGAAGTTGAGTCTGTCCAAATTTACTGTTGAAGTCAGGCATCCCACTCAAAACATTTTATAAGTAATTTGTGATATTGGCTCATAGGATGAATTGACCCGGAATTCTGTTTTAGTACTTCCCTATGTTAATGTACCATCCAAGGAGACACATAAGCTCACATAAGCAGACACAAACAACATGAAGTTAGCGAGGTGGAGATGTGGGACTGACCTGTGTGAGAAAGGGTTTGTGGTGGGAGTGGAACTGGGACTGGATTGACCTGTGTGGGGAAAGGCACCACAATGCGTCCCACCAGGAAGTTGTCAGTGGTGACCTCTACAGAGTGGGTCAGCTGCAGGTCCTGGAGCACCAGATGGTAGGGAACCCAAGGAAACATCTCTCGATCTGATGGTCCCAAAGACAATGTTTACCTCATTTTCTTCATTGGCACTGACGTGAAAGAATAGGACAGGTGAATGGTATCACAATAAGTGCACAAGGCACTGGAAGCACACAAGTCATGGATCAATGGACCATAAGAATACTGACCATGGCATTAAGCTGGGAGTTGTTGGCCGGTTGTACAATGCCCAGGACGTTGGTTGTGTGCATGACTTCCACTGAGAAATTGGGCGGCCAGCTTGCAATGCGAGAACCTTGTACGGGTGACATGCATGTAAGATCAAGCCCATAGAATATTCATGAGAGGTGTACTTTCTACACTGTATTCAGATGTCTTGTGTTTAGAGAAAAGCCCGAAGAGTCGCTAACTGTTTCAGCGTAACCGCTGAGGGGATGTCTATCTGCATATTGTATGAGTGTTACTTTCCCGCATGCTCTTAGCCCAACAGATACTAAGGGCTGATGCAGAAAACAACAAAACTAGTAGGGACTACAGATGTCATTTATTTTCATAGGAACGTTAACACTGATGAGGAAGCCAAACTGTTGATTAATGTGTCCTTTCCCAGTTAAATAAAATGCATACATACGTAAATGGCGTAGTTCTGACAGCTAGGAGAGAAATGAGGATACTGGATGAGTTTTGGGGCCTCACTGTCAAAGTACCCCCACACCATCACACCTCCTCCTCCATGCTTCACTTTGGGAACCACACATGCAGAGATCATCCATTCACCTACTCTGCGTCTCACAAAGACACGGCGGTTGGAACCAAAAATCTCAAATTTGGAATTATCAGACCAAAGGACAGATTTCTACAGGTCTAATGTCCATTGCTTGTGTTTCTTGGCCCAAGCAAGTCTCTTCTTATTAGTGTCCTTTAGTAGTGTTTTTTTTGCAGCAATTCGACCATGAGGGCCTATTTCATACAGTCTCCTCTGAACAGTTGATGTTGAGATGTGTCTATTACTTAAACTCTGTGAAGCATTTATTTTGGTCTGGAATTGTCAGGACCCGGTTACGAACTCGGGTCTCCGGTGTGAGAAACAGTCACTTAGTAAACTGAGCCACAAATAGTCGGCAGAACCCAGAAGATGAGGCAGACACAGCAGTACTTGAGACGGTGATTTAATAAAGTAAAAAGGAAAAGATCTTCAGGCAAAAATAATAAATCCACAACGTCAAAAGTAAATCCAAGAGAAAAAATGTATATCCTCCAAGACACAAGGAAAATCCACAAAGTGGTAAGAACAGCAGGGAAAAAACAAACCTCAAAAGAATAATCAAAAATAAACAAGAACAAAACCAGAGTACCTCAAGAAAATCCAACTGGAGAAACAAATGTTCACAGCATGGCTGGGGCAGGGTGCTAACATTCAAACACAGAGCAAAGAACTGAGGAACACTAAGGGTTTAAATACATTCAAGGGAAATGAGGCACAGGTGCAAATAATAACTAGAACAAGGGAAAAACAAAAGGGTCAAAAAAGCACAATGGGGGCATCTAGTGACCAAAACCTGAACAATCCTGGCCAAATCCTGACAGGAATTCTGAGCCTGGTAACTCATGATGAACTTATCCTCTGCAGCAGAGGTAACTCTGGGTCTTCCTTTCCTGTGGCGGTCTTCATGAGAGACAGTTTCATCATAGCGCTTGATTTTTTTTGCGACTGCACTTGAAGAAACTTTCAAAGTTCTTGAAATGTTCTGGATTGACTGACCTTGATGGACTGTCATTTCTCTTTGCTTATTTGAGCTGTTCTTGCCGTAATATGGACTTGGTTTTTTTTCCAAATTGGGCTATCTTCTGTATACCAACCGTAACTTGTCACAACACAACTGATTGGCTCAAACGCATTAAGAAAGAAAGAAATTCCACAAATTAACTTTTAACAAGGAACACCTGTTAATTGAAATGCATTCCATTTGACTACCTCATGAAGCTGGTTGAGAGAATGCCAAGAGTGTGCAAAGCTGTCATCAATGCAAAGGGTGGCTACTTTGAAGAATCTCAAATATAAAATATATTTTGATTTGTTTAACACTTTTTTGGTTACTACATTATTCCATGTGTTATTTCATTGTGTTGATGTCTTCACTGTTATTATACAACGTAGAAAATAGTCAAAATAAAGCAAAACCCTACAATGAGTTTCCAAACTTTTTTGACTGGTACTGTATATATTATACATTTATATAGCACTTCCACATTGGAGGACTCATCATTCATTCACTATCCGTTGATGTCCACCAGCCCAAAACATATTTTACCCAGCCATTTAAACATCAATGTATACATATTCAACAGCCTTTGCAAACGAAAACAGATAGATGTTGCGGTTGTTCAAATGTGCACAGCGTGGGAGAAAAAATAGTTACAGTTTACAGACAGCTGCTCACTTGTGGAAGAGATGTCCAAGCGGCAGCTTGCGTTCTGTAGTCATGGAGTCCCAGCAGATAGCACAGTCATCATTGTTGGCTACCAGCTCATCAGAGGTGGCCACAGCAAACCTGCAATCAACCAATCAGCAACATATTTAGACAAACAACACTTGGTCCATTTTCTTCTTAGATCACGGAAATCCGTTTTCTGCTTTCATTTTGCCTTCAAATGCGCCTCAGAGCATAGATAGACACAGTATAAAAGGTCATTGAAACACATACTGTAGGCTACACACGTACTGCCACGCTCTTTGAAGACGGATAAAGCTATCGGATTGAGCAACAAACCTGGCCTCCATGTTGTGGATGACGCGGAGGTAGTTCTTGTGGCGACGGACTTCGTCAAGCAGGTAGCGTAGCTGCAACGAAGATCACCCGGCTGGCCATGGAGATCCAGATGGTACCGCACAGCTGAGAGATTGGAGGGGTAAGAAGGGGAGAGAAAGAAGACATTATGGTTACAACAAGACGGGACCTAAAGATGAAAGGACCTTAGTAACAACGCTAGTAATGCAATAGTAATAACAGATGTGACAGAACGTCTGAGGACGGGGGTTTGAACTGTGGATGTGGTGCATGAGGTCCAGCCCCAGCAGAGCCAGCTCCATCACAAAATCAGTGGAGTAGATGTATGATACCTTACTCTAGTCCCCTCATGGTTCAGGTCCCACAGGTGGATAGAGTACCTGGAGGGAGCAGGAACATGTGGTTCAGTGTGTGTGTGTGTGTGTGTGTACCCCTTTCAGATGTACCACCAGTTGGTAATGGGTTCCTACAAGATATGCGTTATTTTGGTAATTGCCAGCAGAATCACTTACCGGATAACGACATGTCCAGTTCTAACATGTCCAGTTCTAACGGACACCAGTATTCACTGAAAGGAAACATGAGAAAACAATGAAAACAGGGAGCGTCATCAGATAAGTTCATGCTGTCTACATAAAACAGAGAAAAACACTTCACTAAAAATGTTGATCCATGTACATTAGAGAAACGAAGGTAAGAGGATCCAACAGAATTGTTTAAGTCCTCTCTAAATTAAAATGCATCGGAAACCACCCGGAAACCATTTTGTCATTGATAAGCACATACATTTTAACACAGTGGCTGTACATTAACATTCTATACAGTGCATTCGGAAAGTATTCAGACCCCTTCACTTTTTCCACATTTTGTTAAGTTACAGCCTTATTCTAAAATGGATTAAGTTGTCCCTGTCACGCCCTGAGATTTGGGGTGGGCATTCTATGTTCATTTTTCTATGTGTTGTATTTCTTTGTTTTGGCCGGGTATGGTTCTTAATCAGGGACAGCTGTCTTATCGTTGTCTCTGATTGGGAACCATACTTAGGTAGCATTTTCCCCACCTGTGTTTTGTGGGTAGTTATTTTCTGTTTAGTGTTTTCTGCACCTGACAGGACTGTTTCAGTTTCGTAATTCACTTTGTTATTTTTGTTTCAGTGTTCAGTTCAATAAAAGTCATGAACACTTACCATGCTGCGCTTTGGTCCGATTCTTCCCCATCAGACGACGACACCCGTTACAGAACTACCCACCACAAGCGGACCAAGCAGCGTGGTATGGAGGAGCAGAGGGTTCAGGACTCCTGGACATGGGAGGAGATACTTGACGGAAAGGGACCCTGGAGACAGGCTGGGGAATATCGCCGCCCAAAAAAGGAACTGGAGGCAGCTAAAGCCAAGAGGCGGCGATATGAGGCAAGTGAGCGAAGCAGGCACGAGAGGCAGCCCCCAAAAATGTTTTTTGGGGGGGCACACGGGGAGATTGGTGGAGTCAGGCTATAGACCTGAGCCAACTCCCTGTGCTTACCGGAAGCTGCGTGGTACTGGTCAGGCACCGTGTTATGCGGTAAAGCGCACGGTGTCTCCAGGGCGCGCTCATAGCCCGGTGCGCTATATGCCAGCCCTCCGCAAGTGCCATGCGAGAGTAGGCATCCAGCCAGGGCGGATTGTGGCAGCTCAGCCCGCTTGGTCTCCGGTGCGCCGTTTCGGCCCAGGGTATCCTGCGCCGGCTCTGCGCACTGTCTCCGTTTCGGCCCAGGGTATCCTGCGCCGGCTCTGCGCACTGTGTCTCCGGTGCGCTGGGACCGTTCAGTTCGTCCTATGCCTGCGCTCCGCCCGTGCCGGGCTAAAGTGGGCATTGAGCCAAGTGGAGAGGTGCGAGTGGTAAGCACCAGATCTCCAGTGCTCCCCCACAGCCCGGTTTGACCTGTGCCTGCACTCTGGAGGGGCCGGGCTAAAGTGGGAATTCAGCCTGGAGGAGTGGTGCCAAGGCTGCGCACCAGAGCTCCAGTGCTCCCCCACAGCCCGGTTCATCCTGTGCCTCCTCTATGCACCAGGCCTCCTGTAGGTCTCCCCAGCCTGGTGGGCCCTGTGGCAGCCCCACGCACCAGGCTGTCTCTGCGTCTCCTCCCTCCAGCGACGCCCTCCAGTCCGAAGCCTCCAGTCGCCCTCTAGTCCGGAGCCTCCAGCGACACCCTCCAGTCCGGAGCCTCCAGAGTTGCCCTCCAGTCCGGAGCCTCCAGTGACGCCCCCCAGTCCGATGCCTGCAGTGAGGGTGCCCAGTCCGGGGCCCGCAACGAGGGTGCCCTGTCCGGGGCCCGCAGCGAGGTTCCCCAGTTCGGGGCCCGCAGCGAGGGTGCCCAGTCAGGGCCCGCAACGAGGGTGCCCAGTCCGGGGCCCGCTACGAGGGTGCCCAGTCCGGGGCCCGCTACGAGGGTCCCCAGTCCGGGGTCGGCGGCAAGGGTCCTCGCACTAGAAAGTGGGCCAAGCCAGAGGTGGAGCGGGGTCTACGTCCTGCACCGCGGAGAAATGCCCACCCAGACCCTCCCCTATAGGTTCAGGTTTTGCGGCCGGAGTACGCACCTTTGGGGGGGGGGGGGTACTGTCACGCCCTGATCTTAGAGAGCTTTTTATGTCTCTATTTTGGTTTGGTCAGGGTATGATTTGGGGTGGGCATTCTATGTTCATTTTTCTATGTGTTGTATTTCTTTGTTTTGGCCGGGTATGGTTCTCAATCAGGGACAGCTGTCTATCGTTGTCTCTGATTGGGAACCATACTTAGGTAGTTTTTTCCCACCTGTGTTTTGTGGGTAGTTATTTTCTGTTTAGTGTTTTCTGCACCTGACAGGACTGTTTCGGTTTCGTTATTCACTTTGTTATTTTTGTTTCAGTGTTCTGTTCAATAAAAGTCATGAACACTTACGACGCTGCGCTTTGGTCCGATTCTTCCTCATCAGACGACGACACCCGTTACAGTCCCCCCCTCAATCTACACACAATACCCTCTAATGACAAAGCAAAAACTGTTTCTAAGACATTTTTGCAAATGTATATATATAAAAAAAAATAATAATGTCACATTTACATAAGTATTCAGACCCTTTACTCAGTACTTTGTTGAAGCACCTTTGGCAGCGATTACAGCCTCGAGTTTGCTTGGATATGACGCTACAAGCTTGGCACACCTGTATTTGGGGAGTTTCTCCCATTCCTCTCTGTAGATTCAGTCAAACTCTGTCAAGTTGGATGGAGAGCGTTACTGCACAGCTATTTTAAGGTCTCTCCAGAAATGTTTGATCGGGTTCAAGTCCGGGATCTATTTGGGCCACTCAAGGACATCCAGAGACTTATCCTGAAGCAACTACTGTGTTGTCTTGGCTGTGTGCTTAGGGTCGTTGTCCTGTTGGAAGGTGAACCTTCACCCTAGTCTGAGGTCCTGAGCGCTCTGGAACAGGTTTTCATCAAGGATCTCTCTGTACTGATCTCTCTGTACTTTGCTCCATTCATCTTAGCTGAAAAACATTCCCACAGCATGATGCTGCCACCACCATGCTTCACCGTAGAGATGGTGCCAGATTTCCTCCAGACGTGACACTTGGCATTCAGTCCAAAGAGTTCAATCTTGGTTTCATCATACCAGAGAATCTTGTTTCTCATGGTCTGAGAGTCCTTTGGGTGCCTCTTGGCAAACTCCAAGCCGGCTGTCATGTGCCTTTTACTGAGGAGTGGCTTCTGTCTGGCCACTCTACCATAAAGGCCTGATTGGTGGAGTGCTGCAGAGATGGTTGTCCTTCTGGAAGGTTCTCCCATCTCCACAGAGGAACTCCGGATCTCTGTCAGAGTGACCATCGGGTTCTTGGTCACCTCCCTAACCAAGGCCCTTCTCTCCCGATTGCTCAGTTTGGCCGGGCGGCCAGCTCTAGGAGTCTTGGTGGTTCCAAACTTGGTGGTTCCAAACTTCTTCCATTTAAGAATGATGGAGGCCAATGTGTTTTTGGGGACCTTAAATGCTGCATACATATTTTGGTTCTTCCCCAGATCTTCCCCAGACCTCATGGCTTGGTTTTTGCTCTAATATGCAGTCTCATAGCAAAGGGTCTGAATACTTATGTAAATAAGGCATTTCTGTTTGTTTTTTTAATAAATTTGCTAACATTACTAAAAACCTTTTTTCAATTTGTCATTATGGGGTAGTGTCTGTAGATTGAAGGATTTTTTTATATAATCAATTTCAAAGTAAGGCTGTAACGTAACCAAATGTGGAAAAAGTCAAGGGGTCTGAATGCACTGTATATGACGCCAGAGCTCTGGCTCTCTTCTTTACATCGCTGTATGGGTTTCGTGTGTACGTATGTACCTTGCGCAACAAAAAGATGCCCCCATCCCTTCTGCTAATTGGGCCACTTTAGCAAATGTGTTGTTGTCTGAGTGAGGGGAATGCTGTAAATCGAGAGGAGTCAATGTGTTCTGAAAGATGAGATGTTGGGGATTTTAATTATACCGTTTTATGTCATACAAGCAAACCACACACCCGTGTGTTCAAATGTGCACTTCAGATGTCCATATTTGGAACAGAATGAGCGGTTGATTGTCATACTGTGAAGACAATTTGCCGCAGAACACGCACTTGAATGAAACTCATGACTCCATTCTGTGCACACCAAAATTACAATCTGTTTGTCTGAAGTGCCTTGTGAAAGCCTAACACTGTAAGATCGTATTGTACAACTTAGCTGGTCATGTTGGCAATAGAATAAGCTTTAAAATGATGCCCACCTGACCCAGATTGTGATTTATAATGGAATGTTTTTGGATTGAGTAAACAACAATAGTAATTGTGTGATGGTGGGGATGAAGGGTTGTGTTGCAAATAAAAAACTTCAAGTGTACTTGCTTCAGTTCCTCAACGGAAAAGCTAGGAGAGCTCAAAAAAGCACCTTATAGTTCAAGGCTCTTTCCCTGAGTCATAAAAGTGCATTGAAATAACTTAGGAACTGTGCATATTTTGGAGAGGTGTGTGGCCACTTAGAAACACCAGTTAGACCATTCACTCAAACCCTTGTAATCGTTGTTGCACCTACCACCAAAATGTACATGAATATTTTTATATTACTAATGTATCCAGAGTATTTTCCAATTTTGTTATTGACAAATGCTGTGAAAAGGACAATAAATGTAAAATGCACATACAGTGCCTTCAGAAAGTATTCACACCCCTTGACTTATTCCCAAAAAAATAGTGTTACAATGTGGGATTAAAATGGATTTGATAAAAAAAAAATCTCAACAATCTACACAAAATATTCTGTAATGTCAAAGTGTAGGAACAATTCTAAAAATAATTCTGAAAATAAAAAAAAGGAATATATTGTGATTAGATAAGTATTCAACCCCCTGAGTCAATACATTATAATCACCCCTGTCAGTGATTACAGCTGTGAGTCTTTCTCAGTAACTCTTTAAAATAAGAGCTTTCCACACTTGGAATGTGCAATATTACCCTTTTATTATTTTCAGAATTCTTCAAGCTCTGACAAATTGGTTAATGATCATTGCTAGACAACAATTTTCAGGACTTGCCATAGATTTTCAAGCAGGTTTAAGTCAAAACTGTAACTTGGACACTCAGAAACATTCACTGTCTTCTTGGTAAGCAACTCCAGTGTAGATTTGGCCTTGTGTTTTATGTTATTGTCCTGCTGAAAGGTGACTTCATCTCTCAGTGTCTGGTGGAAAGCAGACTAAACCAGATTTTCCTCTAGGATTTTGCCTGTGCTTAGCTCCATTCTGTTTATTTTTTACTGAAAAAAAACTGTCCTTAACAATGACACCCATAACATGATGCAGCCACCACTATGCTTGAAAATATGGAGAGTGGTACTCAGTAATGTGTTGTATTGGATTTGCCTCAGACAACACTTTGTATTAGTTTAGTGCCTTGTTGCAAATGGGATGCATGTTGTGGAATATTTTTATTCTGTACAGGCTTTCTTCTTTCCCCCCTGTCAATTAGTTTAGTATTGTGGATCAACTACAATGTTAATGCCATTAAACTCTGTAACTGTTTTAAAGTCGCCATTGGCCTCATGGTGAAATTCCTGACCGGTTTCCTTCTTCTCCGGCAACTGCGTTAGGAAGGACGCCTGTATCTTTGTAGTGACTGGGTTTATTGATACACCATCCAAAGTGTAATCAATAACTTCACCATGCTCAAAGGGATATTGAATGTCTTGAATAAGATATTTGAAAGTCTAGGTTTGAGATAGAATATGTCACCAATTACTGTTCCAAAAGGATTTTAAAGAAATTCAAGAAACATATTTTGTCAGGTATTCTACTGAATAGTGGCTCTCTAAACATGCGCAAATTCCCATAGGAACACAGACATTTTAAAAGTGCAGGGTTTGTGCAACATGCCATGCTTTAATTTTGTCTTACATGAATGATTTACATGCTGTATGAGGAGAAAGCTGAAGTCTCTACCTATCCATTGATGTAAATAAATATATCACTTGTCTGATTCCCAGTTCATCCACTAGATGGCAGTAGTAGATCAAATGATGTCTCTTGGCCACTTGAAACCAGTTGTGTCTGGTTTTGGTAGTGAGTTACTGTGCCAAAATGGCTGAAATGGTTTTCAAACCTGACATCTTAAAATTACCTTAGCAATCAGGACTTTCAAGTTATGGAGTTTTTTGTTGTTGTTGTTGAAATAACACACAGACAGGTGAAGACACTTCAAACTTCTTTTTCCATTCAGTTGTCCTATTGTAAACAATGATCTAACTTAACGGAGGATGGGGGGCTGGGGGGAGATTCTTATGACATTGCCAGCTGTAACAGAGGGGGGGACCCCCCAAACTCACCGGGCCTTGTACAGGGCCCAAAACAATCGCTCAGAGTTTTTACCCATCTACCAATAAGTGCTCTTCCTTGCAAGGCATTGGAAAACCTCCCTGGTCATTGTGGTTGAATCTATGTTTGAAATTCACTGCTCGACTAAGGGACCTTACAGATAATTGCATGTGTGGGGTACAGAGATGAAGTAGTCATTAAAAAATCATGTTAAACACTATTATTGCACACACAGTGAGTCCATGCAACTTTCTATGTGACTTGTTAAGCAAATGTTTATTCCTGAACTTATCTAGGCTTTTCATAACAAAGCGGTTGAATACTTATTGACTCAAGACATTTCAGTTTTTTTATTTTTTATTCATAAAAAATGTAAAATATAGTTTGACATTATGCGGCATTGTGTGTAGGCCAGTGACAAATCTCAATTTAATACATTTTAAATTCAGGCTGTAACACAACAACATGTGGAAAAGTCTGTAAATATGCATGTATACAAATTAAGGCACTAATATCAACAGTGTAATGTTTGGATTCAGTCTTGCGTCAGGTGAACTGTTCTGTCCTCACTTTTGGTCTGAATCTCCAAAGTGTTCTCTTTCAATTGGTACCATGGCCATGCATACGCTTTGAATATTTCTTCTGTTTGAAACGTTTCAATTTTGCCCTATCCAAATTGGCCAATTTCCATGATGAATGACATTGACAAACACAGAACACATTCCTGCTAACCTGTTTTTCACTGATGCGGAACAGCCAAAAGACAATGCACTGTATCACCTTTGCAAACAGCATCAGGACACAGCAGGCTGTATTCACCATCAGATGAGCAGCATGACATATTGAACTGAAACGTTCATCAGCAAATCAGCAAATGTACACTATCCCAAATCCATTATTTCAATATCAAGGTGAAAGTTCTCCACGGGTTGTGAGGTGAAAGTCTCAATTGCAATGGTTTTGTTCTTATTCAACACAATTAACAGACAAGTCAGTACTATTCAAAGCCTGAAGATCAACAAACCAGAGGCTAAGTTTACAAACGTACCCAAACCAGGTAGGCTACAATAGCGGCTGCCACATCTCCAAGGCAGGTGAATTAGTCATCATCGACAACATCACCACTTTCTACAGGAGTACTGCCATGTGTCTGAGACAGTAGAGTAGCTACTCAAGATTATCATGGCGAGCAATACAGTGCTCAAAGCCGTGTATGTCTGCAAACGGGGCCATGGGGATCTCTCCAAAAACAGCAAAAGCCGGTTGATCTGTCGCGAGGTTTGCAAAAATCGACAAACCACTACTTTGGGGACGTTTTGGACTAGATTGAAGGGATCAGAGTGCACACCCTACTATTTTGAACGCTTTTTGTCAATCATGATTCAAAATAGCTAACGTTAACTTTATATTAGCTCGTTTGTAGGTAATAAAGTGGTAACGTTAGATATGTATCATCCTTGGATAGCTAGGTACAGTAGGTATGGACGACAGGTATATTAACATTTTAGCTAGCAACCCAAGACTAAGGGGCTAGCTAGCTACCGGGCAGAGGATTAAAAGCACGGAGTAATATGACAACTCGTTCACGTTGATAACGTTATCGGCAAATAGCAGTGGTTCAATCTTCTCAGTGTAACAGTTGGGTTATGGGGCAATTTGGAGTACAACACATTTCTCATCCCTGGATTGAGGTACTTTTCCCGAGCCATATCTCACGCCGGCTCCGCAATGTCTTAATATACACAGGATTGCCGTCTAGTATCGACCATCCTCCCTTGCAAGTTTCTGTAACAATTTCTTTGAGTTTCCATTTCCCGGTACTGGAATGTTGACGTACATCCGGTTTTGGACCCTCTGGATCAGAGGTTAACATGTTGTCACAGGGGCCTCATTCAGGGTCATGCATGATACCTAAATGTTCTCCCATTCCTGTGTGTTGCAACATCGAGCTTATGTTGATCCAGTGGGAAAAATTGCTGAGAGAGTATGTACAGTTGAAGCCAGAAGTTTACATACACTTTAGGTTGGAGTCATTATAACTCGTTTTTCAACCACTCCACAAATTTCATGTTAACAAACTATAGTTTTGGCAAGTCGGTTAGGACTTTGTGCATGACACAAGTCATTATTCCAACAATTGTTTACAGATTATTTCACTTCTAATTCGCTGTATCACAATTCCAGTGGTTCAGAAGTTTACATACACTAAATTGACTGTGCCTTTAGACAGCTTGGAAAATTCCAGAAAATTATGTCATGGCTTTAGAGGCTTCTAATAGGCTAATTGACATCATTTGAGTCAATTGGAGGTGTACCTTTGGATGAATTTCAAGGCCTACCTTCCAACTCAGTGCCACTTTCCTTGACATCATGGGAAAATCAAAATCAGCCAAGACCTCAGAAAATAAATTGTAGACCTCCACAGGTCTGGTTCATCCTTGGAAGCAATTTCCAAATGCCTGAAGGTACCACGTTCATCTGTACAAACAATAGTAGGCAAGTATAAACACCATGGGACCACACAGCCGTCATACTGCTCAGGAAGGAGACGCGTTCTGTCTCCTAGAGATTAATGTACTTTTGTGTGAAAAGTGCAAATCAATCCCAGAACAACAGCAAAGGACCTTGTGAAGATGCTGGAAGAAACAGGTACAAAAGTATCTATATCCACAGTAAAACGAGTCCTATATCGACATAACCTGATAGGCCGCTCAGCAAGGAAGAAGTCACTGCTCCAAAACCGCCATAAAAAAGCCAGACTACGGTTTGCAACTGCACATGGGGACAAAGATCGTACTTTTGGGAGAAATGTCCTCTGGTCTGATGAAACAAAAATAAAACTGTTTGGCCATGATGACTATCGTTATGTTTGGAGGAAAAAGGGGGAGGCAACATCTCAAGACATCAGTCAGGAAGTTAAAGCTTGGTTGCAAATGGGTCTTCCAAATCGACAATGAACCCAAGCATACTTCCAAAGTTGTGGCAAAATGGCTTAAGGACAACAAAGTCAAGGTATTGGAGTGGCCATCACAAAGCCCTGACCTCAATCCCATAGAAAATTTGTGGGCAGAACTGAAAAGCGTGAGCGAGCAAGGAGGCCTACAAACCTGACTCAGTTACACCAGCTCTGTCAGGAGGAATGGGTCAAAATTCACCCAACTTATTGTGGCAAACTTGTGGAAGGCTACCTGAAACGTTTGACCCAAGTTAAACAATTTAAAGGCAATGCTACCAAATACTAATTGAGTGTATGTAAACTTCTGACCCTCTAGGAATGCGATGAAAGAAATAAAAGCTGAAATAAATCATTCTCTCTACTATTATTCTGACATTTCACATTCTTAAACTAAAGTGGTGATCCTAATTGACGTAAGAGAGGGCATTTTTACTTGCATTAAATGTCAGGAATTGTGAAAAACTGAGTTTAAATGTATTTGGCTAAGGTGTATGTAAACTTCCGACTTCAAATGTATAACCACACCTACCCCCACCTTTTGTATATGTTTTTGAAACCACTCACAGATACACAGAGAACAGGCGTATTAATTGCTTTTCTTTTAATTGAACAAAAACCTGATGAAATGCACTGAACAAAATAATAAACGCAACATGTAAAGTGTTGGTCCCATGTTTCATGAATTGAAATAAAAGATCCCAGAAATGTTCGACACACAAAAATCTTATTTATGTTAGTGAGCATCTCACCTTTGCCAAGATAAGCCTCCAATGTCCTTTTAGACAATTTGGCATTATGTCCAACCGGCCTCACGTATGTGTATGGGCTCATGTGGGCAAGCGGTTTGCTGATGTCAACATTATGAACAAAGTGCTCCATGGTGGTGGTGGGGTTATGGTATGGGCAGGTAGGTTAAAGCTATGGACAACAAACACAATTGCATTTTATAGATGGCAATTTGAATGCACCAAAATACCAGTACCAAATCCCGAGGCCCATTTTTTTAAGGTGTCTATGACAAACAGATGCCTATCTGTATTCTCAGTCATGTGAAATCCAGAGATTAGGGCCTAATGAATTTATTTCAATTGACTGATTTCCTCATATGAACTGTAACTCAGTAAAATTGTTGCATGTTGCGTTTATATTTTTGTTCATTATAACTTTGATATAGCTACTTCACACCTAAGCATACTGCTAAAGTATCATGTCATTCTTGATAATATACTGTACATTCTTTGGAAACTAAAATCTTAAAATAGAAAATAGGCATACAATACCAGGCATTAGAAGGTTATGAAAATGTATCATTATTCTAAAGAATCATACAACTGCAAGAGCTACAGTATCAAAAATCAATTTAAATCGAATGTATTTCCCCAATAAATATTAAATTAACACAGCATTTGGTATTTGGCCTTTTTCAGCCTCTTCATTGACATCAATGTTCTTTCCACACCAAATATGTAATTTTCATGCATTTACAGACAATTAGTTATATTTCAGCTGTGCCTTAAGGGCAACAAATAAAAATCTTTGGTATGAGAAGTATTGCCATCTTTATTCCTAAAATATATTTTAGTTTGACTTGAAAATCCTGAACTGTTAGATAAGCAAACAAACAGGCATACCCACCGGGCACACTGGTTGAGTCAGTTGTTTCCACGTCATTTCAACGGAATTACATTGAACCAACGTGGAATAGATGTTGAATTGACATCTGTGCCCAGTGGGTACATTCTCTACAGCCTACCCACATCCACAGGTGTATGTATTACCAGCAACTGGGTTAATTGCACCAGTTAAACCACCACAGTTTTGCCGTCAATATTGTGGTCAGTTAGTAATAGAACCGCCAAATGCATAGATAGCACAATTCAACTCCTGTCCTGAGTAATGATGATGATTAATAGAAAACGAATGAAGGCCACAGAATGGAAGAACAGTATCACTGGAGTATCTCAGTATCCCATCCATAAGTATCCTGTTCTGGTTGATTGGACTCTGCTGCCCCACCACCACCACCACTGAGCTGAGATATGTCTCTGTCGATGATCTCATTCACTGCAAAACACAGACACACAGGGGTTTAGTTTACAGCCTCTTGTCGTTTCTTACTTTATAGTTGTTTCAGCCATCCGAGGGCAGCATTGCCAATCTCCTCAATCTAAACCAAATGGCAAACGTCAAAATAAGTCAATTATACATTTAGCAGCACAAAAAAACTGTGCACACACACTTGCTGAATCAACGGTGTTTCAACCAGTGTGCACAGTTTGTTGTAATGCTAAATGTATAATTGACTTATTTTGACGTGAACCAATGTGGAACAGACATTGAATGCCTTGCATTGTTGATACACATAGCTTTATTTGAGTTTTAACAGTCTAGCTCTGCAGATGTCACACATTATGAAAAACAACCAAGGATTGAGGCCTGGTCTAAAGGTTAGAGATGGCTGAATGGTGAGAACACATTTTGGAGCTTTATCAAAGTGTGGGATCCATGTCGAAGGCTGAGGTTCCAGTCTGTATTTGTGATGTCTATTTATACTCCCTACAGTGTAACAAAAACACATGGATCAAATGGTCACATATACACCGTACTCATAGCCTTTCCATGAAAAGGTGGTGTGTTTGCAACCCGAGCCGTGTATGAGGGTAGATGATAGACAACACATGTAAACAAACAGGCTAGCACTGAGGGAACGGAAATAACCAGTCCCTGTTTTTTCAACCAATAGCCTAACAGGAACTCCGACAGCTTGACTGCACCTGCTCCCTTCCTCCAAGAACACTTACAATACATTGTAAGAGCCTACAATTAGTAATTAAGAAAAACAAAATCATTGAAACTAAAAGATCCCACAACTGTACATCAATGAAATCACTTTAATTTGAAATGACAAATTGATTAAATCCTTTCAATTAAATAATTATCTAATCTCACCTAATGAGGCATAAACTCGCTGTTTCTTAATTTAAGTATCAGAGTTGCAGAAACCCTGTAGGGTGAAAGTCAAGTTCAAAGAGGACCCTTCCGCCCAGCTCAGGCCAGGGGTCCTATTTCCAAGCCGTATGTAGTGAGGGGGTTGTGGGGGTCTTATGAAAGCCTGTCTGTCATTACTGCCCCGTGACAGCTGTGCCACAGACGGTAACTGAAGCAGATACGCGTGCACGGTATCTTTAGCCTCCTCTATGTGACTATAGTTTGTAGGCTATACTAACATACACACAGTTAAAAGTGTCATCTCCTTAGCTAGCAATCCGGGCCTCTGCCTATAATTAACCTACATCATAATGCACACAAACAAACATACACAGACAGTATGTGCACAAGCGCACACACAGGTATGCATGCACACACACACAAATGCACACACATGGGCTGGCAGCCATGCAGCCCTGTAGAGGAGCAAACAAAGACCTAGTGGGCATATGGTGACAAGAATACTGGGCCACAGTGACTGTGTTGTCGGGACAAACACAGTCCGGCCAGCGCGAGGTGATTAATTAAAAAATCAGGTCGGCATGGTGAGATCGTGAGAGCTTTACGGTTCATCGCCTGGCCCCTAAAGGCCTGTAATTACAGCCAGCCCTACTCTAAGCTGGGTAAATCCATATGAATTCAATCACTTTTTGACAGCACCTCTTTTGATTTGAACGAACCCTTCCATACATATTTGCCCCTTGTAGAAGTGCTCAGAAAGTGACTTTTTGGAGATAAAGGTTCTCAAAGTTGACCTATTTTGTATAACCCACCATACCACGAGGCATCCATGTCTACATCACTGGAAAAGTTAAATGGTTGAGATTGATATCATTTAAAAGCTTACAAACTATTGAAGATTTATTTATTTGTTTTATTTTTTACCTTAAATGTAAATTATCTAAAAACGCGTACTCGGGATTTACATATGTTGTAGTTTAGACCCTATTTTACATAATCTGAGGTTGTCGTGTTATGCCCGCCATCGGTGGAGACACAACATACTCTTGAATACAGGGTGGGTGTCATGTTTTGGCTGGTAATTGTACTAAAATGGTACCACAAACTGGTTGGAGGTCCACACATGAGAGAATGTTGACTTGAATGGGAATATCTGTTGTTTTAAATGATACTGTCAATCCTCCATAAGAAACCTACTAAAATCCTAGAAATATAAATAATAGAAAACACATGACCATTTAAGTTGACATTCGACGGTGGGTGGACTGGCGGCCATCTTTGTGGTAGTAATTAGAAGTTAAAATGTTAATTCAATTACAATTTCAATGGTGTACCAGCTAAATTGCAGTGGTCTGAATGGATAGGTCCATTCAAGAATTATATTTCTATGATTGAAATTACATCAAACCAAGTGTCTCAACCGATGGCAGGCACAACAAAAACCTTTGGTGATGTAAAGTAGGGTCTACGCTACAATATGAAAAAATGTGGGTTTTATTAGTTTATAGATAATTGACAGTTGCCCTTTACATTCGTACCCGTATACGGGTTGAAAATGGCAGATTTGTGCATTGATAAGCACCTAAATTAGACAGTGGCTGTACAGTAACATGCTATAAATGATGTCAAAGCTCAGGCTCTGTGCTTCACAGAGCTGTATGGTTATTGACTGACAGCCGTTCTGAACTTGAGCACAGCACATGACTAGAAGTTACCTCCATCTCTCCCGCTTAATTGGACAACATTAGCAAACTGTTGAAAGAGTGAGGGAAATGCTGTAAATTAAGAGGACTCAATGTATTTTGAAAGATGAGACGTTGAGGATTATAATAAATACAGCTTTGATGTCATACAAGCAAGCCAAACACTCGTGAGGCCAAATGTGTACTTCACATTTCCATATCATAAAACTCATGTCATATACAGTGTCAACGTTTATGATCACTATGTTTGATGTACAGTTACAAGATGACATGGCTTCATGCCCTGGGTTGTTCTGAACAGAATGAGCTTATGTTTGTCTATTGTGAAGAAAATTCGCAGCGGAACACGCACCTGAATGCACACATGACTCCTTTCTATGTGCACCAAAATGACGATCTGTTTCTCTGAATTGCCCTGTGAAAGCCTGACACTGTAAGATCCTATTTTATAACTCAGCTGGTCATGTTGGGAATAGAACAAGTGTTGAAGTGAAGCTCACCTGACCCAAATTGCGATTTATAATGGGCCGTTTTTTGGATTGCGTAAACAACAAGAGTAATTGTGTGATTGCAGGGTTGTGTTCCAAACAAAACAACTACAAGTGTGCTCTAGTTCCTCAACGGCACTGCTAGACGAACAAAACAACAAAAGCAATCTCTGAGTCATAAAAGTGCATTGAAATGACTTGGGAACTGTGCACACTTTGGAGAGGTACGTGTGTCCACTTGGAGACACATAAAATCAACAGTGTAATGTTTTGGATTCACTTGGATTCTATTTTGGTGAACACACGATGTCTGGCCGACCTCGCGGTTGTCCATGACAAACCAACGTATAGATCAATTATCTCCCATAATAATCATTTTGTAGTCCCGAGCTGTCAGAGCTGTATGGCTCATCCGTGATCGACATATGTCGCTGGTTTTGGTCAATACTGGGCCAGATTAAAATACACCGTCAATCTAGATCCACCAAGTTGCGACTATGTTAGAGAGACACTCTTATTCCAATCCAATTAGATTTGTGCAGTTGATGTTTACTGATTCATTGCACAGGAGAACAGGAGAGATTTACAGCTCGTCTGTAAGGAAGAACCCCCATTACGCCGCTTCCTGGAGTCCATTTAGCTCAAGAGACAGCCACAAATTACAAAGACGGGACAGTGGAGTCCTCCATTGTGCTGGACGTCAAGATGGTCTTTGTAAAGTTCTGGACGGGAAGAGTTCCAGATCATGACATTGAACTGTTTCTAAATGGGTGTTGCACTATTTTACAACCTGCAGTGAAACCGGTGGATAAGTTCGGGATATGGTATGGAGTACAAAGTACAAAGTGCGCAAAACCACATTCGGGCAGTCGATAACAATCCCTAACTCAATATCCCTTGACCCGTACAATGGTAAGATCTCCTATCCCGGACAAACCCCTTGGTGTTACATCTGCCAGGGGCTGGACAACCATGTCAAGGATTGCCCAGAGGTGAAGTGTTGGAGATGCGGAGACCTTGGACACAAATCCATGGACTGTGAGTCTCCAAGCAAGTGCACCTTGTGTGGAAAAGATGGACACGACTTCTGCAAGTGTCCCCAGTCTTACGCCTACAAAGCGAGGGCTGGTCCCCAATCCAGCCCAGAGGAAGAGAGACAGAGCTACCGACCCCAACAGTTAGTTCCATCCACCACGCCACGGCAGAGCGCGAGGTCACCACTACAGGTTCGAGCACAGCTGAGAGGCAGGTGCCAGTGAATGCGAGAGAAGCTGAGGGAGCTGAATACAAAAGTGAAGGCAACCAGATCTCCCAGGAAGGTGTCAGCGAGAGTATCCAATCCTCCAGGTCAAGCTGCAGTGAGAGCAAGGAAGAAGAGTCCTTTGAGGACGCGAACGAGTCAGACTTCAGTACTGATCCCCCGACCCCTGAAAAAGAGAGACAGATTCCTTCCAACCCCTGCTCCCTTTCCCCGCCAGCGTTACCCCCACAGCTCAAGCAGGTGGAGTGAAACGCCATTTACACTTCCAAACGCAGTTCAATCCAAAACCAAGTTAAAAAGAAAAATGAGAAACCAAGTTCCCAGTAGAAGGTAAGCAAATAATCTAAAATGAGCTTAGAATATTAGCCTTTGCAGACATCTATTAGTTAATGTTGGACTGCTTCTTTAGAGGAAACAAAAATAACAGTGATAAATGTATACACAGCATCTAAGAAAAAGTTATTTTATGTGGGGATTTTAAAACGGGGTGATGATCGGGTCTCTCAGACAATGAAATATTAACTGGAACAGTCTCTTGAACAAAACTATTTATAAAGTGATCTTTTTTTCTGGTTGATTTCCATTTTCCGTTGTTGCTCCTAGACATTTCCACTTCACAATAACAGGACTTACAGTTGACCGGGGCAGCTCTAGCAGGGCAGAAATTTGATAAGCTGACTTGTCAGAAAGGTGGCAACCTATGACGGGGCCATGTTGAAAGTCCCTGAGCTCTTCAAAGAAGTGATCAAATGATGCAGGTGCTAAACTACAGGACTGTTTTGCTAGCATAGACTGGAATATGTTCCAGGATTCTTCCGGTGGCATTGAGGAGTACACCATATCAGTCACTGGCTTTATCAATAAGTACATCGAGGACGTTGTCCCCACAGTGACCGTACGTACATACACCAACCAGAAGCCAAGGAGCGGGACTCTAACCCAGAAGCTTATAAAAAATCTCGCTATGCCCTCTGACGAACCATCAAACAGCCAAAGCGTCAATACAGGACTCAGATCGAATCGTACTACACCGGCTCCGACGCTCGTCGGATGTGGCAGGGCTTGCAAACTATTACAGACTACAAAGGGAAGCACAACCGAGAGCTGCCCAGTTACACGAGCCTACCAGACGAGCTAAATAACTTCTATGCTCGCTTCGAGGCAAGTAACACTGAAACATGCACGAGAGCATCAGTTGGTCTGGATGACTGTGTGATCACGCTCTATGCAGCCGATGTGAGTAAGACCTTTAAACAGATCAACATTCACAAGGCCGCTGGGCCAGACGGATTACCAGGACGTGTACTCCGAGCATGCACTGACCAACTGGCAAGTGTCTTCACTGACATTTTCAACCTCTCCCAGTCTGAGTCTGTAATACCAACATGTTTCAAGCAGACCACCATAGTTCCTGTGCCCAATAACACTAAGGTAACCTGCCTAAATGACTACCGACCCGTAACACTCACGTCTGTAGCCATGAAATGCTTTGAAAGGCTGGTCATGGCTCACATCAACACCATTATCCCAGACACCCTAGACCCACTCCAATATGCATACCGCACCAACAGATCCACAGATGATGCAATCTCTATTGCACTCCACACGGCCCTGTCCCACCTGGACAAAAGGAACACTTATGTGAGAATGTTATTCATTGACTACAGCTCAGCGTTCAACAACATAGTGCCCTCAAAGCTCATCACTAAGCTAAGGATCCGGGGACTAAACATTTCCCTCTGCAACTGGATCCTAGACTTCCTGACGGGCCGCCCCCAGGTGGTAAGGGTAGGCAACAACACATCCGCCACGCTGATCCTCAACACGGGGGCCCCTCAGGGGGGCCAGATCATTGGTAGGCCTGATCACCGACAACGATGAGACAGCCTATAGGGAGGAGGTCAGAGACCTGACCGCGTGGTGCAAGGACAACATCCTCTCCCTCAACGTGACCAAGACAAAGGAGATGATTGTGGACGACAGGAAAAGGAGGACCGAGCACGCCCCCATTCTCATCAACAGGGCTGTAGTGGAGCAGATTGAGAGCTTCAAGTTCCTTGGCGTACACATCACATACAAACTAACATGGTCCAAGCACATCAAGACAGTGGTGAAGAGGGCACGACAAAACCTATTCCCCCTCAGGAGACTGAAAAGATTTGGCATGGGTCCTCAGATCCTCAAAAGGTTTTACAGCTGCACCATCGAGAGCATCCTGACGGGTTGCATCACTGCCTGGTATGGCAACTGCTTGGCCTCCGACCGTAAGGCACTACAGAGGGTAGTGCATACGGCCCAGTACATCACCAGAGCCAAGCTTCCTGCCATCCAGGACCTCTATACCAGGCGGTGTCAGAGGGAGGCCCTAAAAATTGTCAAAGACTCCAGCCACCCTAGTCAGACTGTTCTCTCTATTACCACACGGCAAGCGGTACTAGAGCACCAAGTCTTGGTCCAAGAGGCTTCTAAACTGCTTCTACCCTCAAGCCATAAGACTCCTGAACAGTTAATCAAATGGCTTCCCAGACTATTTACAACCCCCCCCCCCCAAGCTTATTAACCCTACCTGCATGTACATAATTACATCAATTACCTCGACACCGGTGCCACCGCATTGACTCTGACCCGGTACCCCCTGTATATAGCCCTGCTTTTTGTTATTTACTGCTGCTCCTTCATTATTTATTTTTCTTATCTCTTTGCTGTTTTAAGAAAATACCAAAAAATTGTTTGTTGGTTAAGCGCTTGTAAGTCAGCATTTCACTGTAAGGGCTACACCTGTTGTATTCGGCGCATGTGACAAATACAATTTGATTTGATTTAGTACGGGCCATTCTACTGCCAGCGTTTGTCTATGGAAATTGCATGGCTGTGTGCTCTGTTTAATACACCTGTCAGCAACGGTTGTGGCTGAAATAGCCGAATCCACAAATTTGAAGGGGTGTCCACATACTTTTGTATGTATAGTGTATCATTATTTAGTTTGTAAGTACAACATTGAGTTCTCTCTCTCTCCAACAGCTGCCATAACCATTAAGCCCCAGTCAGGTAAAACACACTGCTTATGCAAGGTAGTAGTGTATCACATGAGCCTCTTACCATCATCTAGTGTGATCTCCTGGAGCCCCATGGAGCCGAGAGGCAGCTTCTCCTCTGGTTCCTGCTTGATGTTCACCCTCCCTCTGTCGTTTGAGAAGAGGGAATGGGGTGCCGGGGGACACTCCTGGGGGTCGATACCTGAGGCCAGCCCCTGAGCGCTGCTGGGGGACAGGTGCCTCAGGGGACCCCCAGAGGAGGCTGATGCTAACGGGGAGGTGGAGCAGGTTGCTGCTACTCCAGGGGTGGGGGAATACGAAGCAGGCAAGTTTTTGTCAGAATGGTAGCTCAGATTATACTCAGCCTGTAGAGCAGCTAGGTCAGAGTCTGAGTGGGAACAGTGGTATTTTAGAGACTGCAGCTGGGTTGCATTCTGGGTGTGGGTTCTGGCAGGCTGGAGAGTGGCGACAGAGAGATCAGGTCCAATGAGGCTCTGGTACATCACACTTTCCCTATGAGGGCTGGAGACAGCTGGCCTGGGCTGGGCAGACTGAGGTCGAATGACCTGGAGTGCGGCAGGACCAGGTCTCATGGGAGAGCTGGCCTGGCCACTATAAGGCACATTATGTTGTGTGGTCTGGTAGACAGGCTTTGTCCGAGGGGGTGGCATTGAATCAGGTGTATGCATAGGGCTTATCCGCTGGTATCCCATACTGGGACTGTAGCTGTGGAGGTGCGGGGAGTGCTGAAGAGGCGAGGAGCCTGAGGGAGTGTATGCTGGCTGGGAGGGCGGACCACAAGGCACAGGGTGACCACCAGAGGAACCATACAAGGGCCTGTCCTGAGAGAAGGCCCCGTCAGAAGAATTCTGCTTGCTGCTGGTTGGATATAGGCCAGGGAGATTGTTGCAAGTAGACAGATAGGTTGAGTCGGTGAGCTCCTGCTTCACCCGAGGAGCCACAACTGCATGGTCACTGGCAGTGGGATAATGGTGTGGAGAAGCACCAGCCAAGTATGTGAAGTTTTGCCTTTGGCTTCTTCTCCTCTTTCCGTTGCACACGTAGAACTGCACCTGGACTGCAGAGCTCACAGTGGTGTTGTGGTAGGTAGGAATCTCAACCACGATTCTGGACTGGAAAGAGAATGTTTCCAAATTATTTATCATCCAGGGTTTGGGAGGTCGATTTCATGTAGTCTAACTTTAATAATGTAATTTAGGTTTCTACTTACTCTTTTACTCTTGTCTCTAATAACTTTTCCGTCAACTTCCCACTGTGTGCGTCCATCTGGAGAGATAAAACATCACAATTAACACACTGTTGTGTTGTGTTAAAGGAAAAATATTTTCCTTTTCTGGCATCGTTTTTTATACCCTTTTCACACTACTGAGCCAAGTCACGTAAAGCTGCACTGTGCTGAACTGGTTATGCACCACCATAGTTGTTGGACCAACTCGGTGAACTCGTGGTTAGGGTATTCGCCCTGAGATCATAGGAGCTCTTGCTCCTGTGAGCCGGTCCGGCTCGCACAAGGCAAGGCTTAGTTGCTGGAACGGTGCTGGAAAGAACATATCCAAGTGAATACGGTTCGGGAAAAGGATAAACCATGCTTCTCCCCTAGCCTTTCTATGAACTCTATAAAGTCAAGGCAGCGTCGGCGTCTCTTACCAGGGCCTTTCTCCAGGAAGATGACCTTTGACTCGTGGGATATGTTGGAGCCAGTAATTACCATCTCCTCCCCCCCACTGACCAAGCAGCTGATGGGACTGCAGCTCTGCATCTGGGGAAGGTCTGTGGCCGAGCGCTGGGCTGCAAGCCAATTACATTTAACTATTACATATACTGAACAGGGAAGGACATAGACATATCTGATATTGTCAGAAAGCTTAAATTCGTGTTAATCTAACTGCACTGTCCAATTTTCAGTAGCTATTACAGTGAAATAATACCATGCTATTGTTTGAGGAGAGTGCACAATTTTGAACATGAAAAGTTATTAATAAACTAATTAGGCACATTTGGGCAGTCTTGATACAAAATTCTGAACAGAAATGCAATGGTTCATTGGATCAGTCTAAATCTTTGCACATGCACTGCTGTATTCTAGTGGCCAAAATCTAAATTGTGCCTGGGCTGGAATAATACATTATGGCCTTTCTCTTGTATTTCAAAGATGATGGTACAATTCTATTTTTTTAAACACATGTTTTTTTGCTTTGTATTATCTTTTACCAGATATAATGTGTTATGTCCTCCTACATTAATTTCACATTTCCACAAACTTCAAATTGTTTCCTTTCAAATGGTATCAATAATATGCATATCCTTGCTTCAGGTCCTGAGTTACAGGCAGTTAGATTTGGCTATGTCATTTTAGGTGAAAATTGGAAAAAAAGGGTCTGATCCTTAAGAGGAGCTCTGGCCACAAGTTATAGCCTTTAACTAATTATTATACCAATAATTTAATATAGATTATATAAATAAAGATTATTTCTGGTCAAGTCCCATACTCGGGAAAAACTCAGGACTCTATGAATTATGTATGTGGATCTTTGAACGCATGTACAGTACCAGTCAAAAGTTTGGGCACACCTACTCATTCAAGTGTTTTTCTTTATTTTTACTATTTTCTACATTGTAGAATAATAGTGAAGACATCAAAACTATGAAATAACACATATGGAATCATGTAGTAACCAAAAAGGTGTTAAACAAATCAAAGTACATTTTATATTTGAGATTCTTCAAAGTAGCCACCCTTTGCCTTGATGACAGCTTGCACACTCTTGGCATTCTCTCAACCAGCTTCATGAGGTAGTCAAATGGAATGCATTTCAATTAACAGGTGTGCCTTGTTAAAAGTTAATTTGTGGAATTTCTTTCCTTCTTAATGCCTTTGAGCCAATCAGTTGTGTTGTGACAAGGTAGGGGTGGTATACAGAAGGTAGCCCAATTTGGTCCATATTATGGCAAGAACAGCTCAAATAAGCAAAGCGAAATGACAGTCCATTACTTTAAGACATGAAGGTCAGTCAATCCAGACAATTTCAAGAACTTTGAAAGTTTTTTCAAGTGCAGTCGCAAATAAAATATATTTTGATTTGTTAACACTTTCTTGGTTACTACATGATTCCATATGTGTTATTTCATAGTTTTGATGACTTCACTATTATTCTACAATGTAGAAAATAGTAAAAATAAAGAAAAACCCTTGAATGAGTAGGTGTCCAAACTTTTGACTGGTACTATTACTACAGTATGTAGGCCGGCCTACTGAATAAAGATACTCACAGCACTCCACAGGAATAGAGGCAGCTTGCAGACACAGGACCTTGCCGCTGGGCTGAGGGATATACACACGGAATGCCACTCGCACACGTGTGTTCTTCCTCCCGATGTCAGTCTCCCCCTTCCTGAGCTCAATGTCAGAGTTCCTCAGCTTCAGGATGCCTGCACAGTCAATACTGTAGAGGGAGAAATACAAGCATGAGACAACATTCTATAAAGGCCAATATAAACATTTCCATTTGAATATTTACAGTAAGCTAATAATAATCATACTTTTGGGGGTGCTTATATTTTTCCTGTTACACACAAGTGTGTAATGGAAATGTGTTTTTTTGCCTATCCCAACTCCCCCTGAGACCCCCTCAGGGTGTGGGGTCATGGCCAGGGTGCCATTGTACAGCCCCCCCTGGAGCAATTAGGGTTAATTGCCGTGCTCAAGTGCACAGCAACAGATTTTTTTTCACCTTCTCGGCTCCGGTATTCAAACCAGCAACCTTTCGGTTACTGCCCAACACTCTAGCCTTGAGGCTGCCTGCCGCCCTTAATAAAGAATGACCATAATGCTTTAAATAGTTCACATTCTTCACGTCATTTTATGATGTTATGTAGTTTGTTGAATAGTGACAAATAAGTATCAGATAGTGTGAGAAAATAATGCCTGGATTCTTCTATTATGGAAAGGCAGCCACATGTCCTTGACAAAATAGTTATGGTCTGTCTGTTTCTATTTGTTCTAGGTGTAGAAATATGCTTATTCTGAGATGAAAATCCATTCCCATATTTAACATGCTATCATCTGTTCTAAATCGTTCAAAAATGATGAGAATTCACAGTGGTAGCCATTTTACATTTGAGATCATAATACCAATAAATTACAAGCCCAAATGTTCTACTTTTAGCCTTGTGATGCTTTGAAAACATAAATATGACATGGTTATGACCAGTACCTGGTGGACATACTGTTTTCGGGGAGGAGAGAGATTTCCAGAACCTTTGTACTGCTTATTACGCTTTCCTGGCAAGCAGTAGCCACCGTCTTTCCCGTTACTCTGTGCACCTGGTAGAAGACATGTGGTCTCAAGTACCGATCGTCTGCCGTGCCAATGAAAATCTGCAGATTGACTGGCTTCTCGTCGTATCCAAGGAGCTGTAAATGACACCAACCCGTAGAAATCAAATAAGCATTCTACCGCATTTGATTAACAAATATATGAACGCACCATGTTTCACTTCTTCTTATGAGCACTCTTGTTCTCTGCACTGTACATTTGAATAACTGTGTTTGGATCTGTTTAGAAACAATATGCCAAACCAATGCCAATGCTCTGTACAGATAGCAATACACCCAGACAATGTCAAAAATGTGACCTGCACTATGCAATTCACATCCTGGATTGCCTGCAATGAAATTACCCAATTGAAACCATTTGAGGTCACCAAAAATGTGTTGTGCCCCTGAAGAGCCAGCATGAGGTTGAGGAATGTCCAACACGCCTACGTGATGTAATGTACAGGGAAACACTGCTTGTGGCATTACAGAGGACTAGAGTGTGAAGCTGTGTGGCTTTAACACGAGAGTAATGAAGCCACCCCAAAATAAACTAGCTGGTATATATTACATGAGAGCCAGGCCTTAATAAAGCTTTGCTTATCTCAGCCTGCATCTGTTCCAGCCTGGCTGCACCTTGATCCATAGATGGTAGTTCAGTCCCACTGCAGTCCTACTGGCAAATAGAGCTCTGCTCAATGTTAGTTGATACTCTGAGCCCTGATCCAGGGATTGTATTCCAGCCCCACTGGCAAGTAGTGCTCTGCTAAACGTTAGGTGATACGCTCTGGTGATATACCCAGTGTGATGCCCAGTGTGATACCCCAAGCACATACGACTTAAAATGGTAAGAGATCAAAGGGTGTAGTTGTTAGTGTATGTGCAGCACTTTGGAGTAACTAGAGTACGAGCTGTGATCCATCCATGGGTTTAAATGCATACACCTTGGATCCCTCCTCTCTCATGTAGTGAGTCACAGCACAGTCTAGTTGTTTACTAGAGTTATGGCTTCCAAGGCAATGCTTGATGTGGACTTGAATATACAGAACATAAAGCTCACATGTACACACACACATGCTTGCACGCTCCTGTGTTAAATGAAGAGCTGTTGGGCTACAATAACAGGCTGTCTGTCTGAGGCTTACCATGTATCTGTCGTTTACAGAGAAGGAGAGCAAGAGAGCGAGAAACTACAGTATGAGATTAGGGCTGCCAGTGCTCTTGTGGTTGGTTGGGTTTGCATAAGCTACGTCACCCCCCATATTTACTGAGCCTAATATATGAACAAGTGTCACAAACCCCTGATAACATTGTTAAACAAATGTCTGATTCAAGTAATAACAGGGAGGGAGTAATTGCACAAAACGCCTACTCAAGACAGTTCGTTGTAACAAGAACACTTCCTTCGATATCGCAGGATGTCACACGTTGATTGACACCTAGAGGTTACAATTGCAAACAGCAGTTTATCAAAACACAACTTGTTATGTGAACCAGGCATAAAGTCTAGCGCAATCATATTGATCTTCTTGGTCAGAGCCGACAGAGACCCGCTATACATACAGTTGAAGTCGGAAGTTTACATACACTTAGGTTGGAGTCATTAAAACTCGTTTTTTAACCACTCCACAAATTTCTTGTTAACATACTATAGTTATGGCAAGTCGGTTAGGACATCTACTTTGTGCATGACACAAGTAATTTTTCCAACAACTGTTTACAGACAGATTATTTCACTTATAATTCACTGTATCACAATTCCAGTGGGTCAGAAGTGTACATACACTAAGTTGACTGTGCCTTTAAACAGCTTGGAAAATTCCAGAAAATGATGTCAGCTTCTGATAGGCTAATTGACATCATTTGAGTCAATTGGAGGTGTACCTGTGGATGTATTTCAAGGCCTACCTTCAAACTTAGTGCCTCTTCGCTTGACATCATGGGAAAATCAAAAGAAATCAGCCAAGACCTCAGAAACAAAATGGTAGCCTGAAGGTACCACGTTCATCTGTACAAGCAATAGCACGCAAGTATAAACACCATGGGACCACGCAGCCGTCCTACCGCTCAGGAAGGAGACGCGTTCTGTCTCCTAGAGATGAACGTACTTTGGTGCGAAAAGTGCAAATCACTCCCAGAACAACAGCAAAGGACCTTGTGAAGATGCTGGAGGAAACGGGTACAAAAATATCTATATCCACAATAAAACGAGTCCTATATTCACATAACCTGAAAGGCTGCTCAGCAAGGAAGAAGCCACTGCTCCAAAACTGCCATAAAAAAGCCAGACTACGGTTTGCAACTGCACATGGGGACAAAGATCGTACTTTTTGGAGAAATGTCCTCTGGTCTGATGAAACTAAAATATAATTGTTGGCCATAATGACCATCGTTATGTTTGGAGGAAAAAGGGGGAAGATTGCAAGCCGAAGAACAGCATTCCAACCGTGAGCACGGGTGTGGCAACATCATGTTGTGGGGGTGCTTTGCTACAGGAGGGACTGGTGCACTTCACAAAATAGATGGTATCATGAGGGAGGAAAATTATGTGGATATATTGAAGCAACATCTCAAGACATCAGTCAGGAAGTTGAAGCTTGGTCGCAAATGGGTCTTCCAAATGGACAATGACCACAAGCATACTTTCAAAGTTGTGGCAAAATGGCTTAAGGACAACAAAGTCAAGGTATTGGAGTGGCCATCACAAAGCCCTGACCTCAATCCCATAGAACATTTGTGGGCAGAACTGAAAAAGTGTGTGTGAGCAAGGAGGCCTACAAACCTGACTCAGTTACACCAGTTCTGTCAGAAGGAATTGGCCAAAATTCACCCAACTTATTGTGGGAAGCTTGTGGAAGGCTACCCAAAACGTTTGACCCAAGTTAAACAATTTAAATGCAATGCTACCAAATACTAATTGAGTGCATGTAAACTTCTGACCCACTGGAAATGTGATGAAATAAATAAAAGCTGAAATAAATCACTCTCTCAACTATTATTCTGACATTTCACATTCTTAAAATAAAGTGGTGATCCTAACTGACCTAAAACAGTGAATTTTACTAGGATTAAATGTCAGGAATTGTGAAAACTGAGTTTAAATGTATTTGGCTAAGGTGTATGTAAACTTCAGACTTCAACTGTACTTTTGTCATGCAAACCTGGATTCAAATAGTATGTGTTTAAATACTTTAGCTGTGCTAGATTGAGCTTTACAAGTGCAAATACTATTTGGACCCAGGTCTGGTGTCATGAGGTTGTGAAAGACTTTCTCTTAACCTTGACTACAGGGTGTCCTCCTGAGGCAGCCTTGACGGCCCCCCGACTCCCCTCTGTCTCGTAGTGGGCCCTGTGGTGGCCCCGTGGCTGCACATCCACCTTCAACTCGCACTGGCCAAACTGGCTAGGCAGGGGCCAGTCCAGTGGGGGTAGGGATGAGGTCCTGGGTGGGAAGGCAACACAGGGTCATATTACTTAGGCAGCAAATGGAAGAAAACAGACTGAAACAGGGAGGGATTACCTGAACTTGCCCAATAAGAAATGCTAATTTTCCATTGCAAGAATGTTTGCTACAGTGTGCGTTAACGACTACAACCCAGACATTATTTCTCATAAACATAGTCATTCAGATTTGGTGTTAAAAAAATCATAGGGGTCGGTATCTTGTTCTTCACCTCTAGTTATGATCTCCTGGCCCTTGCTAGGGTTGATATGGTAGTACAATGTCTGCACCATGCTGAGTGATCGCAGAAATGAGAGCGTTCAACTGGTGGTTAGCATGATGAAGCACACGTGAGAATTGATGCTTATGTAATTATGAATAACAAACCTGAAAAGGGGTGCGTTGCCAGGTTTGGGTTTGTTCCAGGTGAAGTGTGAGGGAACCGAGAGAAAAAGTTCTTCAAAAAGGCCATCCTGTTTTAGAGTAGACCCAGACTCATCTGCAGGTGAGTCCAGGTAAGGCAACACGACTCCTTGGTCTTCGGGCACCAGCCCTGAGTCTCCCTGTCCATGCAGTAGACCCATGTGAGCCTGCTGAGAGGTCCTCCTGGTTTTGGAGGGAACGTCTACCTCAGGGAGGTTGTACAGGAGGGCCCCCATGGCACCAGGGCTTCCAACCACCCAGGTGTCCTCTGTTACGCTGCCCCTGGGAGAGTGGCTGGGGGTGGGGCAGGGGGACTGATGAGGGGATGGGGTGGGGGAAGGTCCCTGTCCGTAGACGTCTGCGCTGGAGTGTCGTCTCTTCCCACAAGGTGATGTGGGCCTTGAGCCGGACCTGGAGGTGGGGCGCGGGTTAAGCCAGTTCTCGTCTGTGACGCTGTTGCGCGGAGAGTGACAGGGGGACTGACGGGGCGACTGGCGAGGGGACTGGTGGGGCGAGAGGGAGTGGGTGTTCATGAAGTACTGCTGCTGCCACAGCTCTACCCCGAATCCCCCTGCGGCCTGGCCTTGTGGGGAGCAGCCAGGGGAGGCCAGGGGAGAGGCCAGCGGGGAACCCATAGTGAATCGGGCGGCCGCCTCGTTCAGCTCAGCCTCCACGTCGTCGTAAACGTGCGAGAAGGACTCGCAGGAGGACACGTCGGACAGCCAGCTCCTGGAGGACAGGCTACTGCAAGGGCTGGGGTTCAGGGACGATGAGTCCCTGTAACAGGGGTCCAGGGGTAGGTAGAGGTGATCCCTGGACCAGGACCGTTCACGACCGCACTCCCCCCCGCCGTCTGCCCCACTGATGGGCACGGCATCCTGGCTGGAGCCCAGCTCTTGGTGACTGTGACTGATAGATGTGATCTGGATGCTTGGGCAGTCGAACGCCTTGGGGAGGTGTCCCATGGGACAGTATCTGGAACTGTGAACTTCATAGCTGGAGCTGGGGTGGTAGTTACCGTAGGTTTGGAGAGGAGCTTGTTGAGAAGCAGCCTGATGGTGCTGCTGGCTCTGTTGTAAGTCTTGGGCCTGGCCAATAGGCTGATTGACCATAGACTGTGTGGTATAGTATGGCGTGCTGTCACCAGGGTCTGGACCTGGGTATAAAAAAAGTACATTTAGAAAAAAGTGCTCCAAAGGGCTCCTGCGGCTGTCCCCATAGGAGAACCCTTTTTGGTTCCAGGTAGAACTATTTTGGGTTCCACATAGAACCCTCTGGAAAGGGAACCTGGAACCAAATGTGGTTCTTCAAAGGGTTCTCCTATGGGGCCTGCCGAAGAACCCTTTTTGGTTCTAGATAGGAGTGTAGGCAAATTGAGGGGGAGGTTCATTTTCAATGCAAAGTGTCTAGTCTTTAGGGCATACAGCAGCAGATAAAAAGGGTGCCATTGCTCCCTGCATTACTCCAGAGAGGAGATAACAGGCAAACAAATGATAATTCTCTGATCAACTACTCACTATCGACTACTCTCTCTTTTGATCGATCCTTTAACACAGACAGCCTCGACTAGTCATCCATAACCCACTGGGAATGTTGTCATAAATGCCATTTCAGAGTCTCTCCACAAACTGTGGGGAAGACTAGACACAGAGATTGACCTGTTTGGCAGGGGCTCCTGTGGCTTGGCGATGGATAGATTAACAACAGCAGCACTCACCAGTCTAAATCACACAACTAACTAACTGTACGTTCTCACAGTTAGTTAGCAACAGCAACAAAAGCGGCGGCCTTCTAGAGCTGGTCGGCAATATGGACAAAATTCCATATCATGATAAATTGTCTGCATTTGTTCCATAACAATAAATAGAATGATACATTTATAACATTCATGTGCACCATGTTTTTCTAAATCATCCTACTACTACTAGTTTCATGATTGTGGCCATCAATGGTCCAAATTACCCATATTAGCAAACTTATTTCATCTCAAACTTCACATTTCTCTAGTATAGGCTACTTATCTTCATGAACAATATCAGGAAAATTCCTGCGATAAGTGGTCATGTCGATACTTTTAAACTCCACAGCCTACTGTCTACACTAGTTCACACAAGGACAAACATAACCACACACTGTCCTGCTCTGGCCTGGTCTGCACACAAAATGCAAAGATGGTGAGATGTCCAAGGACTGTGTGTGCCACGATATGGAGCACATAAAAGAACGGCCCTTTGCCTTGACTTATTTGCAAAATGAATGCAATGAATATAAACGTTATCTGATGCAACACCGGCTCGGCGGCCCCTCTGGCTGAGTGGTAGAATGTGTTGGCGCCTGACAGATGCGCGTGCCATTTACAGGAGTTGGAAATAAGGAAGGAAACAGACAAGAGAAATGGCTGATGGAAGACAGGGCTATCATGTTTTATTCTCCTCTATTACAATAGATATTAAAGATATAAAAAGTGAACTCTTATTCAACTTAATCTGTAGGCTACTCTAGGCTTATCCGGCTACTCAATTGATAGCCTAGGTTATGTAGAGGGCTACAATAGCCGACACATTGGTCAATGAATGCAGCCTACAGTCGTGGTTCGGCTCTATGACCAGATACCGCAATCTAGCCAAGGCGAAACAAACCCCAATGTCACTGACATTTGACCCTTTCCCCAGGCTTTTCTCCTGAAATCTCTGTGCAAGACGCCCCAAATGACAAAATGGGCAGTTGTCAATACAATAGTGTTTAACTCTACAAATTACACCGTGATACTGTATATTGAGACATTCAGATTTTGCATATATCCTAATTTAAACTGGACCAGGATCTGATTAGATATAATCAAATGCAACTGTGTAATAAACTCCATGTCATTCAAGATGTCTGGTGTGTCATTATCAGTGGCGATGAGTCATTCAGGGCTTTTAAGCTAATATAAAAATAACAAAATAAAAAATATAATAATAATTATATATATTTATATTCTGTTTGCATGTTATTTTAGCATTAATACGTGTCACATATCCTAAATATATAATTTTGTTAATAAAGCCGCATACAATCATGGTCTCTTTTTTGCTTTCTTGAGAAAGGCAGCTCCAAACTGCAGGTGTTTTAGCCTAGCTCAGTGCTTTCTGTGGTGGTTTGACATTGCTTCCTCCGACACATTGGTGTGGCTGGCTTCCGAGTTGAGCAAGCAGTGTGTCGAGAAGGAGTGCAGCTTCACTCTCGACCTTCGCCGAGTCCGTAGGGGAATTGCGGCGATGAGACAAGATCGTAACTACCAATTGGATCTCACGAAAAAAGCGCCATGGACCAGAAAAGTTTGAATACATTGGCCATGCTGTCAATCCAGCATGACTTCTGCCACATTCAAAACAACTGCAAACTCGGAATTGGTCATCCAACTCTGAATTCCAAGTCGGGATTTCGGGCCTCTTTCTATAGCCCACAAGAAGGACCGCCGCGCCACCTTCCTGTTCAAGTAAGCACAGCACAACAAGGTGAGTCCAAAAACGTTTTGTATGCTGCTGTATAAATGATGTAATATGCCAGTGAGATATGAAAACTGTAGCTAAGAAAGTAATACTAAGTGTATGTTGTGTAGTAAGCTGTTATTAGCCCATGTTCCTCACCCTAATAATTTGTTCCCTTTTCACCTCATAACTTACTGTTCTGACTTCGTGGTGCACATTTAGTCTATAGCCTGTTTTAGAGAAATGTCATCATCAAATATTGTAAGAGCTTCCATTGTCTGCTTATATGCCCCCTTTATTTATCCTATGGTTGTGACTTGGTCTGAATTCTGTCGCTGTACATTTCAAAAGTGCTGAACAAACAGTTATATTGACTACGCCCGTGTCTTAATCGATATTACGGATTGCCTCTTATCCGCTCGTCGTCCCCTTATGCCATAGTTTGTACATCTCAATTGTCAGTAGAAACCACATTTGTTTAAGCAAGTCATCCATATCAGCTATATTTTTTTAAAGGCAGTAAAAGAGGCTGAATGAACTGTTTCGCTGCCAGACAAGGCTCCGCTGATAGCCAGGTGTAGCAGTGGTAAGGTGTTGGGACAGCTTTATGTAGGCCCTAACAGTTTGTGGGCACTGTTTGTCATCGTTATAATGCAATGAATGTATTGTTTAGTATTGTGGCATGCATTGCTGGCATGCATGTAAAAAACAAAATGGGGGGGGTTTGCCCCACCAAGATTTACATGCTAAAATCGTCACTGGTTATTATGCACATTGATTACAGTACAATAATAAAATACTAGTGTGGTATTTTATGTTAGAACTTAATCCTAACATTTAAAGATATAAAAAGTACATTCTTATTCAACTTAATCTGTAGGCTATTCTAGGCTTATTCGGCTACTCAATTGATAGCCTAGGTTATGTAGAGGGCTACAATAGCCGACACATGCTTCAAGATGGCCACCATTGTTCCTGTTCCCAAGAAAGCTAAGGTAACTGAACAAAATGACTATCGCCCCGTTGCACTCACTTCTGTCACCATTAAGTGCTTTGAGAGACTAGTCAAGGAGCATATCACCTCCACCCTACCTGATACCCTAGACCCACTCCAATTTGCTTACCGCCCCAATAGGTCCACTGACGATGCAATCGCCATCACACTGCACACTGCCCTATTCCATCTGGACAAGAGGAATACATATGTAAGAATGCTGTTCATTGACTACAGCTCAGCATTTAATACCATAAGTACCCTCCAAACTCGTCATTAAGCTCGAGACCCTGTGTCTTGACCCCAGGCCGTGCAATTGGGTCCTGGACTGTCTGACGGGCCACCCCCGGGTGGTGAAGGTAGGAAACAACATCTCCACCCCGCTGATTCTCAACACTGGGGCCCCACAAGGGTGCGTTCTCAGCCCTCTCCTGTACTCCCTGTTCACCCATGACTGCGTGGCCATGCACGCTTCCAACTCACTCATCAAGCTTGCAGACAACACTACAGTGGTAGACTTGATTACCAACAACGACGAGACGGCCTACAGGGAGGAGGTGAGGGCCCTCGGAGTATGGTGTCAGGAAAATAACCTCTCACTCAATGTCAACAAAACAAAGGAGACGATCGTGGACTTCAGAAAACAGCAGAGGGCGCACCTCCCCATCCACATCGACGGGACAGTAGTGGAGAAGGTGGAAAGTTAAGTTCCTCGGCGTACACATCACGGACAAACTGAAATGGTCCACCCACACAGACAGCATGGTGAAGAAGACGCAACAGCGCCTCTTCAACCTCAGGAGGCTGAAGAAATATAGCTTGTCACCTAAAACACTCAAACTTTTACAGATGCACAATCGAGAGCATCCTGTCGGGCTGTATCACCGCCTGGTACAGCAACTGCACCACCCTCAACCGCAAGGCTCTCCAGAGTGTAGTGCGGTCTGCACAACGCATCACCGGGGGCAAACTACCTGTCCTCCAGGACACCTACAGAACCCGATGTCACAGGAAGGCCAAAAAGATCATCAAGGACAACAACCACCCGAGCCACTGCCTGTTCACCCCACTATCATCCAGAAGGCGAGGTCAGTACAGGTGCATCAAAGCTGGGACCGAGAGACTGAAAAACAGCTTCTATCTCAAGGCCATCAGACTGTTAAACAGCCATCACTAACATAGAGAGGCTGCTGTCAACATACAGACTCAAATCTCTGGCCACTTTAATAAATGGACTTAATAAATGTATCATTAGTCACTTTAAATAACGTCACTTTAATAATGTTTACATATCCTACATTACTCATCTCATATGTATATACTGCTCTATACCATCTACTGCATCTTGTCTATGTCAATCATTAGTCACTTTAAATAACGTCACTTTAATAATGTTTACATATCCTACATTACTCATCTCATATGTATATACTGCTCTATACCATCTACTGCATCTTGCCTAAGCCGCATGGCCATCGCTCATCCATATATTTATATGTACATATTCTTATTCATCCCTTGCATTTGTGTGTATAAGGTAGTTGTTGTGAATTTGTTAGACTACTTGTTAGATATTACTGCATTGTCGGAACTAGATGCACAAACATTTCGCTACACTCGCATTAACATCTGCTAACCATGTGTATGTGACCAATAAAATATGATTTGATATTGGTCAATGAACGCAGCCTTACAGTCGTGGTTCGGCTCTATGACCAGATACCGCAATCTAGCCAAGGCGAAACAAACAGAACATTTGCACCAAATGGGTAACTTTGTAACATGCTATTAAGGCTTTGTGGAATACGGATACATTGTAAAACAAAATTTAAAAAACTCACCTGCGGGGCCTAGCTGTTGTTGCTCGTCCTCTCCGAAAATAAGTCTGAAGTCCAGTTCCTCATTGCCGCTACAATTTACAGTAGTCATTCGGTCTTACGAGTCGGTTCTTTACAGTTCTTTATTCCTGGGTTGTTTCAAAACTGGATTCAAAAGGTTAACGATACAACAGGAGGAAATTATTTTAGTTTACACTATAAACAGCAACAAGAAGCCTATCCGAAGTTGTAAATAACTAAAGCGATTCCTAAATGCGTGTCCTCTCCAGGCGACATTTATTACGATTATATTATATTCTCTTGATACTTCACCAGTTCAGTTCTCGGACTAAAAAAGACGCATAGACAATAGTTCGACCGTATTTACTCTTGATGACTGATGAAGTAGGCTAGTAGTCTACTCCAAACTTCCACATTACAAACAAAGCATTACAGACAGCTCCGTTCATGACGTCAGCAAAATACTACACCCGCATCACCCCGCGTACAGTAGCTGGTGAGAGAGTACTGTAGGCCTACAAGCTACTAGACAATGTTACAGTATCAAATCACGTGGCAAGACAATGAATGTATTTCTGGAGACTGCAATCAATCAACGATACGAATACTTATCTCATTTGAAGCAAACAGTTTTAAAAACAAAGAAACCATCCGTGATCCAACAGCAGACACACACACCACTCATACTATCAGAACATAAACCTTTATAGCTTAACAGTGATAGAGCAACAACCACTTTATAAGGATGAAAACTGCAAAAAAGTACGTTTTCAACAATTGTGTAAGGCCCCATAGAAGACAATGGTACAATAAATACTGTCTGAGAATACTAACTAGCTTTATACAGCTCCTGTACTGCCCTCCTCTGGCACCTTTTATTACACAGTACATACACTTCTGTCAATAACAATAAAACATAACCAATAATTACCTTGCTTCTGGTCAATATGATGTGGTGCTGAAAGTTGATAAGTGGTTTTCTATCGTGACTTTACAGCAGAAAACATTCAGTATTGCAAGCATAAGGAGAATGTGTGATTTCAAGTTGACTGCCATACTGTCTTGTTACGTATTTGACCATTTTTTTCATAAACAAATCAAATTAATACTTTGTGTTTTTTTTTTTTTTTTAAGAATAGGGCCGTTTCTTAATCCCCTGTAGAGCATGCCTTATTCACACAACCACCAAACATGCTTGTTGTCTAAAAACAAAATAATCCAGGAGGGAAAATAAATAGCATTGAACGCCTCATGCTGATTGATGTTTGACTATTGGGGCGGGAGCTGACAGAATATCTCAGTTACTCACTGTACGCTGCTCTTGTAGGCAATGTCTCAAACTCACAACAATATGGCCACTACTGTATCAATCACTCCCCCTGGCAAGAGCTGACCCCTGCTGCAAATCCGCCACCATTTAATATAAAAGGAGCATACCGTCTTATTGCGGTCGTAAAGCATTAGTCGCAGCTGTTGCTCCTTTGGATTTTTAGACGGGTCTTTTCCTGACTCCATACTCTACAGTGGTGTCCTCGTCATCTGGCTTCTCATTCCTCTTCTCCTCCCTCTTTCTCTTGCCCACCAACCCAGAGTACTCTTCACCCGTCCGCCCCTCTGGCAGTCCCAGAACACGTAGACATACTATAGCAGCAGCCTGCTCTGCATATTTCTTTGACTTCTCCCTGCATGGATATAATAAAAGAGAAAGTGTTGTGTTAAGTCATTTAGCATTATTATGAGTTAATAACGCATCTATTAAGCATTATTATAGCATCGTTACGTAATATGCATTATTATAACAGTGTTATCAAGCATTACATTCACAGGGTTTAACTTGGGTCACTCCCTGGGTGACTAACACATTCACTACACTGCCTTCAGAAAGTATGCATACCCTTTGACTTATTAAACATTTTGTTGTTACAGCCTGTATTCAAAATTGATTAAATATATGTTTTTCTCACCCACCCACACGCAATACCCCATAATGACAAAGTGAAAACATGTTTTTAGAAATGTGTGCAAATTGATTGAAAATGAAATCTCATTTACATAAGTATTCAAACCCCTGAGTCAATACTCTGTAGAAGCACTTGCACATCTGGATTTGGGGATTTTTTCCCCTCATTCTTCCTTGTAGATTTTCTCAAGCACTGTTAAGTTTGATGGGGAGCAGTGTTGAACAGCATTCTTCCAGTCTTTCCACAGATTTTCAATGAGATTGAAGTCTGGGCTTTGGGTGGGCCATTCAATGACTTTCACATTATTGTTCTGAAGCCATTCTAGCACTGCTTTGGCTGTATGCTTGGGGTCATTGTCCTGTTGGAACGTAAATCTTCACCGCAAGCCTAAGGTCATTTGTACTCAGAAGCAGGTTTTCATTGAGGATTTGCCCGTATATGGCTCCATTCATTGTTCCCCCTGTCCTTACCTGTCTCCCAGTCCTTGCCGCTAAAAAGCATCCCGATAGCATGATGCGGCCAACACCATGCTGCCACCACCATGCTGACATTCCAAATATATTTTCAATACATTTTCTAAAAACATGTTTTCACTTTGTCATTATAGGGTATTGTGTGTAGATGGGTAAAAAAATATATATATATTTAATACATTTTCAATTCAGGCTGTAACACAACAAAATGTGGAATAAGTCAAGGGGTATGAATACTTTCTGAAGGCACTGTTTAAATTCACCGCAGAGTGGATCTGTACTTTTTCTCCGTCACTGTAACTATGGATTGGAACGCCCGGTCTTGAGAGCGCTGTACTTGAAAACATCATACACAATACATTGTTAGAAACCAAACACACATATCAACACTACACATAAATGGTTTTGACAGCTTGTATGTTGTAAGACCATGGCTAATATAAAGTGGTCAACTTACCATCTCATATCGTGGTTGCTCCAGTTTCTTCTTGCGGCTCCACTCTACCAGGAATATCTTAGGGCTAAACTCGCCAGGGTACTCCCTCCTAACACACAAACATCACACTACTGTCATAATATGTACAGTCATAATAATATGTACAATATGTCATATTTACAGTCAAAAGTCATAAAGTACCAGTCAAAAGTTTGTACACACCTACTCATTCCAGGGTTTTTATTTATTTGTACTATTTTCTACAATCTAGAATAATAGTGAAGACATCAGAACAATGAAATAACACATATGTAATCATGTAGTAACCAAAAAAGTGTTTAACGAATCAAAATATATTTTATATTTGAGCATTCCAGGTGACTATCTCATGAAGCTGGTTGAGAGAATGCCAATAGTGTGCAAAGCTGTCATCAAGGCAAAGGGTGGCTACTTTGAAGAATCTAAAATATATTTTGATTTGTTAAACACTTTTTTGGTTACTACATGATTCCATATGTGTTATTTCATAGCTTTGATGTCTTCACTATTATGCTACAATGTAGAAAATAGTAAAAATAAAGAAAAACCCTTGAATGAGTAGGTGTGTCCAAACTTTTGACTAGTACTGTATATATTACAGGAAATAACTGCCTACATAGATACTAACTGGTGACTTAACTAGTGTCACGTTCTGACCATTGTTCTTTTGTGTTTTCGTTGTTTTAGTGTTGGTCAGGACGTGAGCTGAGTGGGCATTCTATGTTGTCTGTTTCTATGTGGGGTTTCTTGTTTGGCCTGATATGGTTCTCAATCAGAGACAGGTGTTTTGCGTTGTCTCTGATTGGGAACCATATTTAGGTAGCCTGTTTTGTAGTGTGTTTTGTGGGTGATTGTTCCTGGGCGTGTGTTCATCTGTTCTGTGTTCACTAGTTCAGGACTGTAGCGTCTTCGGTTCTTTCCGTCAGTTTGTTGTTTTTGTTCGTTGTTTAAATAGCCTATTAAAATATGGATTATCATCACGCTGCAGTTTGGTCCTCCTCTCTTTCACCCGAAGACAGCCGTTACAACTAGGGACTTACTATAGCAGGGGTGGGCAATTTTTAGGCTCGAGAGCCACATGGGGATTTCAAAATTCAGCGGAGGGCTGCACAGATTTTTGTGTGGACTGATTTGTTAGTCAAAAGCTATTTGCGGGCCAGAAAAAGGGCAGTTATTTGAAAATATAGGCCCATTATCATTTTTATACACTTTCTATTAAGTTTTAGACGTTCAAGAGTGGCCTGCAAAAAACTCAAACAGGAAGTACCAGTGACACGCTCAATACAGAAGTGGTCAGACGAAGCGGATGATAATCTACAGGAATGTTTTGCTAGCACAGACTGGAATATATTCATCCGATAACATTGAGGAGTTTACCAAATCAGTCAACGGCTTCATTAATAAATGCATCGACGACGGCGTCCCCACAGTGATCGAATGTACATATCCCAACCAGAAGCCATGGATTACAGGCAACAACCGCACTAGAGCTACCCGACCCGAGCCCGACGAGCCCCGACATTTTAAATCAGGTTAAGGCCGGGTAGGGTCCCGTTTTCTTCATCAATAACTAGGGTACGGGCAGGGCTCAGGTATCACTAAACTGATCATTAACATTTTGAAGCTGAGCCATTTGCTCATGCTCTGCTGTGCAGTGCAGTCATATCTAACACCATTACATGGTGTCAGAAGTGCCTCAACCTTGTCAAATATAAGAAAGGAGAGATTATTTCACAGAAAATAAATGTGAATTGAGTTTTGTCGGAGTTTAGAATGATAAAGTAGCTAACAGCTCTCTCATATATCTTCATTGAGCAGAGAAACCAAAGCGTAGCCGTTGCTATGGCTACACAGAACCGCCATGAGCAGAGTGTATGCAGGGTGCAAGTGACAGACATTGAGGAGCAACTAATGGATTTACTAACGGAGGAAGTTCTCTGATTTCGGGTTTCGGGCAGGTTCGGGCCTTAAATTTGGCAGAAGCAATTGGGTAGGGTACGGCCTGAACATCACAGGCATGGGTAAAGCTTGGGCTTAAAATTCATGCCCGTGCAGGGCTCTAATCTGCACTGAGCTAAAGGCTAGAGCTGCTGCTTTCAAGGAGCGGGACACTAATCCAGACGCTTATAAGAAATCCCTCTACGACCTCCGATGAGCCAGTGTCAATACAGGACTAAGAACGAATCCTACTATGCCGGCTCTGGAGCGAGTGGAATGTTTCAGGGCGTGCAAACTATCACAGATTATAAAGAGAAATCCAGCCGCGACCTGCCCAGTGACACTAACCTACCAGACGAGCTAGAGCTAAATGCCTGCTATGCTCACTTCGAGGCAAGCAACACTGAACCATGCATGAGAGCACCATCTGTTCTGGAAGACTGTGATCTCGCTCTCCGTAGCCGAGACCTTTAAACAGGTTCATATTCAAAAGGCAGCGGGGTCAGACAGATTACCAGGACACGTATTCAGAGCATGCGCTGACAAGCTGGCAAGTGTCTTCACTGACATTTTCAACCTCTCCCTGACCCAGTCTGTAATACCTACATGTTTCAACCAGACCACCATAGTCCCTGTGCCCAGCGAAGAGCTGGGATCTCAATCCCATTGAGCACGTTTGGGACCTGTTGGATTGGAGGGTGAGGGCTAGAGCCATTCCCCCCAGAAATGTCCAGGAACTTGCAGGTGCCTTGGTGGAAGAGTGAGGTAACATCTCACAGCAAGAACTGGCAAATCTGGTGCAGTCCAAGAGAAGGAGATGCACTGCAGTACTTAATGCAGCTGGTGGCCACACCAGATACTGACTGTTACTTTTGATTTCCCCCCCCCCCCTTTGTTCAGGGACACATTATTCCATTTCTGTTAGTCACATGTCTGTGGAACTTGTTCAGTTTATGTCTCAGTTGTTGAATCTTGTGTTCATAGAAATATTTACACATGTTAAGTTTGCTGAAAATAAACACAGTTGACAGAAGAGGAAGTTTCTTTTTTTGCTGAGTTTAGCTAGCCAATGTTAACCAGTTAGCTTGGGTGCTTGACTGTCGTTGTGAGGTCAGAGCTTTCGGAACAACCCTAATTATTCGCCAGAGCGTCCAGTGTGCACTTAGAACGCAAAACGCTATGAATTTATGAGCGGACAATCTGACAGCACTGTTGCAGTCAGCAACGCTCTGGATAACATAACAGCCTAACCAGCTCTGCTAGGGCGAGTAATGTTCAGTGAGCTGTTCTCTGTCTCTTAGATGTCTGGAAGTAGCTGGCAGGTTAGTACAGAACACATGGATCAACCCTTAAAGAGATGGGTGGGGCTAAGGCTTACGAAGGTGTGAACAATGCTGAATGGGTGTAGACAAAGAAGGGCTCTCAATAGTAGTACCAAAACACTGAAAGGAGGTTTTCTCAAAAGAGAGTTTACAAGTTGATCAACTTTCAAAGCAGAATTACTTTCCCATTGTTTCCTCAACTGCAGTGTATGATATACAATTTTGTAGCTCTGAGTCTCTACTTTTATCCAATGTAAAAAATAAAATTAAAATAAATTAAAATGTTGCTACATAAGACCGAATCCAGGTGGTGAGTCACAAATGCACAATGAACAGGTGTAATGAACGTGTGTAAAAATGCCCAAAACAAGTGTTCAAATTGCCTGTAAACACACGTGAAAAAAATCACGTGTACAATAAATGACATTTGACACTAGAAAAAAGGAAGTGAAAAATTATAATTACAAGTGTGAGACGAGTAAGACGATTTGAAACTCTTGGCCTTCCATAGTGGTGTAGCAGTTTGCTTGCGTTCAACTAGAGAAACGTGTAAATCAAATCAAACATTATTTGTCACATGCGGTGTAGACCTTACCGTGAAATGCTTACTTACAAGCCCTTAACCAACAGTGCAGTTCAAGAAGAGTTAAGCAAATATTTACCAAATAAACTAAAGTTTAAAAATAATAATAATAAAAAATTATAATAAAAAGTAACACAATAACATACAGGAGGTACCGGTACCGAGTTAGTGTGCGTGGGTAAAGGTTGAGGTAATTTGTTCATGTAGGTAGGGGTGTAGTGACTACGCGTCGACAATAAACAGCGAGTGGCATATATTGCTCGTAAAATAATTGGAGGACACACATCTGGCACTTACGATATTAAGTTTTAATCAACAATTAAAATAACTCACCGTCATTTACAGAAAGTGCATTGCAGTGGTCTTCATTAGAAACTTCCAAAGACGCGTGTTGACTCGCTATTTCCTTGGGTCATCAAACCTAGCCGACTCAGTATCGAAATATACCGCATAGAACAGGTATACCCACTATAAGAGTAATGTGTTCTAAATATAATAATTCCATTGAATAAGTCCCTGGTGTGTTGTGTGCTGCATACCTCACTGTATATTGTGTATAAACCAGGCGAACCTAAAAAAAAAACATAAGTTATGTAAGGGATAATCAACGATGGGCTATGCATTCTATGGAAAATAATGAATGACACGGAAGGTGTGTTCCAAGAACAGCTAACGTTAGCGAGGTACAACTGTCCTTCCAAGGAATTCTATTATTTTCCATAGACCCCTGAGTTGATTACCCTTTTATACCATGGCTATACTTTAACACATTTGTCGCTAGAAATGTGTTAATTTGCCGGTAGAAATGTGTTTAACATCCACTGAAGTAGCCAGCAAGTTTACTAGATAGCTACAGTAGTTGCCGTGGTAACCAAACCATCAGTCCTAGTTTGACATAATGAAAATCGAGTTCAACAATGCCAATACTGTTTTCAATTTGTATTTTGCTTTCAAAAGCAGCCAAAAACATAGAACATGTAAGCAGTGGCGATTTTAGCATGTAAAGCTTACTACACAACATACACTTAACGTTAGTATTACTTTCTTAGCTACAGTATAACTACATATCTCCCTGGTATATTACATCATTTATGCAGCAGCATACAAGACATTTTTGTACTCACCTTGTTGTGCTGTGCTCATTTGAACAGGAAGGTGGCGCGGCGGTCCTTCGTGGGCAAATTTTGTCGTCAACTTTGTCGTCAGTCCGGCATTCTCTGGATTTATGGTGCTTTCAAGACAACTGGGAACTCGGAAAAATACAGGGTCGAATCATGATGACGTCAGTGATCAAATAAAATTGTATTTGTCACATGCGCCGAACACAACAGGTGTAGTAGGTCTTACCGTGAAGTGCTTACTTACAAGCCCTTAACCAACAATGCAATTTTAAGAAAATAGAGTTAAGAAAATATTTACTAAATAAACTAAAGTTTAAAAAAATAAAAAAAGTAACACAGTAAAATAACAATAATGAGGCTTTATACACGGGGTGCCTGTACCAAGTTAATGTGCAGGTTAGTTGAGGTAATTTTTACATGTAGGTAGGGTTAAAGTGACTATGCATACATAATAAACATTGAGTAGCAGCATTGTAAAAACAAAGTGGGGGGGTCAATGCAAATAGTCCGGGTGGCCATTTGATGAATTGTTCAGCAGTCTTATGGCTTGGGGGTAGAAGCTGTTATTAAGGAGCCTTTTGGACCTAGACTTGGTGACTGAGAGAACAGTCTATGACTTGGGTGACTGGACTCTTTGACTATTTTTTGGGCCTTCCTCTGACTCCGCCCAGTGTATAGTTCATGGATGGCAGGAAGCTTGGACCCAGTGATGTACCTAGTCTGTACGCACTACCGCCTGTAGCGCCTTACGGTCGGATACCGAGCAGTTGCCATACCAGACGGTGATGCAACCGGTCAGGATGATCTTGATGGTGCACCTGTAGAACTTTTTGAGGATCTGGGTACCCATGCCAAATCTTTTCTGTCTCCTGAGGGGGAAAAGGCGTTGTCGTGCCCTCTTCACAACTTTCTTGGTGTGTTTGGACCATGATAGTTTGTTGGTGATGTGGACACCAAGGAACTTAACTCTCGACACACTCCACTACAGCCCTGTGGATGTGATTGGGCGCGTGTTCGGCCCTCCTTTTCCTGTAGTCTACGATAATCTCCTTTGTCTTGCTCACGTTGAGGGAGAGGTTGTTGTCCTGGCACCACACTGCCAGGTCTCTGACCTTCTCCCTATTATCATTGTCGGTGATCAGGCCTAGGGATGTGTGAGCCGGTGATTGTCAAGCAAATGCCTGCCAGTTTCACAGTAATTGACCGTTAATTAACATAAACACATTTAGCATCTCCTGGCTTCCACACATACCTTTGGAACATCTACATTTTTAAAAAAATGAATAAATCCATGTATTATAGCCTACACCTTCACAATAAATCCATTATTTATTTTAGACTCTGCCTAGCCGGTTCCCCTCACTCCACTGGGATTCTCTGCCTCTAACCCTATTACAGGGGCTGAGTCACTGGCTTACTGGTGCTCTTCCATGCTGTCCCTAGGAGGGGTGCATCACTTGAGTGGGTTGAGTCACTGACGTGGTCTTCCTGTCTGGGTTGGCGCCCCCCTTGGGTTATGCCGTGGCGGAGATCTTTGTGGGCTATACTCGGCCTTGTCTCAGGATGGTAAGTTGGTGGTTGAAGCTATCCCTCTAGTGGTGTGGGGGCTGTGCTTTGGCAAAGTGGGTGGGGTTATATCCTGCCTGTTTGGCCCTGTCTGGGGGTATCATCGGATGGGGCCACAGTGTCTCCTGACCCCTCCTGTCTCAGCCTCCAGTACTTATGCTGCAGTAGTTTACGTGTCGGGGGGGCTAGGGTCAGTCTGTTATATCTGGAGTATTTCTCCTGTCTTATCCGGTGTCCTGTGTGAATTTAAGTATGCTCTCTCTAATTCTCTTTTTCTTTCTCTCTCTTGGAGGACCTGAGCCCTAGGACCATGCCCTCAGGACTACCTGGCATGATGACTCCTTGTTGTCCCCAGTCCATCTGGCCGTGCTGCTGCTCCAGTTTCAACTGTTCTGCCTGCGGCTATGGAACCCTGACCTGTTCATTATGATTACTATTATTTGACCATGCTGGTCATTTATGAACATTTGAACATCTTGGCCATGTTCTGTTATAATCTCCACCCGGCACAGCCAGAAGAGGACTGGCCACCCCTCATAGCCTGGTTCCTCTCTAGGTTTCTTCCTAGGTTTTGGCCTTTCTAGGGAGTTTTTCCTAGCCACCGTGCTTCTACACCTGCATTGCTTGCTGTTTGGGGTTTTAGGCTGGGTTTCTGTACAGCACTTTGAGATATCAGCTGATGTACGAAGGGCTATATAAATTGATTTGATTTAAGTCTAAAGAAGCATGATATGAAGAAAATGTATTCTATTTCAGAAGAAAAGAATAGCATACTCTGAGGTCCTGATGTGGCTATGCCAAATGGCTGTGGGCTACACTAGTTCATTTAGCAGACCAGATTTGCTTCGAATTCCGTGGCATTATTTTATATTATTTTATAGTATGAAGAAAACAATTGAACGAAGCTGAAAAATATATAAATATTTTCTCCAAACGATTTGAGGGAGTGCGCACATGTGGCTATTCTGTGTTGAGCGGTTAACAAGAAGTAGCTACTCCTGTAAGCTTCATTTAGAGGTATTAATGTAACTTCAGTTGTTCTACAAATATTGGGCTATATGTTTAGATTTTTAATACATTGTAAGGCTGCATGATGTGACTAATGATGATTTGAAAAAAGTTGCTTGAAAGGCATGAGCTCTGCTTGTATTTTGAGCAGGCTGTACACACTTCATTAGTCTCTCATTCACAATGTGACAAGCACTTGATAATGCCTCGAATTTCACGGTGGCATCCCCTTTGTGGCCGTAATGAACCCTAAAAAATCCATCCCTTTTGCAGCCTGTGGTCGTTGTGCCTTTCTTCCTGAGTGCTGCGCAATCTGAGGCACCTCTCACTCACATGGCTCTCCATCACGTGATGCTTTTATTATGAAGGTGCATTTTTATGGTGAAAATGATCTTCCCCAAACTCAAAACTCATGCGCTGCTTATGTATGCCACGTAGGCTCTAAACCCCCTGTAAAGCGGATTAATGTGCTTAATTTTAAGAATTTATTGGGCCACTTTAGTTGTGATACAAACCTTATCAAAACATATAGGTCTATGGGCTAGGCTACAAGAGGTGTGCGACTAAGATTCGAAAAAGTCGGGGGAAAAAGGCAGTTTCTTATGCTGGGCATCATTCACGAGTGATAATATATAATCCACAAGTGATAGGCTAATATTGTCACCCATCAGACTATTCATGATTTAATCTTGTCTTTACACATACTAAATAATATATGTGTGATATTTGTTTTGATTTAGAATGGACCATTATCATGGACCTGTCTTGAAACAGGGGCAGCGGGAAAAAATAAATGTCATTTATGCACTTAAATAGCAAATGGAGGATGCATTTCCTGTGGTTCATTTTCATGCAAGGAAGCTAGACCATACTCCTTTTATAAAGATAAACAATTTGATTAATATTAGGAAAGTTGAGAAATAAATAGAATAGGCTTAGTCTATACAAAGCTGATGGGAGCCTCCTCTTTTTAGTAGAGGCCATCACTCTGTTTTCTCGCGCAATTGCATAGCCTATAGAAATGTTGTGCAACATGAGCTCATGGGCTCTCATGAAGTGTTTGATTCGATTTTCGATTACATTTGCATTGATGTCAGCGTGATCAGAGGTACAATAGAGTGCTGAGTACCAGGCAGTTATAAAGTTAAGTACGCTATAATGACTATCAGCAGCATCAGAGCTTGGTGAAGCCTAATTACCGTGACTAAACGGTCACGTGGAATTTGATTGCCTTCATGACTCTTGACTGCTGGTGTAGCGGTAATAAGGTCACCGCAACAGCCCTAATCAGGCCTACACCAGTTGTGTCATCAGCAAACTTAATGATGGTGTTGAAGTTGTGCTTGTCCACGCAGTCGTGGGTGAACAGGGTGTACAGGAGGGAACTAAGCACACACCCCTGAGGGGCCCCCGTGCTGAGGATCAGCATGGCAGATGTGTTGTTGCCTACCCTTACCACCTGGGAGCGGCCCATCAGGAAGTCCAAGATCCAGTTGCAGAGGGAGGTGTTTAGTCCCAGGCTCCTTTGCTTAGTAATGAGCTTTGTGGGCACTATGGTGTTGAACGCTGAGCTGTAGTCAATGAACAGCATTCTCACATAGGTGTTCCTTTTGTCCAGGTGGGAAAGGGCAGTGTGGAGTGTGATTGAGATTGCGTGATCTGTTGGGGCGGTATGCATATTGGAGTGGGTCTAGGGTTTCTGGGACGATGGTGTTGATGTGACCCATGACCAGCCGTTCAAAGCACTTCATGGCTACCGACGTGAGTGCTCCGGGGCCTTAGTCATTTAGGCAGATTACCTTTGCTTTCTTGGGCACAGGGACTATAGTGGTCTGCTTAAAACATATTGGTATTACAGACTTGGACAAGGAGAGGTTGAAAATGTCAGTGAAGACCCTTGCCAGGTGGTCCGTGCATGCTCGCAGTACACATCCTGGTAATCCGTCTGGCCCTGCTGCCTTGTGAATGTTGACCTGTTTAAAGGTCTTACTCACATCGGCTGAGGAGAGCGTGATCACACAGTTTTCCGGAACAGCTGGTGCTCTCATGCATGTTTTAGTGTTATTTGCCTCGAAGCGAGCATAGAAGTAGTTTAGCTCATCTGGTAGGCTTGTGTCATTGGGAAGCTCTCGGCTGTGCTTCCCTTTGTAGTCTGTAATAGTTTGCAAGCCCTGCCACATCCGACGAGTGTTAGAGCCAGTGTAGTACGATTCGATCTTAGTCCTGTATTGATGCTTTGCCTGTTTGATGGTTCGTCGGAGGGCATAGCGAGACTTCTTATAAGCTTCCGGGTTAGAGTCCCGCTCCTTGAAAGCGGCAGCTCTAGCCTTTAGCTCAGTGCGGATGTTGCCTGTAATCCATGGCTTCTGGTTGGGGTATGTACGTACGGTCACTGTGGGGGGGACGTCATCGATGCCCTTATTGATGAAGCCAATGACTGATGTGGTGTACTCCTTAATGCCATCAGAGGAATCACAGAACATATTCCAGTCTGTGCTAGCAAAACAGTCCTGTAGCTTAGGATCTGCTTAATTTGACCACTTTTTTATTGATCTAGTCACTGGTGCTTCCTGCTTTAATTGGTCAGATTTTCCAGGGAGAGCTTTGTACGTGTCTGTGTGTGGAGTAAAGGTGGTCTTGAGTTTTTTTTTATCCTCTGGTTGCACATGTGACATGCTGGTAGAAATGAGGTAAAACGGATTTAAATTTGCCTGCATTAAAGTCGCGGCCACTAGGAGCGCCACTTCTGGATGAGCATTTTCTTGTTTGCTTATGGCCTTATACAGCACGTTGAGTGCGGTCTTGGTTGATAGTGTTGTCTAAAAACGGCAGCCATCGCCTTCGGTGCCATTATTTTATCTCCGATACATTTTATCTATAATTTCTCTTCATTATTTATCTTCATATGACAAGGTTTGAAAAGGATTTGCCAGTAGATTGTCGACTTGATTCATGATGACTGCTAGCTTGCTAGCTAAGATTTTGAAAGTATGATCAGTCCAATCAAGCTACTGTAGATTTAACATGATTTGACATAATTTTATCTGTGGCTAATGACCTTGAGCCTTCTTGGATGGGCACTTCTAATGTAACTCTATGGCAGCACCAAAGGAGCTTGAATTTTCGAGCTCAACCCTTAGATTTTGCGGTGACGTAGTGTCCCCATTAGTGACAGAACACTGAGCCAATCACGGCGCAACTAGAGAATATTACCAACCCCTACACTCCACATTTGCCTGCCCCACCACCACAGAAAGCACTAGGCTGAAACACCTGCATTTTGGAGTTGCCTTAACTCAAGAAAGCAAAAAAGAGACCATGTTGGTATGCTGCTTTTACATTGTTTGCAAACTGATATATGACACATATTAATGCCACAAATAACATACAAAATAGGCCCCCCCAAAAAGATATAGTACCAGTCAAAAGTTTGGACACACCTACTCATTCCAGGGTTTTTCTTTATTTTGACTTTTTTCTACATTTTAGAATAATAGTGAACACATCAAAACTTTAAAATAACACATATGGAATCATGTAGTAACCAAAAATGCGTTAAACAAATGTAATAAAAACATATTTTATATTTGAGATTCTTCAAAGTAGCCACCCTTTGCCTTGATGACAGCTTTGCACACTCTTGGCATTCATTCATGTAAAAATGAACTATAGCCATTGAATTCGTGCAAATATACCGTTCTTTATATGGAAATAATGCACGCTCTAGAATGCCCTTCAAGCCAATGACAAACATGTATTCAACAATGCGATGGTTAAAATATTTTAAAGGGACGTAAATACTTTTTCTTTTTGTCTCTGGCTGGCAGATACCGGTACATTATTGGCACATTTAAACAGTTGAATACTTTATAGTGTGTGTGAAAAAGCATGGTAAATGAGAATGGCAATGAGAAAAAACATTTCCGATAGGTATTTGATTTTATTGTGCTATTATTGTTATTTTCTCATTTACAAAAAAGTGCACTAAAATACATTCCAAGTACTGAACCCATTGTAAACACCTGATGCTTTACAAATAATTTACAGTGTAAAATCTCTTCATACCAAGACTGCTCTAAAAATCTAAACTAAACTGCATATAAAGTAGTAATAAACCTTGCATAAGCAGTGTGTTTTACCTGACTGGGGCTTAATGGTTATGGCAGCTGTTGGAGAGAGAGAGATAACTCAATGTTGTACTTACAAACTAAATAATGATACACTATATATACAAAAGTATGTGGACACCCCTTCAAATTTGTGGATTTGGCTACTTCGGCCACACCTATTGCTGACAGGTGTATAAAATCGAGCACACCGCCATGCAATCTCCATAGACAAACACTGACAAACACAGTAGAATGGCCTTACTGAAGAGCTCAGTGACTTTCAACATGGCACCGTCATATGATGCCACCTTTCCAACTAGTCAGTTCATCGTACTTCTGCCCTGCTAGAGCTGCCCCGGTCAACTATAAGTACTGTTATTGTGAAGTGGAAACGTTTAGTAGTCCCGTGTAGCTCAGTTGGTAGAGCATGGCGCTTGCAACGCCAGGGTTGTGGGTTCGATTCCCACGGGGGGCCAGTACAAAAAAGTATGAATGTATGTACTTGTAAGTCGCTCTGGATAAGAGCGTCTGCTAAATGACTTAAAAAAAATAAAAATAAAATGTAAATGTTTAGGCGACCGCCAGGTGCTGAAACGCATAGTGCGTAAAAATTGTATGTTCTCGGTTGCAACACTCACTACCGAGTTCCAAACTGCCTCTGGAAGCAACGTCAGCACAAGAACTGTTCGTCGGGAGCTTCATGAAATGGGTTTCCATGGCCGAGTAGCCGCACACAAGCCTAAGATCACCATGCGCAATGCCAAGCATCGGCTGGAGTGGTGTAAAGCTCACAGCCATTGGACTCCGGAGCAGTGGAAACGCGTTATTTGGAGTGATGAATCACGCTTCACCATCCGGCAGTCCAACGGACAAATCTGGGTTTTGCGTATGCCAGGAGAACGCTACCTGCCCCAATGCATAGTGCCAACTGTAATGTTTGGTGGAGGAGGAATAACGGTCTGGGGCAGTTTTTCATGGTTCGGGCTAGTCCCCTAAATTCCAGTGAAGGCAAATCTTAACGCTACAGCATACAATGACATTCTAGACAATTCTGTCCTTACCACTTCTTGCCAACAGTTTGGGGAAGGGCCTTTCCTGTTTCAGCATGACAATGCCCCCGTGCACAAAGCGAGGGCCATACAGAAAGGGTTTGTTGATATCGATGTGGAAGAATTTGACTGGCCTGCACAAAGCCCTGACCTCAACCCCATTGAACACCTGTTGGGTGAATTGGAACGCCGACTGCGAGCCAGGCTTAATAGCCCAACATCAGTGCCCGACTTCACTAACGCTCTTGTGGATGAATGGAAGAAAGTCCCTGCAGCAAAGTTCCAACATCTAGCGTAAAGCCTTCCCAGAAGAGTGGAGGCTGTTGTAGTAACAAAGGGGGGACCAACTCCATATTAATGCCCATGATTTTGGAATGAGATGTTCAATGAGCAGGTGTCCACATTATTTTGGTCATGTAGTGTATCTTAATCATAAATCATTTTATCTGGTTATTGGCATAACATATTTTCCTTGAGTAATTTGTGGTATCTACGTATCTACAGTTGAAGTCTGAAGTTTACATACTTAGGTTGGAGTCATTAAAACTCGATTTTTAACCACTCCAAAAATTTCTTGTTAACAAACTGTAGTTTTGGCAAGTCGGTTAGGACATCTACTTTGTGCATAACAAGTAATTTTTCCAACAATTGTTTACAGACAGATTGTTTCACTTATAATTCACTGTATCACAATTCCAGTGGGTCAGAAGTTTACATACACTAAGTTGACTGTGCCTTTAAACAGCTTGAAAGTTCCAGAAAATTATGTCATGGCTTTAGAAGCTTCTGATAGGCTACTTCACATCATTTGAGTCAATCGTAGGTGTACTTGTGGATGTATTTCAAGGCCTACCTTCAAACTCAGTGCCTCTTTGATTGACATCATGGGAAAATCTAAAGAAATCAGCCAAGACCTCAGGAAAAAGTATTCTAGACCTCGACATGTCTGGTTCATCCTTGGGAGCAATTTCCAAATGCCTGAAGGTGCTACGTTCATCTGTACAAACAATAGTACACAAGTATAAACACCATGGGACCACGCAGCCGCTCAGGAAGGAGACGCGTTCTGTGAACATACTTTGGTGAACATACTTTGGTGCGAAAAGTGCAAATTAATCCCAGAACAACAGCAAAGGACCTTGTGAGGATGATGGAGGAAACGGGTACAAAAGTATCTATATCCACAGTAAAACGAGTCCTATATCGACATAACCTGAAAGGCCGCCCAGCAAGGAAGAAGCCACTGCTCCAAAACCGCCAAAAAAAGCCAGACTAGGGTTTGCAACTGCACATGGGACAAAGATCGTACTTTTTGGAGAAATGTCCTCTGGTCTGATGAAACAAAAATAGAACTGTTTGGCCATAATGACCATCGTTATGTTTGGAGGAAAAAGGGGGAGGCTTGTAAGCCGAAGAACACCATCCCAACCTTGAAGCACGGGGGTGGCGGCAGCATCATGTTGTGGGGGTGCTTTGCTGCAGGAGGGACTGGTGCACTTCACAAAATAGATGGCATCATGAGGGAGGACAATTATGTGGATATATTGAAGCAACATCTCAAGACATCAGTCAAAGTTAAAGCTTGGGTCTTCCAAATGGACAATGACCCCAAGCATGCTTCCAAAGTTGTGGCAAAATGTCTTAAGGACAGCAAAGTCAAGGTATTGGAGTGGCCATCACAAAGCCCTGACCTCAATCCTATAGAAAATTTGTGGGCAGAACTGAAAAAGCGTGTGTGAGCAAGGAGGCCTACAAACCTGACTCAGTTACACCAGCTCTGTCAGGAGGAATGGGCCAAAATTCACCCAACTTATTGTGGGAAGCTTGTTGAAGGCTACCCAAAAATGTTGACTCAAGTTAAACAATTTAAAGGCAATGCAACCAAATACTAATTGAGTGTATGTAAACTTCTGACGCACTGGGAATGTGATGAAAGAAATAAAAGCTGAAAGAAATAATTCTCTACTACTATTCTGACATTTCACATTCTTCAAATAATGTGGTGATCCTAACTGACCTAAAACAGGGAATTTTTACGAGAATTAAATGTCAGGAATTATGAAAAACTGAGTTTAAATGTATTTCGCTAAGGTGTATGTAAACTTCGGACTTCAACTCTATCTATCTACAGTATATAACTATCTACAGTGGCAAGAAAAAGTATGTGAACCCTTTGGAATTACCTGGATTTCTGCATAAATTGGTCATAAAATGTGATCTGATCTTCATCTAAGTCACAACAATAGACAAACACAGTGTGCTTAAACTAATAACACACCAATTATTGTATTTTTATTTTCTATATTGAATACATAATTTAAACATTCACAGTGTAGGTTGAGAAAAGTATGTGAACCCCTAGGCTAATGACTGTCGTAGTTGAATCAGAATTAGTTAGGTAACGTAGATAAATAAGATGTTTTATGTATTTTATACTTGTCATTAGAATGTCTTCTTTTGGACTATACTGTTGGCAGTTGCATTTGCCTTTCTCCTCTAGGGAAAAGTCACTTGGGGCCCAGAGAGGGGAGAGGTCAGGCTTGTCTTTTACATATCTGGTAATATGCAGAATATCAGAAAGGGAGAAGTCAGGTTTGAACATTGTCTTTCATAGGTGAATATATCTGTGAAACCATGTGAAGGGCTCCACTATGTCGGTACTCCAGTCACTCCCTCATTTTCCCATTGTGGAGGAGGAGTATGGCAGTGTCTGGAACCATTATACCACCCCTCTGATGTTGAACTTATCTTTCATAGTATATGACCTAGAGGTTCACTCCCCTTAGTGAGCTTCTCCAGGAGTGGGGAGAAGAGGGGGTGTATTTGAGATGGGGGTATCTAGAATTGACAATTGATATATGCCATTGGATGAGGTAATGTTTTGGTAATAGGAAGTACCAATAACGAGAAGTAGAACCTTGTCTAAAGAGACCAAACTGAATGATAATTTATAGCTAATGCTATCTGGCTATGGGATACTCCTCTTTCAAGTAAAAGGCCCTTTGTGAAGTTTCTAAGATCTGTGGTTCATCATGTGAGTTGAGAGGGGTGTATCTTGGCTATAAAAGATACTAAGAATTATTTTGTAAGTACTCTCAGAGAATTCATTTATAGACACTGAATTGATCTGAGAGTCAAAGGGCTATGGTGAAGCTCATATAATTAAAGATGGACTTTAAAATATAACTCTGACTTGTGTGTGGTTTGTAAACTCTCATCATTTAGTAATACAGGAAATTACCACAACATGGCTTATCCAAAAGCTAATTGGAGTCAGGAGTCAGCTAACCTGGAGTCCAATCAATGAGACAAGATTGGAGATATTGGTTAGAGCTGCCCTGCCCTATAAAAAACACTCACAAAATTTGAGTTTGCTATTCACAAGAAGCATTGCCTGATGTGAACCATGTCTCGAACAAATGAGATCTCAGAAGGCCTAAGATTATGAATTGTTGACTTAAAGCTGGAAAGGGTTACACAAGTATCTCTAAAAGCCTTGATGTTCATCAGTCCACAGTAAGACAAATTGTATATAAATGGAGAAAGTTCAGCACTGTTGCTACTCTCCCTAGGAGTGGCCGTCCTGCAAAGATGACTGCAAAAGCACAGCGCAGAATACTCAATGAGGTTAAGAAGAATCCTATCATCTCTGATGACGAGTCTACGATACGTAAAACACTAAACAAGAATGGTGTTCATGGGAGGACACCACGGAAGAAGCCACTGCTGTCCAAAAAAACCATTGCTGCATGTCTGAAGTTTGCAAAAGAGCACCTGGTTGTTTCACAGCGCTACCGGCAAATTATTCTGTGGACAGATTAAACTAAAGTTGAGTTGTTTGGAAGGAACACACAACACTATGTGAGGAGAAAAAAAGGCACAGCACACCAACGTGAAAACCTCATCCCAGCTATAAAGTATGGTGCAGGGAGCATCATGGTTTGGGGCTGCCTTAGGGCCTGGACAGCTTGCTATCATCGATGAAAAAATGGCCAAGTTTATCAAGACATTTTGCAGGAAAATGTAATGCTATCTGTCTGCCAATTGAAGCTCAACAGAAGTTGGGTGATGCAACAGGACAATGACCCAAAACACAGATGTAAATCAACAACAGAATGGCTTCAACAGAAGAAAATACGCCTTCTGGAGTGGCCCAGTCAGAGTCCTGACCTCAACCCGATTAAGATGCGGTGGCATGACCTCAAGAGTACGGTTCACACCATACATCCCAAGAATATTGCTGAACTGAAACAGTTTTGGTAAGAGGAACGGTCCAAAATTCCTCCAGACAGTTGTGCAGGTCTGATCCGCAACTACAGAAAATGTTTGGTTGAGGTTATTGCTGCCAAAGGAGGGTCAACCAGTTATTAAATCCAAGGGTTCACAAACTTTTTCCACCCTGCACTGTGAATGTTTACACAGTGTGATCAATTAAGACATGATATAATTGTTTGTGTGTTATTAGTTTAAGCAGACTGTGTTTGTCTATTGTTGTGACTTAGATGAAGATAAGATCAAATTTGCTGACCAATTTATGCAGATCTACAGGTAATTCCAAAGGCTTCACATACTTTTTCTTGCCACTGTACCTATCCATTTAGTACAATACAGTATCTATCAAGGTATGCCAATTCAAATCTATTTAAAAAGAAATACAACAAATCCCAAGTTTTGTTTTACAGTAACAGTCAAGGGCCTGGCCATAATGAAGAACAAATAGTTGTTAAAAGAACTCTGTCTGGGGCTGAGAAATTCAATGGCAGTACAGTACTCCACTGGAAAAGCAAATGCCTTTTGTATGTTTTGTCAGGTTCCCAGCACATGTAAGGATGTTTAGTTTTAAGTGTGGTACAAATAAAACATAAAATAAGTTAACTTGATATTACAATCTTAGTTTAGAAACAAACATTAGAAAAGTGCAGCAAGCATTTTGTGAGGAGTTTTACTTCCACGGATAAATTGGAGTTTGGGTCATTTAGTCAGCTGTGAACATTGCAGTTGTGTGTATTTATAGCATGACATAGAATCAGTAGTGTAAAAGGCAATGGCAAGCATTAAACTAAGTAAAAACACAGTGACCCTCAACTATCAACTACAACCTATCTATCATCAGTAGTATACAATCAGAACAAATCTATCTTGTTTTCTGCTGCTGGCTAAAGAGATTAATTTCCAAAGGAATCAAGTCAAAGGCTCTGAAGTCTATGTTCACAGATGGTTCTGAATATGTTCACAAATCCGAGGAACCCATTTCATGTGGCAAATTAACTGGCAAGAAGCAGAATATGGAAGACCACAGTGCTTTTTCTAATTCTCATAAGGAACACACAAAGCGTTAAGCGTTCCAAAATACATTAAGAGAGAACATTAATTAATAAGGAACACATTTCTCCCTATAAGGCACAGTGATACACAGTAAATCTCAGGTCAAAACCAAAATACTGCCAATGTTGAAAAGTTACAGAAAAGTCGCAAATAGTTCCTTAGGGAATATGAAGTCTGTTTCAGAACGTGATACTGTTGGCATTAGCTTGTACTTGACGACTTAGTAGAAAAAGAGGAGAAAAACATTTGCAAGTGGCCCGTGCATCAAAACGCAGGCAATTCCACTTAGCAGTAAAGAAAAGGATATGAGTCTCAGGTGACCGAAGACCAGACAAGGGGCTCCACTAAAAGGAACGGACCATGTCATCATACAGTGACAGAATATACAAAAAAGAAAAATACTTCAGAAGGCAAAAACAGTTTAAGACTTCCCAGAGAGAATGTTGGAAGATTTGTCAGGCCATTCTTCGATCGGACTGATCTCGATGGGGTCGAACTGGGGGAAGACCACGAAACACAGCCTCTGTGCCACGTAGGTCGCTGACTCTGTGAGAAAACAGGGCCCACATTTAGCATCACATCAAGGTGTCTGACCAGACAACTAAAATAGTTAGATTCCTTTTAAATGCCATATCTGGGTCTACTGAAATAAAGAATGGTTTGATACTTGTCATATACAGGGTTTAGGGAGGTTGGATACTATTAAACACTTGGTTGAATTTGAATCCAGAAATTCTGATACTTTTGGGGAAAAGTAAGAGCCCGCGATTATTAAGACAAACATGTATTTGCAGAATTGAAGAGGACACCCACCGATGAAGTCATAGATACACTTTGGCTTGGATTTCCAGTGCACCCCCAGGAAGTAAACTGGTACACCAGTGAGCATGATGACCAGCCCAACACCACACACCACTGGCTCAGAGTACAGACTGAAGCCCAGCAACAGGGCCCAGAACATCAGGTAGGTGACAGGGACAAGGAGGTTGACCTGATGAGCAGGGATGAGAACAGATTCATTTTTATAATGGAGAGAGTGTCACGTGCCGCTCCACCTTTCAGTGAATCACCTGGCGGGGAGGACAGAGGAAAGAGCTGCTCATACTCTGAAGTTTTCAACAGTAGGTGAGAACAGATTCACTGTATTGCTGTAGTTTGCTCTTATTTGTCAATTACTGTGTCAATCCTTTATCTGTAATGCAAACTAGCACAAACTGACATCCTACTATATAAAAACAGTTGTAAACTTTACAGAAATGTCAGAGAGGGGCCATGATTGAACCATGACCGGAGTAATAATACCTTAATTGGTCTGTAAAGTTTGGGCTTCTTCCATCGGTAGTAGAGCAGGCCTGCGATGGTGACTCCATAGGAGAGGTAGTTGATGAAGGACACATAGTTGATCAGGTTGTGTGTCTCTCCTATACACAGGATTACAATGGTGGCAGTACACTGCAAGACAAAGAGAGAGTGAGAAAGGGAGTGAGAGAGAGAGAAATAGACAGAGACAGACAGGGGGAAGGAGGAGAGAGAAGAGAGGTGAGGACAACTGATAAATACCTGAGTGAGGTATAGAATACAGAGGAAGCCTACCGTAGACAGTGGTTAAGGGCTGTAACAGCGGCATTGAGTTGAGTGCACTAGAAATAGTAGAAAATAAGTATCCGTTTCTTACACAGCAGAGGAGAGCTGGGATGGGGGTGCAGTTCTTAAAGTGGATCATGGCCAGCAAGCTGGGTAGATGTCCCTCTCTGGCCCCAGAGAAACACAATCTAGAAAGACACATAAAAACATAGAGGACGTATAGACCCATGTACAATCATTTCACGAACTTAAAAAACATGCATGCACCTCCGTTTCCAGGACGTGTCTCAATCCAAAGGCAGCATCCTTGTGGATTGAGACACGGCCTAGAGGACATAGAGGACATTTCCCAGGGTTGACCTGCTCAACTCTATTCCACATCAGGTAACTGATGCAAGCAGTAGAATCAGATTTTTTTTAAACAGATAAAAATACACCTTATGGAACAGCGGGGACTGCAAAGCAACACAAACATATGCACAGACACATGCATACACACACATGATAACATACTCACTATACACACACACATACACATGGATTTTGTGTTGTAGATATGTGGTAGTGGAGTAGGAGCCTGAGGGCACACACTTAGTGTGTTGTGAAATCTGTTATAAATGTATTGTAATATTTTTAAAATTGTATATCTGCCTTAATTTTTCTGGACCCCAGGAAGAGTAAGAGCTAATGGGGATCCATAATAAATACAAATACAAATACCTTGAGGAGGTGAAGAGATAGCCGTTGATGCCTCCGAATGTCGACAGAGCCACAGAGATGGGCATAATGACAGAGAACATCCCCAGGAGCTTCTCTCCAAATGTCTGCAACAGAACAAGGTTTACATTTAGGACAAAAAACAAGCCTTGGATAGCTCGAGGCAGGGAAAGTATTTTTCATAAATAATGGCATCTTTATGTGAACATGCATTGTGTTGAACATTCATTAAAGGTCAATACATCAAATAATGACACCATTAAAGTACAGTACTCCAGGCAATATTTGTCTTGTTGCAAAGCAAAGCGAACAGCGTTACTCACGACGGCCACAGCGTTGGATGAGAGCAGCTCCTCGGGTGACATGGCGGAGAAGTAGGCGATGTTGGTGAGCGTGTACACAAAGGTCACCAATGGGATTGAGATGTAAATGGCACGAGGTAGGTTCCTGATGAGGTAATCCACATGGTACAAAAACTACTGATGAGGTAATCCACATGGTACATAAACTACTGATGAGGTAATCCACATGGTACAAAAACTGCTGATGAAGACATCCACAAGGTACATAAACTACTGATGAGGTAATCCACACGGTACATAAACTACTGATTAGTTCATCTACAAGGTACACAAACTACTGATGAGGTAATCCACATGGTACAAAAACTACTGATGAGTTCATCCACAAGGTACATAAACTACTGATGAGGTAATCCACACGGTATAAAAACTACTGATGAAGACATCCACAAGGTACATAAACTACTGATGAGGTAATCCACATGGTACAAAAGTGACTGAAGAGGTCATCCACAAGGTACATAAACTACAGTATACAAACCATGCAATCAACCCACAGTCTCATAAATCATGCATTGTTGGGGAAGTAAGAAGGCAGCTGACATGCAATATACACTATATATACAAAAGTATGTGGACACCCCTTCAAATGATTGGATTTGGCTATTTCAGCCACACCCGTTTCTGCCCTGCTAGAGCTGCCCCGGCCAAATGTAAGTGCTGTTAGGAGCAACAATGGCTCAGCCGCAAAGTGGTATGTCACACAAGCTCACAGAATGGGACTGCCGAGTGCTAAGGCGCGTAGGACGTAAAAATCGTCTTTCCTCTGTTGCAACACTCGCAACCGAGTTCCAAACTGCCTCTGGAAGCAACGTCAGCACAAGAACTGTTTGTTGGTAGCTTCATGAAATGGGTTTCCATGGCCGAGCAGCCTAAGATCACCATGCACAATGCCAAGCGTCGGCTGGATTGGTGTAAAGCTCGCTGCCATTGGACTCTGGAGCAGTGGGAACACGTTCTCTGGAGTGATGAATCACGCTTCACTATCTGGCAGTCCGACGGCTGAATCTGGGTTTGACAGATGCCAGGAGAACGCTACCTGCCCCGAAGCATAATGACAACTGTAAAGTTTGGTGGAGGAGGAATAATGGTCTGGGGCTGTTTTTCATGGTTTGATTAGGCCCCTTACTTCCAGTGAAGGGAAATCTAAACGCTACAGCATACAATAACATTCTAGATGATTCTGTGCTTCCAAGTTTGTGGCAACAGTTTGGTGAAGGCCCTTTCCTGTTTCAGCATAAAAATGCCCCTGTGCACAAAGCGAGGTTCATACAGAAAATGTTTGATCGGTGTGGAAGACCTTGAATGGTCTGCAATTGACTGGGCTGAATGGAAGCAAGTCCCCACAACAATGTTCCAACATCTAGTGGAAAGCCTTCCCAGAAGAGTGGAGGCTGTTATATTAGCAAAGAGGGTACCAACTCCATAATAATGCCCATGATTTTGTAATGAGTGGTTCGACGAGCAGGTGCCCACATAGTTTTGGTCATGTAGTGTACTTTATATTGTGTATATAAAAAAATATAACTCTTTATATATATTTATTTTGCATAATATCACTTACATTTCTTATCAATATTTTAATTGATATACCACCCCAAGATCACAACATACAACTGTGCATCGCCCCACAATGCTTGCTTTCATGCCGGACTGGTTATACAGTACACAGCATTGGATGGATAATTGCGAATAGAATAGAATGCAAAGTAAAATAATGTTTGGTGAACCAGAAACTCACCGTCGCGGTTCAACCACTTCCTCTGTGACATAGTTCAGGAAGTTCCATCCACTGAAGGCGAAAGAGGCCTGGAGGAAAGCCAGAGCGATCTGCCCAACTGAGGGCGTCCTGCTGAACTCAAAAGCCACCTGAGGCGTCAGTCCCTCGTAGTTACCTGAAGGGATACAAATTCGCCATCAATGTCTTGAGGGGATGTTTTAGGGAAATAGCATGATAGCCTCTTTGATCAATAAAAACTGGTAAACATCACAGACGTGCAAGGTCCTATTGGTTTGTTGAAGGTGCTATTAACCTTTGGCACCTGGATCATGTTCAGTAGGCATATAATGGAAGAAAGCAGTCCGAAACTGGGAGGTATTATCTGAACTTGCTAAATAAGAAACTCTCATTTTCGTTTTCAGTAGCAGAACGCCTTGCTACAGTGTGCGCTAATGAAAATCATTCTATAGAGAAGGTGAGTGTGTGTCTCACCCTTGCAGATCTGCACCAGGCCGACCACTATGATGAGACCCAGGGCTGCCAGCTTCCCCACCGTGAAAACATCCTGGATCCTGGTGGCCAGACGCACACTAGAGCAGTTCACCCAGGTCAGGAACACTGCAAACACAATACTTTAAGCATTTCATTGAGAAAACAAAATACTATTTAAACCCTAAACCCAAGTTATGTACAATGATTTGTCAGAAGTGATGTTTGCCCTCAAATAGGGGACCTCTTGCCCAATCGGAATGTGGCATTAGGGATGCCAGCCAAGCCGTGAGGTGCACAGTACTGTGACATGTTCTCTTATCCAGTCAGTCAGGGCTCACGCCTGGGCACATGGTGTTGATAGTGTGGCAGTGGCCTGGCAGTTGCCATGGCAGGCCGGAATGTGGGAAATGGTAAGGCTAAGGGGTGGGCACATTGTTTCACCTCATCCATCACTGTCATTGGCTCGCCTCTCTCTCTCATGGTGGCCTGGCTCTCCCAGACAAAGGGGAGCTGTCAAGGCCACCAAAACAAACCGCTTCCAATGCAACAGAACAAAACCCAGAAAGGAAAGGTGGGCAGGTCCCTGAAGAGGCTGAGAGAAAGCTCACGTTTTCTCCAGGTCATTGGCATCCAGTTCCCAAAAAACAAGTGTGAATAATTTCCTCTAAAAGCAGGGATTACGCACAAAAAAAAAACTGTTGTTTCACCTCATGGGTCATAACGCTGTTGGCTTGTTGGCTTTTCTGTGGCTCACTCACGGTACATTTTGCTCACTCATGGTACAATGGGGTTTTTGTGTGTTTTTTTTTCTCTACTTAAGAGGGTTCAGTGGAGGTACAGTGCAGGTACTCTTGGGCTTGGTTCCAAGTAATTAGTAATACTAGCACGTCCACATGGACAATAGAGTGAGGGATGCAACCCGGTGAAAAGCAACACACAAATCACAGGCGACAAAATTGGCTCTAACTTCAACAAAATGGGACAGACACTGTACTTGACATTGAAACTGAGGCCTAAGTTCAATCAGATCAAGTGTTAACCAGCAAAAGCAGACACCTGCTCGCGTTAGAAGTTCAGAACGAGAAAGTGTAGGCTATATAGAAATAATTATTGAACTAAATAATGAGGGTTTCTATCGTCTTAATGGAGGTGTAGATTCCATCTCACGTTCCAGTGTTCCAACTTGTACACAAGGCTGCATGGGATTTCTGTTAACGCGACTCCGTTTCAGGTATAATGCCAGGAGCCGCTTGTGGATTTGACAGCTCTAACGCAGTTCCACCTCCGACACTGCCAAAACAACTGCTATGCCGATGTCTGCTAAAGTGGATCTGATTGAATAGAGCCCTAAGTACAAGTTTCCGCATGTTTACAAAACTGGCTGCAGTGATGTCATTCTGATGTCTTTATGACATGACAGTCAGGTTGGTTGTAAAATGATGTTTTTTTATATCTTTTAAGCGAACCAATAAATAAGTCTATAACCAGATAAAAATCAAATATTCTGGAAAAAGAACTGAAAAAGAATTACGAACCAGAAAGTTAGGTCACCCTGACATCCCATGGCATAATTTGACCACAGGAATAGTTTGTCCATTGGGATGATTTCCTACATCCTTCAGAAACTTTACACTTCATCAGTCTTTGTTTCCCTAACTTTACTGCCCACTCCTTCCTCCTGTCTCTCCCTTCCAATTTCTATTTGACACACCCATGCATTGTTTTTATATTCCTGTCTCCAACTCTGAAAGTTTTAAAAGGCTTCGAGGCAATGGTTATGCAAGAGATATTTTACTCTGTTGTACCAGATCAACTTGAGGTCGAAAGAAACGCACACCTGTTTAGGCGAGGTGCTGGCTAGCGGAGTAGAACACTTGAAAAAGAAAAGGAGAGGCACACGCTCTAGGAGCTCAGATGCAATCATTTAATAACCTAATAACCAACGTTTCGACAGACAAACTGTCTTCATCAGGGTATATTAAAAAACACTGCGCGTCACTAGTTTATATAGTGTCAAAGGACACACACAGGTGTCTGTAATCATGACTGGGTGTGGCTTGATATCATTGGTTAATTTACAAATATAAATAGAGCATATAAAAAACAGAAATGGATAGCATACGATCATAGATACAATTTGGCTACATAGCCCTACAAACATTTACAATGAATAGTAAAATCACCATAATCACAAAAATTGTTCAGATCAAAGTCTACGTTGAGACCGAAGGGATCAAGGGTCTTTATATTAAATATCCAGGCAGCCTCTCGTTTTCACAATAAATTGTTGAGGTCACCCCCTCTCCTAGGGAGGGTGACGTGTTCGAAGCCGATATAACGTAGGGACGAAATCGAGTGGTTCGCTTCCAAAAAGTGGGCTGCAACTGGGTACGTCAAGTTTTTAGATTCGTACTTTTAATTCGTGCTTCATTTTACCCACATAATCTTAACCACAAGGACAAGTTAAAAGACAAATAACTGCTTTAGTAGAGCATGTGATAACACCTTTGATTGGGATCTGTTTCCCTGTTTGGGGGTGTATGAAGGATTTACATTTGTAAGTTCCATTGCATTGAGCACAGCCATTACACTTGCAATTTTCATCTGGTAGAGGCGCAAATAGACGTTGTGCAGGGGTATTTTGGGGTGGTAAATCAGAGTTTAACAATTGATCTCTGAGATTTCTGCCCCGCGAGAATACGACCAAGGGAGGGTCCGAAAACACATTACCGATACTGTCATCGGATCTTAGAATGTGCCAATGTTTGTGAATGATTCCCTTAATTCATTTGTTCCGAGCACACTGAATAGCGGGTTGTAAAAACGCAAGAATGCTTCTTTTTGCGAGATCCCAATCAAAGTGTCACGTTCCTGACCTGTTTTCCTTTGTCTTGTATTTATTTAGTTGGTCAGGGCGTGAGTTGGGTGGGTTTGTCTATGTGTGATTTTCTATGTTGGGATTTTGTGTTCGGCCTGGTATGATTCTCAATCAGAGGCAGCTGTCAATCGTTGTCCCTGATTGAGAATCATACTAAGGCAGCCGGGGTTTCATGTGTGTTTTGTGGGTGTTTGTTTCTGTGTTAGTGTTTTCACCACACGGTACTGTATAGGTTTCTGCACTTCGTTTATTTGTTTTGTATTTCAGTGTTCATTGTTCGTTATAATAAATCATCATGAGCACTAACCACTCCGCATATTGGTCCGATCCTTCTCGCTTCTCCTCGTCCGAGGAGGAGGAAGAATATGACAGCCGTTACACAAAGGAAAGACAATGTATTCCATTGAGCTTATTTCAGCCATTACCAGGGTGTGTTTGACAGATCATTTGACAGGTCGTAACTTTAACGGGAAAAAATGACAGGCACAAGCCAGACTGTGAAAGAGTAGCAGGAGTAAAATGAAAGCAATCAATCCAGCAAGTGGATTTTGTGGAGTTTGGAACCCCTCAAACACAGGAAATATATGGCTGAAAAAGACAGATTCTCAGGTGGGGCGCACAGTAGATATTTTGAGGGTTACCTTAATGTTAATTTGACACATTTCCTTTACATAAGTGAGTTCAGGCACAGGAACATGGTACTTACAGAGACAGACTGTTGACAGCAGGCGTGTAGCCATGTAGGGAGGGACACAGTCGGGGAATACAGGCTGAAGGACATAGTTAGAGAATGTGAGGGCGATGACAGCCAGGGTAGTGGGGTACATGATGAGCACCGCACTCCACAGGAGGAGAAACCTGGGAAGGGAGAGAAACAGTCAAATATGTCACTGCTTTGATCCAACTTTGTGTTTTCAATTAACAATTTGTTTATCGCATAAACTGAACAGTCAATTGAACATTCAACCAACCCTTCTGACCCCCATAACCAAGCAAATCCAACCTCGTGCTGTTTCATAATAACCTTACAAACTATACACATTGGATGTGAGGTACCCACCCAACAAGGCCTCCGAATATTTCTGTGACGTAGGAGTAGTCCCCCCCTGACTTGGGGATGGTGACCCCCAGCTCAGCATAGCAGAGGGAACCCAGGGCAGCTATGCAGCCCCCTAGTACCCACACAATCAGTGCTAGACCCACTGAACCCGAGTGCTCTAGAACCCCCTTAGGAGAGATGAAGATTCCAGAACCAATTATGTTCCCTGTGGAGAGGGAGAAGGTATTACTAGAATACACACAAAACAAGCAAAATGGAAATATTGCTAAAATCAATATGACTATTATAAAATATTCCTATTTGCAGGTAAATCTTTACAGAAACTGTATCATGTGTTAATCAGTTATGTTGAAAGGTTTTGGGAAACAATAAAGCAGAAGAACTTTAGCTGGACTGTTTAGATATATTGTAGTGTGGAAAGGGAGGGATGTGATATAATCTGCTCTGTACACTTCCCCCTGAGCGAGCTGGAGGGTGCTTGCCACAGCCCATTTTGAGCCAAGAGAAAACCCTGAAACGACATAGCTTTCTCTCTTCAAATATACGTGACAAAAATAAACCTTCTCTGATGATCATCGCAAGTTAACACATCGTCCATGGAGGACTTCAGAAATAGAACAATCATACTGTTGAGGTGAGGGAACAGATCAGACAGTCACATAGTAGGAAGTGCCACCATCAAACCCAAGAGGCTTCAACATCAACCACACGCATTGTTGAAGTAATATAATGATCTGGGTTCCAATATGGCTGTACCATGTCCAAGGGGGTATCAGAAATGGCACCCTGTTGAAAAGCAGTGGCATTATGGAATAGGGTGCAATTTCAGATGCAGATCAAGTGTATCCCAACCAACACATTCAGGGTAGTAGCACAGCAGAAGGCAGCCAAGTGGCACAGACCTCAATTACAAAACAGGACATACGTAAATGATTTACTCATAACTGTCGAGCTCAGTCAAGTTGCTCTCGAGAATTCAATTAAACTTATCTATTACGTTATTTCTAGACTCTACCGGCTTCCCTTTGGTTTGTGACCCTGTCAGAAATGCCAAGACTGGGAGTAGAGCCTGGTCTCATAGAATAGACGTAACAGAGTGAAAGTAAATACGTTTGGTGTGGTTACATAACACAGAAGGCTACTTAAGGGAAAAACTCAAGTATGGTGGTTGGCCGGGTGTTAATGCGAACATCTAGCAACGCAAAGGTTGCGTGTTTGAATCTCGTCACGGACAACTTTAGTATTTTAGCTAATTAACAACTTTGCAACTGCTTGCTACTATGAAACTATTTAGCATGTTGGCTAACCCTTCCCATAACCTTAAGCCTAACCTTAACCCCTAGCTTAGTTAACACTAACCACCTAGCTAACGTTAGCATTATCCACCTAGCCAATGTTAGCCACAACAAATTGGAATTGGTAACATATAATGTTTTTTGCAAATTCGTAACATATTATACAAATTCTAATTTGTAACATATCATACAAAATGGATAAGGGATGGATTAACATTTACAGAATGGGTACCTGGAGGAAAATGGGGGATGGTCATGCTTTTTTAATTTCAGTCAAGGGGAGGTTTTAGTATTTTTTTAAAATCTAGTCCGGAGGAGGGTCATGTCATTTGTAATTTATGAAATTTCAATATTTCTCAGTGTTTTAGAATTCATGGCTTATTAGGCTACATATCGATGTGCACCCGATGCTGCCCCTCATCTCTGATTCTCAGCTGGGCGCGCATAAATAGCCTTCAAGTGCGCCTAAAGGCTATTTAGTGTGGTCTCAATCAAATGATCCATAGACTATAGACTATAGGCTACGAAGTGCATGCTCGGAGAGGCACAGAGCAAAGTTATTTTCTAAGATAGCTGCTGGGATGGTGTAAATGATACGAGGCTGCATTACACACTGCAATGGATATGCCAACCCTGAGCCCCGGCCTGCTCTGCTCTTGCTTATCAAAAACTGTTTTGTGTGCTGTGCTGTGTAGGTCTATAGTGGCAATTCAGGAGGAGAGTCAAAGGCTTCTTCCGTTTCTTTTTATTTTATTAGGCCTAGTCCAAATAATTCACAATATTGCGTACGGACTAGCCTATAGCCTATGGTCAACTTTGATAGCTTGCTACTACTATAATAGATTTGATTATTATTGATTATTATTGATTATCCTGAGCTCTAGCGGCTCAGGACAGACGGGCGGCTCTGACGGCTCAGGACAGACGGGCGGCTCAGACGGCGCTGGACAGACGGGCGGCTCAGACGGCGCTGGACAGACGGGCGGCTCAGGCGGCGCTGGGCAGACGGGCGGCTCAGGCGGCGCTGGGCAGACGGGCGGCTCAGGCGGCGCTGGACAGACGGGCGGCTCAGGCGGCGCTGGACAGACGGAAGACTCTGGCCTGCTGAGGCGCACAGTAGGCCTGGTGCGTGGTGCCGGAACTGGTGGTACCGGGCTGGGAACACGCACCACTGGGCGAGTGCGGGGAGCAGGAACAGGACGTACAGGGCTCTGGAGACGCACAGGAGGCTTGGTGCGTGGTGCCGGAACTGGTGGTACCGGACTGGGGACACGCACCACTGGGCGAGTGCGGGGAGGAGGAACAGGGCTTACAGGGCTCTGGAGACGCACAGGAAGCCTGGTGCGTGGTGTTGGCACTGGTGGTACTGGGCTGGTGCGAGGGGCTGCCACAGGCGGACTGGTGCGTGGAGAAGACTGGACCGTGGAGACGCACTACAGGTCTCCAGCACCGAGCCTGCCCAACCCTACCTGGCTGAACACTCCCCGTAGCCAGGCCAGTGCGGCGAGGTGGAATAGCCCGCACTGGGCTGTGCTGGCGAACCGGGGACACCATGCGTAGGGCTGGTGCCATGTACACCGGCCCGAGGAGACGCACTGGAGACCAGATGCGCTGAGCCGGCTTCATGGCACCTGGCTCGATGCCCACTCTAGCCCGGCCGATACGAGGTGCTGGAATGTACCGCACCGGGCTATGCACACGCACCGGGGACACCGTGCGCTCCACCGCATAACACGATGCCTGCCCGGTACTACGCTCTCCACGGTAAGCACGGGGAGTTGGCTCAGGTCTCATACCTGGCTTAACACCACTCCCCGTGTGCCTCCCCCCAAGACATTTTTGGGACTGCCTCTCTGGCTTCCAGCCGCGCTTTCGTGCAGCCTCCTCATACCACCGCCTCTCCGCTTTCGCTGCCTCCAGCTCAGCTTTGGGGCGGCGATACTCACCAGCCTGTGCCCAGGGTCCCTTGCCGTCCAGTATTTCCTCCCAAGTCCATCTCTCCAGATATCGCTGCCGCTCCTGTTGCTGCTGCCTGTTACCACGCTGCTTGGTCCTTTCTTGGTGGGTGGTTCTGTAACGGCTGTCGTCTTCCTCGTCTGAGGAGGATAAGTTAGAAGGATCGGAGGACCAATGCGCAGCGTGATAATTGTTCACCTTACTTTAATAAAGGTGAACACTCAAAATACAAAACAACAAAAGTGACAACCGAAACAGTTCTATCTGGTGCAGACACACAAAGACTGAAAACAACCACCCACAAAACCCAACACAAAACAGGCTACCTAAATATGGTTCCCAATCAGGGACAACGATTGACAGCTGCCTCTGATTGAGAACCATATCAGGCCAAACACAGAAAATAGCAAAACATAGAAATACAAACATAGACTGCCTACCCCAACTCACGCCCTGACCATACTAAATAAAGACAAAACAAAGGAAATAAAGGTCAGAACGTGAAAAAGGTACACCTGCTGTATTCTTAACGTGACAAATAACATTTGATTTGATTTGATATTGACCTCACAATAAGTCAGATTCAAGTAACTTACATTGTGGTGCTGAAACTTGAAGCAGCAGCCGCGGCACAATCAGTCGGAAATGGACAGCTCATGGTGCTGAAAGTAGGCAAATTCGAGTAGGCATAATTCATTTAAACCATATTCATTTTAATTAGACTTTACTAACAACAAGAGGGCTTTGTGTTGGAACCTTTTTCTTCCTATTGAAGAAATAAGAGGTAGGCCTACCTGTTTGACAGACGAAATTAGGCTATAGGCTGCTATATCCATAGATTTGTCGGTCAATTCCTCCACCCACCATGCACTCTTTAAATAGCCTACTTCCATGTCACTGAAGGGCTGCTAAGTTAAAACCAAGGCTGCGTTTCAAACTCATAAAAGACACACCCTCGCCCACTTACCCTTCCCTTATGACCTTGGGGGAATAGGATTGTGTCGAGGCACAGATATGGGGAAGGGTACCAAAAAATTCTGCCCGGCCAAACTGAGCAATTGGGGGAGAAGGGAGGTGACCAAGGCCCGCTTGGAGTTTGTCAAAAGGCACCTAAAGGTCTCAGACCATGAGAAACAAGATTCTCTGGTATGATGAAACCAAGATTGAACTCTTTGGCCTGAATGCCAAGTGTCACGTCTGGAAGAAACCTGGCACCATCCCTACGGTGAAGCATGGTGGTGGCAGTATCATGATGTGGGCATGTTTTTCAGCGGCAGGTACTGGGAGATTAGTCAGGATCGAGGGAAAGATGAACGGAGCAAAGTACAAAGAGATTCTTGATGAAAACCTGCCCCAGAATGCTCAGGACCTCAGCCTGGGGCAAAGGTTCACCTTTTAACAGGACAATGACCCTAAGCACACAGCCAAGACCACGCAGGATTGGCTCAGCAGCCAGAGCCCGGACTTGAACCAGATCTAACATCTCTGGAGAGACCTGAAAATAGCTGTGCAGCAACGCTCCCCATCCAACCTGACAGAGCTTGAGAGGATCTGCAGAGAAGAATGGGAGAAACTCAGAAACTCCCCAAATACAGGTTTTCCAAGCTTGTAGCATCATAGCCAATAAGACTTGAGGCTGTAATCAAAGCCAAAGGTGCTTCCACAAAGTACTGAGTAAAGGGTCTAAATACTTATGTGATATATCTGTTTTTTATTTTTGAATGAATTTGCAAAGAAATTTTAAAAATTAAAGGTTTTTGCTTTATCATTATGAGGTATTGTGTGTAGATTGATTAAGGGGGGGGGGGGGAACTATTTAATCAATTTTAGAATAAGGCTGTAATGTAACAAAATGTGGAAAAAGTCAAGGGGTCTGAATACTTTCAGAATGCACTGTAATCTAATTATGTCAATATCACTTGCTTAAGCTAGTCACTTTCTGTGCAATAGAAAATGTTTAAACCCAGACAGCTTTTAGGGAAACACTTGTGACATTCTCTCGTTGGGTTAAGCCACGGAAGAAGAGTAGCCAGCAGTTAAAACTTACATTTTTCTGCATTGGTAGGGCTACTCTGCCTGGGGTGGAAAGGTCGGCCCAAATTTTAAAAGTACCATGCTCAGATTCCTAATGACGTCTCAGATGTAATTATTTGCAAACAGGGACAGTTTAGTTGCAAACAAGACGCACTGATTTGGCATTGGAGAAATATGATAAGATGAACAAATATCTCTCTGTCAATGTTTTGCCTGTAATTTCGGTAATTTGTGTGGTATTAAAAAATATTGTGCTAATATGTAAAATTACATAGAATTGCATGACATTTTTATAAACGGCAATTTTTTTTCTGATCTGCAAATACGATGATAGATTCATGCAATGATTTTACTATAAAGGAGATCTCTCTACCCCTAATCTTGTCCACGATGGTCTGTGAATCAAAACTCTTGCGTTGCCATGTAATGCTTACAGGACAAAGAACAGTTTCTAAAAATCCATATCTAAGGCTCTGGTCAGTCCAAGAAGGTACGGTAAACGGTAAACATGTTCTCTGCTATCACTTTTGTTTTAATTATTATTTTTGGTATAGGGGAGGGTCACTTGTTTTTTTTCAAAGGTTCAGGATTTAAGTAAAATATATTTGTTAAAGGGAGGGCCATCCATTTTCATTTCAGAGAGGTCCGATTTTCTCCATGTAACCCTCATTATAAATAATGTTCACTCCCTAATGGACATCCACAAATTAATACATACGAAACTTAACATATCATACTAACTGAAGTGGGTCGGTTTTACATTTACTATGTTACGTCTACCCCTGAGTCCAGGTTGGGGAGTAAGATGTAGAACTTTGAAACAACAGGGTGGATGCTAGCATGGGCTTCCTGGTCTGGATTGCTCAACAGTCGGCAGTCTGTACTCGGTCTCTCTTCCACACACACAAGGAGGCAGAAGCCTGATTCAAAGGGATTTCTGACTTTTTGCTCGTGTTTGAGGTCTTAATTCAGGACTGATCTTGATCCAAAACGGCACTAGTGTAACTAACTAAAAGACACAAGAGTAGGTTGGGGAGTAAATGTAAATGAAAAGCATCACTGTCTGTATAAATGACATAAAGAGCATAGGCCTATTCTTATACAACTATTAGTTTAATAATCATTTTACAGTAACTCTGAAACTAAAGTCAGAACATATGTAATAAACACCTCAGGATTTACATCAGCATATCAAAACCAACTAAAGTTACATTTATCAGTCATGATCAATATGCCTCTTCCAAACTGTATAGTGGCATTTACCCTACTGTAGGTGTAACTTGGGCCTATATCTTCATTTGCACCCTTCAGCAAGTGGATTAGATTTATTACAGCAGCCCCTGCCATTTCCTCTGCTTCAGCAGACAATGTTCTTCTGCTTGACAACCAATGTGCTACTAATTAATATATTTTGGCCACGTAAGCATTGAGGTAGACATTTAATGCACATCGATTTCTCATGTAGTCGCACTCGCATGACATCGGAAATAGGACCATCTTCTTATCATGACAGGTGAGAAGATGGGCCTATTTCTAACCACTACAAATATAGGATACTGACTTTAATGACACATAATCCATCAATGGAAAACGAATGTTCTATTCAGCAAAGGCAAATTGGCTGTAAATGGCAAACTTACATCAAAGTTATTTTTATAAAATAAAGCAATGACCAAACACCCCCAAGTAATAGATTCTAAAATGCAATACACTTTTACCAACCTTACCTATGATTATTGTACAGGCGCTTAAAAGTCCTATTTCTTTTTTCAGAGTCACTCTATCAGGGATTTCGTCACGCTTGTTGTTCCCATCTTTCAAGATCTTCAGTGCAGCTGCTGGCTCTTGCCGTGAGCAGATACTTCTTTTCCGCTTTTCTCCATCCATGTCTGCGACCATATCAAAGGCTTTCTCGAATTCCTCTCTTGAACTCACACACGGTATTGATGCACGCTGAATAGGGTGCGCATGCGCAACAATCTGTCGCTGTCCAGGGTAGAATGCTAACTACCCCACTCTCGTGCCATCAACTACTTGAGCGTCGCTGGACGTTTTTCACTAAATCTCACTCGGAGATCCTTTCGAACTTCGACGTCCATCTTTTTACCAAATGTTCTGTTTCAATACCGACGACAATATCTGAGGCTTGCGTGCATCACAGGGTTGGGACACTCTCCTAGTTGAGTAAGCCCCCCATCTTGAACACAACTGTGTCTGCATAATCTCGATTGCTCAGTGTTCAGGCCCCCATTTCAGAGTACACAAATTCACTTAATCTTCTCAAATATTATTGATAGGGAATTTTAAGGTATTTAATCTAATGAATTGCAACCAGACCGTCAAATAAAAATGAATACATGTTAAAGAAAATGATTAAACAATGACCACAGTTAACACAAGTGCACGCCATTATGGAACATACTAAATGATTGACCAGCTAATCAATATTTCAAAGGGAGTGAAAGAGCAAATGCAAGGTTTGATTGAACTATCTTCAGTCCATCAAAGCAAAATTTAACGAGCATGCACACCGTGTATTGCAGGCCTATATCTACTACAGTATAGGAGAGAATTGATCTCAAACTGACTCCAAAGAAAAGTAGCTTAATCAATTTCAACAAAATTACTGTTTTGAATTGTGGAAAAAATAAAGTGTAAATAGATTACAAAACATGTGGATGACAGGGATCCCCCCCCCCCCCCCCCCCCCCAAAAAAAATGAATTAAAATCATGTACCTGCTTTTAAATAATTTACTTGTGAACATAAAATATTTTGGCAAATACGTTTCATGTCGGATACACTCCCATTCACACAACTCCGCCCCTCTGTTTCCTTTTGTATCTAAAATTAGGCCCAGTCATGTTATTGATGCAACTCTGAACAGCCTCCTGATGAACTGTTCGGAAGAAGAAACTCAAAGAGAGGCGGACTTGCTCCTCTGCCCCACCAGCGCATGCTTCCCAAAGAGGGTCTTCTTCATGTTTCCCTTCGTCTCTGAAAGGACCCTGGTGGAATTTAGGAAGTCAAATTGAGCGCTCGTACCAGGTCTTTTCTCTGCCTCTCTCGCTAACACCACAGACTGCCCAATAAAGGGCCTGGATTCAGCTGATCCTGTCAGAAGGCCAATAAAACGGCCGGCTGCTTTGTGTGCAGGGAGTGAGGAAGGACGAACACTGCCAACAGTGTGCTGCGACGCTTAAAGGAGGAGGCCGAGCAGAAAACCAATACATCACAGGAGCCACTCTGGGTAACTGAGGAAATGTGAACAGAGGGAAGGAGTGAGATAAAGAAAGAGAGAGAAGTCTTCTTTTAACCGACTGCTGTTTCACTGCCAGCAGGGTGTTATCCCATTGTGAAGTGCAAAGGTTCACAGCATCACACTGGGTCAAAAGTTCACAGCATCACACTGGGTCAAAAGTTTAGATGATGCTCTGAAATGAAATAATACATAAACAAAAAAAGCAAACAAAGACTGTCCAGACCAAATGTAATAACACTAATAAAATCCCAAAATTAGTCAAGTTAGATTTTTTTAGGTCCAGTATAAAAATGTAAAAATGATATGAGCTGAGGTAGCAGTTAATTAATTCAGTCAATTCATGCTTTGGCCAGCATGCCAATGTTACTTCTTGTTGGATTGGGATGGAATGGAGTGTCACAGGGGGAAGTCACTGGCCAGGGAAAGCTCCATGCAGCCAGCCCAGGTCACATGGTCAGACTGGAATAAAAGGCAGTCCTGACTGTGGATTTGGAAAGAAGGCCTCCCACAGCCTTGCCAAGAAAGTACTCCTCCATTGAGACAAAATGCTTCAGTGCAAATGGATTGGATTGAACTAAGCCAGGGGATCTGTGGTTTTTGTTTGAGCTCCAAGAAGCCCTGACAAGGGTTGGAAAAAGGTTGTCATATAGTATTTCCGTTGGCACCCGCTATCAGTAACACAGGCCTTGCTTAAGGTTGTATTGTTCCAATGGAAGTTTATGAATTGTTCTGGATAAGGAAAAGGCATCTTACTCCATCTAGTGGTCAATCAGACACACGCACACTTCCAGTGCAGCGCTCAAATGGCCCAAGAACTGCAACACATTTTGCATACAGAGAAACACCAAAACATTTTGTTTGTATAAACAAGGCATGTTACATTCCATCGAGATGTGAAAAAAAGATACATTCCAAACTAGGGAGTCTTTAGCTTTACAACATTGTGTCAGGTTCACGTGTGCCTCCTCCGTACACACTTGAACATAAACAAGTAATGATTTGTCAATGAGCTGTGCCGTGCTGTCAGAGTCAGACTAATGGGTTGTGGAAGAAGTTGCGTATGTGCTGAGCCATGGCCTGGCCCACGATGGGCTCCAGTTCATAGGTCCCTGCGTTGTACAGCTGGTGGATACTGGAGTAGTGCTGGAGCAGGGCCATGGCTTTGACCATCCCTACTCCAGGGATCTGCTGAACCAGGGACATGACCAGGGGGTCCAGCAGCCGAGACACACTCCTCCTGAGGAACGGGTTGTCTTTACTCTCTCCGTGTACCTGCAGAGGAGAGGACACAATTCACCAGTCAATCGTCATGCACAGTTAGACTATGGTCGATCTGACTGTATGTCAGTTTGAGTTTAACACATATTTGTGGAATCAGGATAATCTTTGCAAAGTGTCAATGCTAGACCAAACTCTTCACTCGTTTTCTCTCATGTGTGAAAGTTTGACTTACTGTTTGAGAAGCTGGGAGGCTTCCAGCTGGCTGGGAGGCTTCCAGCTGGCTAGCAACAGGTAGCAGTTTGAGACCGAGCTCATACACCACAAACTACTGCATGGCAGGAAAGTACTGTTCACTGAGCCGGGTCTTCTCCACCACCACGATGCCCTGAAGGAGGCTGTTGGCCTTGCACAGAGAGGGAGACAAGATTAGAACATCACCATGGAAAAACAGATGTCGTATAGAGATACATTACAATATTATATATCAGTAGTTCAGCCATACACAACACGGGCTATCTGAACTAGATTATGCTGTAGGATGTGAAGGTAAGTGCAAAAATAAAGAAAACAACAATATACAGTCGTGGCCAAAAGTTTTTAGAATGTCACAAATATTAATTTCCACAAAGTTTGCTGCTTCAGTGTCTTTCGATATTTTTGTCAGATGTTACTATGGAATACTGAAGTATAATTACAAGCATTTCATAAGTGTCAAAGGCTTTTATTGACAATTACATGAAGTTGATGCAAAGAGTCAATATTTGCAGTGTTGACCCTTCTTTTTCAAGACCTCTGCAATCCGCCCTGGCGTGCTGTCAATTAACTTCTGGGCCACATCCTGACTGATGGCAGCCCATTCTTGCATAATCAATGCTTGGAGTTTGTCAGAATTTGTGTGTTTTTGTTTGTCCACCCGCCTCTTGAGGATTGACCACAAGGTCTCAATTGGATTAAGGTCTGGGGAGTTTCCTGGCCATGGACCCAAAATATTGATGTTTTGTTCCCCGAGCCACTTAGTTATCACTCTTGCCTTATGGCAAGGTGCTCCATCATGCTGGAAAAGGCATTGTTCGTCACCAAACTGTTCCTGGATGGTTGGGAGAAGTTGCTCTCGGAGGATGTGTTGGTACCATTCTTTATTCATGGCTGTGTTCTTAGGCAAAATTGTGAGTGAGACGACTCCCTTGGCTGAGAAGCAACCCCACACATGAATGGTCTCAGGATGCTTTACTGTTGGCATGACACAGGACTGATGGTAGCGCTCACCTTGTCTTCTCCGGACAAGCTTTTTTCCTGATGCCCCAAACAATCGAAAAGGGGATTCATCAGAGAGAATGACTTTACCCCAGTCCTCAGCAGTCCTATCCCTGTACCTTTTGCAGAATATCAGTCTGTCCCTGATGTTTTTCCTGGAGAGAAGTGGCTTCTTTGCTGCCCTTTTTGACACCAGGCCATCCTCCAAAAGTCTTCGCCTCACTGTGCGTGCAGATGCATTCACACCTGCCTGCTGCCATTCCTGAGCAAGCTCTGTACTGGTGGTGCCCGATCCCGCAGCTGAATCAACTTTAGGAGACAGTCCTAGCGCTTGCTGGACTTTCTTGGTCGCTCTGAAGCCTTCTTCACAACAATTGAACCGCTCTCCTTGAAGTTCTTGATGATGCGATAAATGGTTGATTTAGGTGCAATCTTACTGGCAGCAATATCCTTGCCTGTGAAGCCCTTTTTGTGCAAAGCAATGATGACGGCACGTGTTTCCTTGCAGATAACCATGTTTGACAGAGGCAGAACAATGATTCCAAGCACCACCCTCCTTTTGAAGCTTCCAGTCTGTTATTCGAACTCAATCAGCACGACAGAGTGATCTCCAGCCTTGTCCTCATCAACACTCACACCTGTGTTAACGAGAGAATCACTGACATGATGTCAGCTGGTCCTTTTGTGGCAGGGCTGAAATGCAGTGGAAATATTTTTTGGGGATTCAGTTAATTTGCATGTCAAAGAGGGACTTTGCAATTAATTGCAATTCATCTGATCACTCTTCATAACATTCTGGAATATATGCAAATTGCCATCATACTAACTGAGGCAGCAGACTTTGTGAAAATTAATATTTGTGTCATTCTCAACTTTTGGCCACGACTGTAGTGTATTATTAGGGCGTTAGACCACCACGAGCCACCAGAACAGCTTCAATGTGCCTTGGCATAGTGTCTAGAACTCTATTGGAGGGATGTGACACCATTCTTCCATGAGAAATTCCATCATTTGGTGTTTTGATGGTAGTGGAAAACAGGCGTCGCTCCAGAATCTCCCGTAAATGTTCAATTGGGTTGAGATCTGGTGATTGACACACACACACACACACACACACACACACTATAAACCCCCCCATGCTCCATTGAGACCCCGCTTTGAAATCTCTTCTTCTAGCCATGGTAGCGAAAATAATGGGCAAGTGGGCATTTTTATGCATGACGGGATGTTAATTGCTTAATTACTTCAGGAACCACACCTGTGTGGAAGCACTTACTTTGTATCCCTCATTAACTCAAGTTTTTCCTTTATTTTGGCAGTTACCTGTAGCAGCATAATCAAGTCGTAGTGGTTTAATGGTGTAGTGCCAAACACCAAAAGAAGACTTATATTTCTAAACCGAACAAGGTTTCTTTTGTAGTTGTTACCAACCACATTGTCAGTTTCAGAGACATACAGGATGCAGCTCTTGTTAAACGGATGAAAGTCCACCACACCAAGTTCTTCCTCCAAATATGTTTCTCACGTCCAGTTCCTGGAATCAAGACTGGGAGAGAACGGGTGTCACTGAAGTCTTGTTAGACTTCAGTGCAGCTTTTGACATTATCGATCAGTCTGCTGCTGGAAAAACTTGTGTTATGGCTTTACACCCCCTGCTATAATGTGGATAAAGAGTTACTTGTCTAACGGAACACAGAGGGTGTTCTTTAATGGAAGCCTCTCAAATATAATCCAGTTAGAATCAGGAATTCCCCACGGTAGCTGTAACAATATGCGCTGAGAGTCAGGAAGCAAGTTCAGGAATTGAGTGTTTTAATAAATAAACGTAATAGAAAACACAAACAACGCACAGATATGACGCTGGAACAGAAACAATGATGCCTGGGGAAGAAACTAAAGGGAGTGACATATAAAGGGCAGGTAATCAAGGAGGTGATGGAGTCCAGTTGAGTGCCATTATGCGCGTAACGCTGGTGACAGGTGTGCGCCATAACGAGCAGCCTGGTGACCTAGAGGCTGGAGAGGGCCCCTTGCTTTTTAAAATTTTTACTAACGACATGCCACTGACTGAGTAAAGCCAGAGTGTCTATGTATGTGGATGACTCAACACTATACACGTCAGCTACTACAGCGACTGAAATGACTGCAACACTCAACAAAGAGCTGCAGTTAGTTTGAGTGGGTGGCAATAAGTTAGCCCTAAATATTTCCAAAACTAAAAGCATTGTATTTGAAACAAAACACTCACTAAACCCTAAACCTCAACTAAATCTTGTAATAAATCATGTGGAAGTTGAGATGACTAAACTGATTGGAGTAACCCTAGATTGTAAACTGTCATAGTCAAAACATATTGATGCAGTAGTAGCTATAATAAAGCGATGTTCTGCCTTGTTAACAACACTATCAACAAGGCAGGTCCTACAGGCCCTAGTTTTGTCGCACCTTGACTACTGTTCAGTCGTGTGGTCAGCTGCCACAAAAAAGGACTTAGGAAAATTGCAATTGGCTCAGAACAGGCCAGCACGGCTGGCCCTTGGATGTACACAGAGAGCTAATATTAATAATATGCATGTCAATCTCTCCTGGCTGAAAGTGGTATTTATGAGAGGTATTGACACGTTGAATGCACCGAGCTGTCTGTTTAAACTACTGGCACACAGCTCGGACACCCATGCATACCCCACAAGACATGCCACAAGAGGTCAATTCACAGTCCCCAGTCCAGAACAGACTATGACAGGCCACAGTACTACATAGAGCCATGACTACATGGAACTCTATTCCACATCAAGGAACTGTCGCAAGCAGTAAAATTAGATTTAAAAAACAGACAACAAAACTCCTTATGGAACAGCGGGGACTGTGAAGCAACACAAACATTGGCACAGTCACATGCATACACACACACACACACACACACGATAACATACGCACTATACATACACATGGATTTAGTACTGTAGATATGTGGTAGTGGTGGAGTAGGGGCCTGAGGGCACACAGTGTGTTGTGAAATCTGTGAATGTATTGTAATGTTTTTAAAATGGTATAAACTGCCTTAATTTTGTATTTATTCCCCTTGGAAGAGGATCCATAATAAATACAAATACAAATACAAATACAAATTCAACAACACCACGTTCAAAATGGAACAGACTGGGAGAGAACAGCTGTCACTAGTTACCCCAGCCACAAAGTCATGATTATAGCTAAACCTTGCCCATTTCTACACTTCTGATTTTAAACCTAACCTTAACCACCCTGCTAACCTTATGCCTAACCTTAAATTAAGTTGACTTTGTGGCTGTGCTATCTAGTGGAAACCAAAGAGAACTGTCTTGCTGCCGTTTCCATTATTCAACAAAACAATGTCACGACATTGCTTTTGTCGAATAAACCTGGGTCAATGGAAATCTGCCTACTGGCTGTCCGCCGGCAGTTTCGATTGTTTGTTCTTACCGGTAGTATCGATTGCTTGTTTGTTTGTCTAAACGTGTAAATGCTTGCTTACGAGCCCTTCCCAACGATGCATAATTTAAAAATAATACAGATAAAATAATAACACAAGTAGAGGAATTAATGACACAATTAATGACATTTAATCCTAGTAAAAATTCCCTGTCTTAGGATCACCACTTTAATTTAAGAATGTGAAATGTCAGAATAATAGTTGAGAGAATGATTTATTTCAGATTTTACTTCTATCATCACATTCCCAAACTCATTTAGTATTTGGTAGCATTGCCTTTAAATTGTTTAACTTGGGTCAAACGTTTCGGGTAGCCTTCCACAAGCTTCCCACAATAAGTTGGGTGAATTTTGTCCCATTCCTCCTGACAGAGCTGGTGTAACTGAGTCAGGTTAGTCGGCCTCCTTGCTCGTAAAACACATTTTCAGTTCTGCCCACAAATGTTCTATAGGATTGAGGTCAGGGCTTTGTGATGGCCACTCCAATACCTTGACTTTGTTGTCCTTAAGCCATTTTGCCATAACTTTGGAAGTATGCTTGGGGTCATTGTCCATTTGGAAGACCCGTTTGCGACCAAGCTTTAACTTACTGACTGATGTCTTGAAATGTTGCTTCAATATATACACATAATTTCCCTCCTCATGACGCCATTTATTTTGTGAAGTGCACCAGTCTCTCTTGCAGCAAAGCACCCCCACAACATGATGCTGCCACCCCCGTACTTCACAGTTTGGATGGTGTTCTTCGGCTTGCAAGCCTCCCGCTTTTTCCTCCAAACATAACAATGGTCATTATGGCCAAACAGTTCAAATTTTGTTTCATCAGACCAGATGACATTTCTCCAAAAATACTTTCTTTGTTCCCATGTGCAGTTGCAAACCGTAGTCTGGCTTTTTTTATGGCGGTTTTGGAGCAGTGGCTTCTTCCTTGCTGAGCGGCCTTTCAGGTTATGTGAATATAGGACTCGTTTTACTGTGGATATAGATAATTTTGTACCTGTTTCCTCCAGCATCTTCACAAGGTCCTTTGCTGTTGGTCTGGGATTGATTTGCACTTTTCGCACCAAAGTACGTTAATCTCTAGGAGACAGAACTCGTCTCCTTCCTGAGCGGTATGACGGCTGTGTGGTCCCATGGTGTTTATACTTGCGTACTATTGTTTGTACAGATGAACGTGGTACCTTCAGGCGTTTGAAAATTGCTCCCAAGGATGAACCAGACTTGTGGAGGTCTACAATTTTTCTTCTGAAGTCTTGGCTGATTTATTTTGATTTTCCCATGATGTCAAGCAAAGAGGCACTGAGTTTGAAGGTAGGCCTTGAAATACATCCACAGGTACACCTCCAATTGACTCAAATGATGTCAATTAGCCTATCAGAAGCTTCTAAAGCAATGGCATAATTTTCTGGAATTTTCAAAGCTGTTTAAAGGCACAGTCAACTTTGTATATAAACTTCTGACCCACTGGAATTGTGATACAGTGAATTATAAGTGAAATAATCTGTCTGTAAACAATTGTTGGAAAAATGACTTGTGTCATGCACAAAGTAGATGTCCTAACCGACTTGCCAAAACTATAGTTTGTTAACAAGAAATTTGTGGAGTGGTTGAAAAACGAGTTTTAATAATGACTCCAACCTAAGTGTATGTAAACTTCCGACTTCAACTGTATATACATGGAGTACCAGTACCATATCAATGTGCAGAGGTACGAGGTATTTGAGGTAGATACTGTATGTACATGAAGGCAGGTTAAAGTGACTAGGCATCAGGGTAGATAAGAGTAAAATAATGAACAGAGTAGCAACAACAAATGATGAGTGTAAACGTGTGTGTGTTGTACTGTTTGCTGGACGGTAGCAGAGTGAACAGTGGATGGCTTGGGTGGCTAGGGTCTTTGGCAATTTTTCGAGCCTTCCTCTGACACTGCCTGATATAGAGGTCCTGGACGGCAGGGAGCTCGGCCTCAGTGATGTATTGGGCTGTCCGCACCACCCTCTGTAGCGCTTTGCGGTCAAGGGTGGTGCATTTGCCATATCAACTGGTGATGTAGAACTTCTTGAGGAGCCGAGGGTTCATGCCACATCTTTTCAGCCTCCTGAGAGGGAAGAGGCGTTGCCGTGCCCTCTTCACGACTGTGCGGGTGTGTGGACCAAGTTAAGTCCTTAGTGATGTGGACGCCAAGGAACTTGAAGTTCTTGACCCACTCCACAACAGCCCTATCGATGTGGATGGGAGGCGTGCTCTCCCATCTTTCTCCTAAAGTCCACGATCAGCTCCTTGGTCTTATTGACATTGAGGGAGAGGTTGTTATCCTGGCCTTCTCCCTGTAGGCTGACTCATCGCCGTTGGCGATCAGGCCTACCACCATCGTGTTGTCAGCAAACTTGATGATGGTGTTGGAGTTGTGCGTGGCCACGCAGTCGTGGGTGAACAGAGAGTACAGGAGGGGACTAAGGACACACCCCTGACGGGTCCCTGTGTTGAGGGTCAGCGTGGTGGAGGTGTTGTTGCCTACCCTAATCACATGTCAGGAAGTCCATGGTCCAGTTCCAAAGGGAGAGGTTTGGAGGTGATGAGTTTGGAGGGGACTATGGTGTTGAATGCTGAGTTGTAGTCTGAACAGCATTCTCACATAGATATTTCCCCTCGTGTCACGGTGGGAGAGAGCAGTGTCAAGTGCAATTGAGATTGCGTCATCTGTGGATCTGTTGGGGCAGTATACGAATTGGAGTGGGTGTAAGATGTCTGGGATGATGGTGTTGATGTGTGTCATGACCAGCCTTTCAAAGCACTTCATAATTACAGATACTAGTGCTACAGGGCGATAGTCATTTAGGTAGGTTATTTTGAAGGGAACAGGGACAATGGTGGTCAGCTTGACATATGTTGGGAATACAGACTGGGACAAGGAGAGATTGAAAATGTCCGTAAAGACACCTACCAGCTGGTCTGCGCATGCCTTGAGAACGCGCCCTGGTATTCCATCTGTTTGTTAACATGTTTCAACGTTTTGCTCACATCGGCCACGGAGAGCGAGATCACACAGTCACCCGGTTCAAGCAAGGCACATTGTTATATTCCTCGAAGCGAGCATAAAAGGCATTTAAATCATTTGGGAGTTCTGCATCACTGGGCAAATCATCCCTTTGTAATCAGCTATAATCTGCAAACCCTGCCACAAGGTGTAATAGGATTCCACCTTCCTCCTGTATTGGCCCTTTGCATTTTCGATGTCTCGTCGGAGGTCGTAGCGAGATTTCTGGTATGCGTCCATGTCCGTGTCCCGTTCCTTGTAAGTGTGTAACGTTCGTCGTCTGAAGATGAGGAATCATCGGACCAAAGCGCAGCGTGGTAAGTGTTCATGTTAATTTATTAAAACAGAACACTAAACAAAATAACAAAGAGAAATAACGAAACAAAACAGTCCTGTCTGGTACAGACACAAAAACAGAAAACAACTACCCACAAAACACAGGTGGGATGAGGCTACCTAAGTATGGTTCTCAATCAGAGACAACGATAGACAGCTGCCTCTGATTGAGAACCACACCCGGCCAAACACACAGAAATAGAAAACATAGAACACAAAACATAGAATACCCACCCCAACTCATGCCCTGACCAAACCAAAATAGAGACATAAAAAAGGAACTAAGGTCAGGGCGTGACAAAGTGGTAGCTCTAGCCTTTAGCTCAGCACGGATATTGCCTGTAATCCATGGTTTTTGGTTTGGATACGTTCTTATAGTAACTGTGGGGATGATATCGCCTATGCACTTATTGATGAAGCCCGTGACTGTTGTGGTCAACTCCTCAATTTAGACATGGATTGTATATGTGTGCCATTCAGAGGGTGAACGGGCAAGACAAAATATTTAAGTGCCTTTGAACGGGGTATGGTACTAGATGCCAGGTCAATCAATCAAATTCAATCAAATGTATTTATAAAGCCCTTTTTACATCAACAGATGTCACAAAGTGCTTATACAGAAACCCAGCCTAAAACCCCAAACAGCAAGCAATGCAGATGTAGAAGCACAGTGGCTAGGAAAAATTCCCAAGAAAGGCAGGAACCTAGGAAGAAACCTAGAGAGGAACCAGGCTCTGAGGGGTGGCCAGTCCTCTTCTGGCTGTGCCAGGTGGAGATTATAAGAGTACATGGCCATTAAGGCCAGATTGTTCTTCAAAATTTTCAAACGTTTAAAGATAACCAGCAGGGTCAAATAATAATCACAGTGGTTGTAGAGGGTGCAACAGGTCAGCACTTCAGTTGTAAATGTCAGTTGGCTTTCATAGCTGAGCATTCAGAGGTCAAGACAGCAGGTGCTGTAGACAGAGAGAGAGGGAGGGAGTGAGAGAGAGAGAGTTGAAAACAGCAGGTACAGGACAAGGTAGCATGAAACTGGAGCTTTGCACAACCAAGTGGACTGGAGACAGCCAGGAGTCATCAGACCAGGTAATCCTGAGGGTCCATGGTCCAAGGGCTCAAGTCCTCCTGGAGGGAAGGGAGAGAGAGAGAATTAGAGGGAGCATACTTAAGTTCACACAGGACACCAGATAAGACAGGAGAATTACACCAGATAGGACGGACTGACCCTAGCCCCGCAGCACATAGACTATTGCAGCATAGATAATGGAGGCTGAGACAGGGGGGGGGGGGGTCGGGAACACTGGGCTCGTCCGACAATACCCCCGGACAGGGCCAACCAGGCAGGATATAACCCCACACATTGCCAAAGCACAGCCCCCACACTACTAGAGGGATATCAATTTACCACCAACTTACTACCCTGTGACAAGGCTGAGTATAGTCCATGAAGATCTCCTCCACCTCCACAAGCACGAGGGGATGCAAGACTGGACAGGAAGGTCACGTTAGTGACACAACCCACTCAAGTCGAGTATAGCTCAAAAAAGCCTGGCACGACGTGACTCACCCCTCCTAGGGACGACACGGAGGAGCACTAGTAAGACAGTGACTCATCCCCCGTAATAGGGTCAGGCCGAGAATCCCAGTGGGGAGAGGGGAGCCGGCCAGGCAGAGACAGGCCAGGCAGAGACAGCAAGGGCGGTTCGTCATTCCAGTGCCTTGCCATTCACCTTCGCACCCCTGGGCCAGGCTACACTCAATCATAGGACCTACTGAAGAGATGAGTCTTCAGTAAAGACTTAAAGGTTGAGACAGAGTCTGCGTCTCTCACATGGATAGGCAGATCATTCCATTAAAATGTAGCTCTATAGGAGAAAGCCCTGCCTCCAGCTGTTTGCTAAGAAATTCTAGGGACAATAATGAGGCCTGCGTCTTGTGACCGTAGCGTATGAGTAGGTTTTGTACGGTAGGACCAAATCAGGGAGAGAGGTAGGAGCAAGTCCATGTAATGCTTAGTTGGGTAACAGTAAAACCTTGAAATCAGTCCTAGCCTTAACAGGAAGCCAGTGTAGAGAGGCTAGCACTGGAGTAATATGATCACATTTTTGGGTTCTGGTCAACATTCTTGCAGCCGTATTTAGCACTAACTGAGGTTTATTTAGTGCTTTATCAGGGTAGCCAGAGAGTAGAGCATTGCAGTAGTCTAATCTAGTAGTTACAAATGCATGGATTAGCTTTTCTGCATAATTTTTTGATAAAACGTTTCTGATTGCCTCCCGAGTGGCACAGTGGTCTAAGGCACTGCATCGCAGTGCTTGAGGCGTCACTACAGACCTGGGTTTGATCCCAGGCTGTGTCACAACCGGCCGTGACCGGGAGTCCCAAAGAGCGGCACCCAGCGTCGTCCGGGTTAGGGGAGAGTTTGGCCGGGGGGGCTTTACTTGGCTCATTGTGCTCTTGTGATTCCTTGTGGTGGGCCAGGCGCCTGCAGGCTGACTTCGGTCGTCAGTTGAACGGTTTTTCCTCCGACACATTGGTGCTGCTGGCTTCGGGGTCATCGGGCGGGTGTTAAGAAGCACGGTTTGGTGGGTCAAGTGTTGGAGGATGCATAACTCGACCTTTGCCTCTCCCAAGCCCGTTGGGGAGTTGCAGCGATGAGAAACAATCGTAATTGGATCGCAATTGGATATCATGAAATTGGGGAGAAAAATAAAATAAAAACAAAGTTTCAGATTTTTGCAATGTTACGAAGATGTAAAAAATATGCCCTTGAAATATTCTTGATATGTTCGTCAAAATGGTTAAATAAAAAATCCATGGCCTAGCATTGTGCCACAATGATGAGTATCCTTGTTTTAGATGTGAAATTCCACATATCTTGTGGAAAAATTACTTGTGTCATGCACAAAGTTAATGTCCTAACCGACTTGCCAAAACTATAGTTCGTTAACAAGAAATTTGTGGAATGGTTGAAAAACGAGTTTTAATGACTTCCGACTTCAACTGTACGTGAGAATGCTGTTCGTTGACTACAGCTCAGTGTTCAACACCATAGTGGCCTCAAAGCTCATCACTAAGCTATGGGCCCTGGGACTAAACACCTCCCTCTGTAACTGGATCCTGGACTTCCTGACGGGCTGCCCCCAAGTGGTAAGGGTAAGCAACAACTCATCTGCCACGCTAATCCTCAACAGGGGGCCCCTCAGGGGGTGCGTGCATAGTCCCCTCCTGTACTCCCTGTCCACCCACGATTGCGTGGCCACGCACAACTCCAACACCATCATTAAGTTTGCCAACGACACAACGGTGGTAGGCCTGATCACTGACAACAATGAGACAGCCTATAGGGAGGAGGTCTGAGACCTGGCAGTGTGGTTCCAGGAAGACAACCTCTCCCTCAACGTGAGCCAGAGAAAGGATCTAATCGTGGACTACAGGAAAAAGAGGGCTGAGCACGCCCCCATTCACATCGACAAGACTGTAGTGGAGCGGGTCGAGAGCTTCAAGTTCCTTGGTGCCCACATCACTAACAAATTATCATGGTCCAAACACACCAAGACAGTCATGAAGAGGGTACAACAATGCCTATTCCCCCCGAGGAGACTGAAAAGATTTGGCATGGGTTCTCAGATCCTCAAAAGGTTTTACAGCTGTACCACCGAGAGCATCCTGACTGGTTGCATCACCACCTGGTATGGGAACTGCTCGGCATCTGACCGCAAAGCGCTATAGAGGGTGGTGCGTAAGGCCCAGTACATCACTGGGGCCAAGCTTCGTGCCATCTAGAACCTCTATACCAGGCAATGTCAATAACACTGCTAAACAGAGTCAAATGGCTACCCTTACTATTTGCATTGACCCCCTTTTTTACCCTGCTGCTACTCGCTGTTTATTGTCAATGCATAGTCACTTTACCCCAACCTACATGTACATATTACCTCAATTACCTCAACTAACCTGTACCCCCACACATTGACTTGGTACCGTTACCCCCTGTATATAGCCTTATTATTATTTTATTGTTACTTTTTTTAAACTTTTGTTTATTTAATTTTGTGGTCTTACTTTTTAAAAAACTTTAGTTTATTACATTATTTATTTACCAAATATTTTCTTACCTTAAAAAAACTGCATTGTTGGTTAAGGGTTTGTAAGTAAGCATTTCACGGTAAGGTCTACCTACGCCTGTTGTATTTGGCGCATGTGATTTGAGTTACTGTTGGTGAGTTATTTTATGCAAATGTATAGTTATATTTAATAAAGATTTGAAAGAATTTGAAGTTGGGATAGCCTGAATGTTTTAAAGTTTGTCTTGTAGCTTAATTGGCCAAGGAACAGGTCCATTTTGAAAAGCTACGTCTGTATTCCTATGGTTCTCATTTAAACCCATGTTCATTTATGCAAATTTTAAATAGTTATAGTTCATAAAGTACACATAGTGTCAAAAATCCAGTCTGGACATTTGGCAGTTTGTTTCGTGTTAATAGCTTAAATCGTTTAAGCTCTCGAGTGGGCAAATAAATAAATATATTTAAAAAAAATGTATTTCACCTTTATTTAACCAGGTAGGCCAGTTGAGAACAAGTTCTCATTTACAACTGCGACCTGGCCAAGATAAAGCAAAGCAGTGCGACAAAAACAACAACACAGAGTTACACATAAACAAACGTACAGTCAATAACACAGAATAATAATAATAGGACTATGTAAGAAATGTAGAGTTCTATTTTGCTTTCCAAGCGCAGCTAATAATGCGTTCATAACCAAGTGGGAAGGTGGTATTTACAACATACGACTGGGAAAAATCCACTTGAACACCCCTCCAACTGGTAATTACTAGTGGAAAACTTGTCCATCATCCCTGAGCCACAACTTCCTTCACATGCTGGCCTCTGACATCACATACTATGGAAATTACCTTGATAACAGCATTGTCAGCAGTTAAATGCAATAAGAAAACTTTATTTATAAAAAGAAAGGAGGCTGCTAAGGGGAGAACGGCTCATAACAATGGCCAGAACAGAGCAAATGGAATGGCATCAAACAACTGGAAACCATGTGTTTGATGTATTTGAATCCATTCCACCTAATCCGCTAGTCATTACCACGAGCCCGTTCTCCCCAATTAAGGTGCCACCAACCTCCTGTGAATATATTAATATGGTTTTTGAACACTATAATTTGTTGCCAAGCATGATTGCTGTACTTTTAGTTTATGGTTGACACAGCTTGTTGGCCATTAGCCAATCTGTGTTTCACAATGAGATCAAAGCATGTGAATGCATCCAAATCCTATACGATTCCACAACTGGTAATTACCACCTTCCCACTTGGTTAGAAATGCAGCACAATACTTCGATAAACAGCCTTTAGCGAAGATAACTGCCACAAAAAAACGAATCATCAATGAGCTTGCTGCACCTTCAGCTGCAAACTGCTCTAATTTGTTGGTAAAGATAGGAAGACCCCACTACTGAGGAGACACGAAATTCCCCCATTGAACTTTGCCACACCCCACCTAAACAAAATTTGGGAAATGTAATGTGAACCAGTTAATTAAAACAAAATGGGGAAATGTTATGTGAACCAGTTAATTAAGCAAAATCAGAGCTATTTTTGATATGCAGTGCTATGTTAACCGATGACCAAATTAAGCATTATCCCTTTAAAAGAGGAAAAAACATATTTTGGAAGGATGAAGACCTGAGGGGAACTACATGTTTGTTGTTTTACCACACGTAAATATAGATCATGTTGTTCTGTAACAATAACTTCTGTATCTACCAAACAAATGCAACATTTCAATCCATTACATTAGTCAGTGGTAGTGTGGGGGGGACAAACCACCTTTGACAATCTTATTCTGCAAATTTATGGTGATACAAATAGATTTCTCAGGGCAGTCCTATATTATTTTAGGACCACATGTTGACTTGCCGTATACTGTAATTAGATTTCATACACTCCACGGTGGTGTCATCCTTTCCTTTGACGTTTTCACGAGCCCTCAGCCCCGACCGACATGTTAGGATTTGCGGGATTGGTTTGCTGCGCCTGATTGGTTGACTAAACCACATTAGCGAATGTTTTCCTCGTCATCAAGTTCGAGAGACCGGTAGTGCTGACAGCCAAACTGGCATCAAATGGTAGACTTTCTTCTGTTTACGGTCAGGCTTTTGAAGAAGTGCAATTTGCAATGCAATTCCGGAGTGTTTAGCAGATAAAGAGGTACGTTATGGACATAGCTATATTGTGTTTGTATGAATGTCCATCCAAGCCGACACTTGCTGTTGTTGTGATAGAAAACGTTAGCTGCTCATCTTTTAGCTAGCTAAGTTAACGTTAGCTAGCTAACTTGCTAGCTAATGTAAGAACACATATTTGGCATTGAAACCTCTACCCATGTAGATGTTGCAATCCATTTGCTATATATATATATATATATATGCTGGGAATGGTCAATGTCGAAATGGCAGAACAGTGACTTGATTGCTACGACTTTAAGTGAAGTGTTCCTCTCGATCCGGGCAGCTGTTATGGATTTCAATGCTGTTTTGCTTGATTCCACTTTCAAAACAAGCATTTGTTTGACATTGATTATCACGTACAGCTTACCACACGAAATTGCTACCACATTTCACAATTTGTCAGTCTTGTTTAGCCATTACCTGGAAGTTCTCAACATGTGGCACTATAGTATCCCTGGGGCACCTGTCCTGTCCGTTGTGACTAGATGGGATACAGCTTTTGACTTTTTGTAGCAGGTTAGGAGAATTCGGTTATGGTTAACTAAAAACAAACGACTTTTGACGTCAATTTAACAAAAGCTGTATTCTTTCTAGCCATGACCAGCCTATCCACAGTGAGGTCTTGGGAAGACTAATAAGAACATAGGCCTAATGATCAATTGCACATGAGTGGGTGCAGAGCAACATGTGACTTGGGCTACTTGTACATCCAAAAATGGTTGAGACCGACATGGAAGTTCCCCCAAGAATGCAGAAAAAAGTATATGTAGGGGCTGTCATGCTCTGTAGAATTAACTTGGCAATGGAAACTGACATACCGTTTACTCTATACTTGAATATCAAACCAAAGAATGGTAAAATAATACAGTGCTTGCAGGTACAATTCAAACAGTGACCTTAATAAACCTTGAGAGTCTGATACTATTGGGAAGTTATGGACAATTGTGTTAAAGATGTATAGCTCCATATACTACAGGGCCTATATAATAGACCAGTTTTTCATTTAGTAGTATTGGCCAAGGAGTCTGTAGCCTATGTGTCAAAGGTCACCAGTCTGTCTTGAGAATTCCTAGACCATGAGGTCAGTAGTGTAATCTCTGTTACCCAGAAGTAAAATTCTCTTATCTCATGAAAGTTTGTCACTTCCTGTTTTTATTGCTGGGCGGAATGCAGTAGAGCTCGTCAGCTTGTAGTCCTAAGAACCGGAAATGAGTTACCTCTGGTTCGTTCAGCCATTTCTATGGGGAAAGCAAGGCAGTTAACCTTCAACAGCAACGGGCACAGATGGCGTCGATTTAAAGCAGCCCCCCGCACCCCTCTGATTGAGGGGTTAGGTTAAATGTGGACGACACATTTAGGTTGAATGCATTCAGTTGTGCAACTGACTAGGTATCTCCCTTTCCCCCCAAAACATTTGAATTTTTTTGATTTTGTTTTAATGAACAGACAATTTAGACTTTGTGACTGTGGAATCTAGTGGAAATTGGTTTATCATCTGCACCCGGGCTTGAAAATCACCAGTTCAAGCACTGCCTTCGTCCAATCCTGATTTGTCCAAAAATCTACGACAAAAACCCAAACCAGGAACTGTTGCTGCGCTTAATTACACAATTCTATGTGTACCGTGACAGATTTTTGCCGTTTAATCTTTCAAAGAGAATTGGCCCACAACCCTTATGACTCAAATGTAATTGCATTACAGTAGTTATTCCACGTCCCTTATTGCCGCGTTAGAGAAATGCACAGATGTTGCCCAAAAAGTGTTTAATCGCAAATATGCCTCGCTTGCATATACAAAAGATACACTTAGTGTACGCTGTTTAGCAAAGTTGCACCCGGCTGTATTTTGAGAAGCACTTGCGATCCAGCCGGAAATGTTGAATTGTAGTTTCCAATGGAAATGCGAGCACATAGTGAGAGAATGTGTCGTTGTGAAAACAGCCTGGTTCAACTTTACTAAATTGTGTACAGTAAGTGTATCTTTTGTATTTGAAAGATTCTTTCTCACTTATATGAGAGGGTTTCCAAAAACTGTATCGCTAGCGAGGATTAACTCTATCAGTCCCAGCAAAAATGGGCTTTTCATTTATCTGACTTTCATTTATCTACATGACCAGCCCATATATTTAGCCTCACAATTAAGTGTTTTACCATTTCTTTTCAGGGCAACCAGGGCTACAAGTAGAACACAAAACGGTGGTTGGAATTCAATACGTCACCAGGGTATTTTAAAAGCCTTTGATAGCACATTTAAGATGGTCATCCACGAAATTTGATTTGTGGGCACATAAAACTATATCCAGTTTTGAAATGTTATCCATGGGAAACTGAAGTAGTGGTCAGAACTCTAAATTACATTATATCAATTGCAGTTATTTTATTATTCTGTTGGACAAGCACATGACATAGCCCTACTCTGCAATGTCGTTGGGAAAACGGCTTTCCATGGAAACAACAGGATGGATGTTATAGATGGTGATGTTGGCTGTATTGATGAATTAAAACGAGAGTCTGACTCTGTAAACATTGCCATGGCTTTGGCAGGGGAAATTATGTTTTCTTCTATTTGTTTAAAGTGCAATTGAATCGGTAAGTTTGAAACCTTGTGTTTGAATTGCGATAATTGTTTATGCTCGTCCTGGAGCCTATCAGTATGTTCAGAGAGGAAGTGAGAGGCACAACTCGGAGGAAAGTCTGTCTCCCACCAGCAAGTACCGTTTTTTTTCATTTTCGCCCACCAAGCAAGGAGTTTTTGTACGGAGGTCAATGTGTCGAATTTGTTCAACCAAAAAATGAATGGCTTGTTTGCTAGTTAAGGTTTATTTGATCTAATTGAACTTTCGTAATGCTTAAGTTGTTACGAGTGTACTGATATATAAGTAGAACACTTGACAACCTCAAGATAACCTTTTGTCATCAATATTAGATTGATGTACAGCTGGGGTGTCAAACTCATTCCATGGAGGGGCGAGTGTATGCTGGTTTTTGTTATTTCCTATCAATGTGTGTCCAATTAAAACCTAGACAACCAAGAAAGGGGAGTTCCTAACTAATCGATGACCTTAATTGATCAATCAAGTACAAGAGAGGAGCGAAAACCTGCAGACACTCATCCCACCGTGGATTCAGTTTGACAGGTGATGGTCTATACAGTATGACCAAACAGGATGAAAGGCCAGACTGAGAATACTTTATTTCCCATTATCTTGACGAGAACGGACATTTGTATTTATGCTGACAAAGGCCAGATCCCATCACCAACCCACCCATCATGAAATGCCTGCCTTGGCTTTCCTGAAGTGGAAAATGTGCTGTAAGCCGTGCGGTTCACTCCCCACACGTGTGAAGGAAGGTTTCCCCCAAACAGGGCTGTTCAGACCCAGCCGACCGGTCACATGGTTAGATGGCACATTCTTCAGGGTTTCAGGCCAGCAGGCAGCATCCATCTGACACCAAGGAGCAGCACAGTGAGATGAGGGTGGAGGTGGAGTGGTGCTGCTTCCTTCACACTAAGACAGTTACTGCTTCACTATGAAGCCCGGTCAGACTCCAAAGAGGCTGGTCTAGATGAGCCCTATTCCCAGCTGCTGCTGTGAAGACCCCCTCCCCCTCCCCATGGCATTATCATTCCTAGGATTCGTAAAGATGATGTTGATCTCAGCGTTTCAACGCGTGTTTACGAGGACCAATCAAGTGAGTAGCCTGATGAACCGATCTTAGATGAGACTTGAATGGATTTCATACTCTTTTTGTTCCCCATGTTGGGGATGATGCTCACATGTTTTTATGGTGTTTTCAATGGATTGATTGGAATCTAACATCAGAAGAACATGTGACGACGCAGTGCCTGCCGTATGACCTGGCTAAATCTCATATTTACAAGCATTTCGCTACACCTGCTAAAAACATCTGCTAAATATGTGTATGTGACCAATAACATTTTATTTGAGATAGCCTCATCTCCTTTTCAATCAAAAACTAACATCTAAACATTTACAGGATTGGAGAACATTTATAACTTGACTCAACAAGCAGAGATGTAGAGCCCCCATACTCAACTGGCGGACCGGGTCCGAAACCAGAACAGGGTCAACACGGGCTGCAGGTCCCGAATTTTGTAATTTTATTTTTCTAATTTACTCGGTCGGGCTTCGACCCCTGGTATCATATAAACAAACATACGCCATGGAAGAATGCATAGAATGGCAGGAAATTAGCTTTAAAACAGAGGGAAAAAATCCCTGCCTCATGCAACAACAAAAAATAATTGGCGGAAATTGACTTTAAAACTGCAACATTTTCTCTCCGCCAACAAGATGGTTGTGAAGTGGGGATTTGTTACTACGCCGATAAATGTCATTATCCATCCGGGACTTTGTCACCAAGGAAATTTGTGTGACCAGACCTTCTCAAATAATACTTGAGTACCCCTGATGCAGACAAGACAGTGCACACAAAATGTGTTGTTTATGCACAACCATGTCCAAGTGTCCTCTACAAAGCTACCATCTGCCCTCTTAGCACTCTTAGCTTTTGATCGGGAAGAACAACAGATTTTTACCTTGTCAGCTCGGGGATTCGATCCAGCAACCTTTCTGTTACTGGCCCAACGCTCTAACCACTAGGCTACCTGCCGCTCCAACAACCTGTTAGTTAGATCATTCCTGTGTGTCTTTGTGGGCGACTGACTGCTTCATTGAAATTTGATGTCTGTGACAAGGTCTCCCAAGCAAGTCATACAGAGGCAGAATCTTACGCCCTGCCTTGTGGATCATGCAATTATGTGGTGAACTAACTTTTAGTAATTTAATTTCCGAGAACGTTAACAAGCTCAGCTGAGAGGCAGCTGGCTGGCGGAATGAGGGAGGTGAAAAGTGTCCCTGGAGAGAGACAATCTTCCTGTTGTTCCTGCTGTGGTTTAAGATGCCTCAGGAAAGAGGAGAGCGAGCTTCTGGACCTAGCTGTTTCTGTCTCTGCTTCTTTGTCCTCTTCAAGTAAAGTAGGCCTAAGCCTTGACCAAGCCAGAGCAGCCCATAGGGCAGGAGCCTATCTCCTGTTTCTGTAGCGTGAGGCAGCTTGATGGACACGTAGGCTACACCCCACACACCACATTTTAATTGTTGCTAGGGTGCCAGTGGAAAAAATGTTCGCTGGTCAGATTAGTTTCTGGTTCACAATTATTCTTTTTATCAAGATTTTTTTTTCAAACAGCAATGGGTATGCAACAATGGGTATGCAACAATGGGTATGCAACAATGGGTATGCGAACCAGGTATTCAAAAAGTATGACGTCTTGGTTGAATCTTCGGGTTGCGCAATTCAGTCATCATGCACTGTTTGAATCAACATTTCTAAAGGCTTTCCCAAAATACCTTCCCAATTAACTGTAGACTGCAAAGTAGGTCTACCTGGCAGAATGAAATCATGATGATTTGTATCAATCGCGGGGCATTTGTTTAGCGAACTATGCCATCACATGTAGCCTACACTGTACATTGTACAGTACAAACAACGGTCTCTTGCTAGGCGCGCAATTGAATTAAAGGTCAACTAAAGACCTCAAAAGTGGTCTCCTGATGTGGTTTAAGAATTGTTGTGGACTGAGGGCAACAAGTGTGATTTTCAGTAAAAACCTGAACTCGGAAACCTGGAAAAACAAAACACGGGCCCTACTGTACTACTGACTGTTCAAAATCGCTAAATATATTACAGCCTTTTTGAGATTGCGCAAAAGTGTTTTTTTTCTCCAAATAATCAATGTAAATATCATATTGTCAAGTTAAAATGTCATTGTTTGTGTATGGAGGGTTGATCATTATAGGAAAATGAACGGTAACATCCGCTTTCCCTGGCCTTTATTCTTTTGAATGCGCGCAAGTAGCTTTCAGATGGCACTGGACCGGTGTGCCACTTGCAAATTTACCTGAATGTCAAGCCTTGCAGGGGCATGCTAATTTAAAAGATGGCTAGTCATTATTAGTCTGGTTCTGTATGGATTGCAGGTACTTTGTGGGGCACAGGTCAGGTCACTAAACATTTGTGCAAACAAATCATGTGCTGGTGCCATCAACACTAGTCTGTCCACTTGGCAGACACTATTGATATTGAAACCCCTCTTAGCCAACCAGCAGTTTAGTCCTAATCTACTTCATGTCAACAACTCTAATATGTGACCGACCGGCTCGATTCGGTCTTATCTAGCGAATAATGTAATTGTTTTTTACATTGGATAAAAGTAGAGACTCAGAGCTAGAAAATGGTATATCATACACTACAGTTGAGGAACAATGGGAAAGTAATTCTGCTTTGAAAGTTGATAAACTTGTAACTTCACTTTTGAGAAAATGGCCCTTGAATCTTTTGGTAAACCTACTGGAGAGCTCTTTGTCTACACCCATTCAGCATCGTTCACACCTTCTTAAGCCTTAGCCGCACCCATCTCTTTAAGGATTCACATGTGAGGCCGTGTTCTAAACAACCAAAGATTTCAAGACTAAAGGCTGGTCTATACTGCGTCTATCGACAATTGTCGCAGTGACATCATGAACATTCTATTGTCGTCCAACATCAAACTTGTCGTTATTAAATAGTATAAACACAAAAACTACAGACTGCACGACATCAGCAGCCTGGTGGTCCAAAACAGTATAACTAGTGTATTTTAACACCAATAAACCCACCCGTTTTAAAAATGAATTTAGGATGTCAATCTAGTTAACCAGGCAACTAAAAGCAACGTTATCAACAATGTTATGATTCGTTTCTAGCTTGTTAACTAGCTAACTAATGTTAAGTTAGCTGGCTAGCCAGTTCAAATAATGACCATATCATATAGCTGACAACGTCTTCACTTTAGCTCATTTGTCTTCATTATTACAGGAAAATAAACTCACAACAAGATCATTATTTACAAGTTAATGGCAAGCTAATTACAGAAAATAGCTTACAATTGTGAGTGTGACGAAATAAAAGCAGGGCATTCTACCAGAGAATTTTAGAACTTGGACACTGTCTCGTTGGCCTAATGTTATATCCTAATTTGACTTTGGTCCAGGCCGTGTTCATCACATTACCGTCTCTGGTAAACTCAAACTATATCAAATAAACTTAGATTTTATTTGTCACATGCACATAATACAGAAGATGTAGTGTACATGTTTACATTAGGCTATAACTAGCAATGCAAATAATATTAGTACACAGATCATGCACGTAACGTTAGCTAGCTAGCGAGCCAGCCAGCCAACTGACGTTAGCTAGTACACTTTATCTTGAAATGAAAACTACTTTTTGACAATTAGAAATGTATTATATCTGAAAGTGTAGCAAGCTAGACTATCTTACCTGTATACATGGATGGACACTTCTCCCACTCTGTCACGGTTGCCATGGTTTCCCTTTCCTTTCCTTTAGTTTGAAGATGTAATCCGGAGACAGGTGTTTTCTACAACAGCCTATGTGTTCTCTTTTTGACTATTTGCAATCAAACGGCAGAATTTTCTCCATCTCCTCAGCTATCATACTTTATTTCCACTGATTTCAAAACTCGGTCCTCCAGAATGTGGAGAGCAACACTCAGCCAGTTCTACTTTGTGATATTTTTCAAAAAAGCTGTGTTAGAAAGGATTACCTACACATACTGACCAGCTCATGTTATAGACAAAAGCTTGCTACATGGCAATCATGGCATGGCTAGACGGGAAGGTTCCTGCCTGTTTCCGGGGCTAAACCAACTAGGCTTCTATTTTAACAATTGTATTTGTATTTACAGATGGCATACATGTTTGTTATTAAGGCACATGAAAGTTAACATGTTCCAGAATACTTTTCTGCCCCAAAATGTATTTTGATAAAAATTAAAACGTTTACGTTCAAATGGCTCTCCTGTGAAGTAGTGACACGCGACATACGCTTAGTTTCCTGAAACGAGTCCCATATGGTCACTGTCGAGGGCTGAATCTCTGGTCCTTTTGGAGGAACATGAATGCATGTTTTGTCAGCTGAAGTTCCTGGTATGGAATCCTTCCCTCCCACCACATATTTACTGTAAACTGTCCTCTCTTCCTCCCAGGAGCCAGAGATCCAGTTCCTTATGGCTCTGTATGATGAGAACCTCCAGAACAACCCTTTTTATCTGGCGCTGGAGAAGCAGCGACCTGACCTGTGCAGCAGAGTGGCAGAGCTCCATGGCATCGTGAGTGACTGACAGCTATGGCTGTGGGCCTACATATAGTGCTCAGCCTTTTACATTATGTATGTATTAGGGACTAGGCTCAGCAGAATAGTAGCATGTTCAGGCAAGCAGTGGGGATGTGGCAGGTGGGGTGGAGCCCCACCAATATCTAGGAAATGTGCATGCATTTCTGTTATTTCATGTCACAACAATATATCATCAGTAAATAATAACATTTAAAACATTTGATTGATCTAATAAAGCACATGTGGTTGCTTTCCCATTGTATTGTTGTTTTGGTACATTTTCGTTGAAATAAGACAGCTCAAATGCAGCTGTTTCAGCCTCACTCTTTGCTTTCTGTGGTGGAGGGGCAGACAGAAAATGAATTACAGAGCGTAGATGTCATTGATTTTCTGTGGTTGCGCGTGATTGTCTCAGCACCTGCTGGGTGAGCTAGCCAGCAAAAGTCCATCTTCGGTGCTTCATTGATTAATCGGCATGGCCGATATTAATTAGGGCTGATTTCAAGTTTTCATAACAATCGGTAATCGGCCTTTTTGGATGCCGATTACATTGCAATCCACGAGGAGACTGCGTGGCAGGCTGACCACCTGTTACCCGAGTGCAGCGTCAAAAGGACCTTGTGGCTGCAAGGAGCCAAGGTAAGTTGCTAACTAGCATTAAACTTATCTTATAAAAAAACAATCAATCTTCACATAATCACTCGTTAACTACACATGGTTGATGATATTACTAGTTTAACTAGCTTGTCCTGCGTTGCATATAATCAAAGCGGTGCCTGTTAATGAATTTTTATTAAAAAGTAATTGGCTACAAGTCAAGGTCTTGTGTCTAAGATTAAGGTCTTTGATTGGACTGTCAACTTCATAGCTGGCTAGTTGTTTACCATTGTCAGGTTCCAATTCTCAGAGTAAAAAAACTCTACAGACACTATGAAAGTTTAACTAAGTTTATTCTTCCCAGAGGGTCAATACAGCTACATTCAGACAAACATTTTTACACAAGCACTGATATGTAGCCCTTCCTCCTAGGCTGAGTCTCCTCCTACACATCTGTACAAACATTGCATCTTTACTGCTAGGCAGGACACTAAGTGATACGGGCCATAAACTTTTATTTCTCCCTTAACGTGACCTGATCTCGACCCCCCCCCCCCCTCATCACTAATCATTTACATTACATTTACATTACATTTAAGTCATTTAGCAGACGCTCTTATCCAGAGCGACTTACAAATTGGTGCATTCACCTTATGATATCCAGTGGAACAACCACTTTACAATAGTGCATCTAACTCTTTTAAGGGGGGGGGGGGGGGGGGGGGGGGGGGGGGGTTAGAAGGATTACTTTATCCTATCCTAGGTATTCCTTAAAGAGGTGGGGTTTCAGGTGTCTCCGGAAGGTGGTGATTGACTCCGCTGACCTGGCGTCGTGAGGGAGTTTGTTCCACCATTGGGGTGCCAGAGCAGCGAACAGTTTTGACTGGGCTGAGTGGGAACTGTACTTCCTCAGAGGTAGGGAGGCGAGCAGGCCAGAGGTGGATGAACGCAGTGCCCTTGTTTGGGTGTAGGGCCTGATCAGAGCCTGAAGGTACGGAGGTGCCGTTCCCCTCACAGCTCCGTAGGCAAGCACCATGGTCTTGTAGCGGATGCGAGCTTCAACTGGAAGCCAGTGGAGAGAGCGGAGGAGCGGGGTGACGTGAGAGAACTTGGGAAAGTTGAACACCAGACGGGCTGCGGCGTTCTGGATGAGTTGTAGGGGTTTAATGGCACAGGCAGGGAGCCCAGCCAACAGCGAGTTGCAGTAATCCAGACGGGAGATGACAAGTGCCTGGATTAGGACCTGCGCCGCTTCCTGCGTGAGGCAGGGTCGTACTCTGCGAATGTTGTAGAGCATGAACCTACAGGAACGGGTCACCGCCTTGATGTTAGTTGAGAACGACAGGGTGTCGTCCAGGATCACGCCAAGGTTCTTAGCACTCTGGGAGGAGGACACAATGGAGTTGTCAACCGTGATGGCGAGATCATGGAACGGGCAGTCCTTCCCCGGGAGGAAGAGCAGCTCCGTCTTGCCGAGGTTCAGCTTGAGGTGGTGATCCGTCATCCACACTGATATGTCTGCCAGACATGCAGAGATGCGATTCACCACCTGGTTATCAGAGGGGGAAAAGGAGAAGATTAATTGTGTGTCGTCTGCATAGCAATGATAGGAGAGACCATGTGAGGATATGACAGAGCCAAGTGACTTGGTGTATAGCGAGAATAGGAGAGGGCCTAGAACAGAGCCCTGGGGGACACCAGTGGTGAGAGCACGTGGTGCGGAGACAGATTCTCGCCACGCCACCTGGTAGGAGCGACCTGTCAGGTAGGACGCAATCCAAGCGTGGACCTTGCCGGAGATGCCCAGCTCGGAGAGGGTGGAGAGGAGGATCTGATGGTTCACAGTATCAAAGACAGCCGATAGGTCTAGAAGGATGAGAGCAGAGGAGAGAGAGTTAGCTTTAGCAGTGCGGAGCGCCTCCGTGACACAGAGAAGAGCAGTCTCAGTTGAATGACTAGTCTTGAAACCTGACTGATTTGGATCAAGAAGGTCATTCTGAGAGAGATAGCAGGAGAGCTGGCCAAGGACGGCACGTTCAAGAGTTTTGGAGAGAAAAGAAAGAAGGGATACTGGTCTGTAGTTGTTGACATCGGAGGGATCGAGTGTAGGTTTTTTCAGAAGGGGTGCAACTCTCGCTCTCTTGAAGACGGAAGGGACGTAGCCAGCGGTCAAGGATGAGTTGATGAGCGAGGTGAGGTAAGGGAGAAGGTCTCCGGAAATGGTCTGGAGAAGAGAGGAGGGGATAGGGTCAAGCGGGCAGGTTGTTGGGCGGCCGGCCGTCACAAGACGCGAGATTTCATCTGGAGAGAGAGGGGAGAAAGAGGTCAAAGCACAGGGTAGGGCAGTGTGAGCAGAACCAGCGGTGTCGTTTGACTTAGCAAACGAGGATCGGATGTCGTCGACCTTCTTTTCAAAATGGTTGACGAAGTCATCCGCAGAGAGGGAGGAGGGGGGAGGAGGGGGAGGAGGATTCAGGAGGGAGGAGAAGGTGGCAAAGAGCTTCCTAGGGTTAGAGGCAGATGCTTGGAATTTAGAGTGGTAGAAATTGGCTTTAGCAGCAGAGACAGAAGAGGAGAATGTAGAGAGGAGGGAGTGAAAGGATGCCAGGTCCGCAGGGAGGCGAGTTTTCCTCCATTTCCGCTCGGCTGCCCGGAGCCCTGTTCTAATCCCTAATCCATGGCTCTCTCCCCTTATCAATGCCTGCCACGTGATCGCTTCCCTGCACTCAATATTTCAATAGGATACCTGATATAATGTAAACGTTATACATTACCCTCTCGCCCTCAGTGACATGAATAAGTATATTTCATATTCTTAGAACCCAACATCATGCACTGTTAGCACATCTTCAGGCTAGTTAGATTAGCTAGCTGAAACAACATGTCGACAAGCTTGCTATCTCCTAGCAAATAATTGTCAAACTTAGCGTTATGAAGGAAATGCAGAGAGAAACTCTTGGTTGGGCGGTATACTGTATCCCGGGTTTTTCGAAATAGCATCAGTATGAGTTTCCAATACAATTTTAGTGTTGGTTATACTTTTTAATATCAGTACTTTAAAAACATTTTTTTTGTATAGATACCTGCAGTCAACTTGTGCACTAGGTAATAGATAAAGCAGATTATGTTAATAATTATGCCTGTTAGATTATTTCTTATTATGACGCTTACTAGTTTCCCAAAACAGCTGTTTGAGCCAGTCACGTGTGTTTGTTTACAAAAAGCATTCCTCTAACTTGGTGAGGTGATCAAGTTACAGTTGTATGAAATGCACTACTAATGTTTGCCAGCTATACAGCACCAGTCAACAGTTTGGACACACCTACTCATTCTGGGGTTTTCTTTATTTTTACTATTTTCTACATTGTAGAATAATAGCGAAGACATAAACTATGAAATAACACACATGGAATCATGTAGTAAGCAAAAAGTGTTAAACAAATCAAAATATATTTGAGATTCTTCAAAGTAGCTACCCTTTGCCTTGACAGCTTTGCACACTCTTGGCATTCTCTCAACCAGTTTCATGAGGAATGCTTTTCCAACAGTTTTGAAGTAGTTCCCACATATGCTGAGCACTTGTTGGCTGCTTTTCCTTCACTCTGCTATCCAACTCATCCCAAACCATCTCAATTGGGTTGAGGTCGGTTGATTGTGGAGGCCAGGTCATCTGATGAAGCACTCCATCACTGTCCTTCTTGGTCAAATAGCCTTTACACAGCCTGGTGGTGTGTTGGGTCATTGTCCTGTTGAAAAACAAACGATAGTCCCACTAAGCACAAACCAGATGGGATGGTATATCGCTGCAGAATGCTGTGGTAGCCATGCTGGTTAAGTGTTGTGGTTTTACAGACGTGTTTAATATGTTTTATGTACACACTTTATTTGAATATTTATGAAATGCATATTGTTATTTGGTAGCACTTATTTATTTTCCCTCGACTCCAACCCCATTCGATGCGTTGGAGCGGATGTGGGTGGGGCTAGGTCTACATAAGTGTGCCAATTTAAAAAAACTCTGACGATAGCTCTGACGAAGGCTGTGAGGCCGATACGTAAAGCTTGTTAAAGGGCAGTGATACTATCGAGCAGTGTGCGGGTTTCTTCTTTTTTCTCATTCTTTTCATACTATAAAATAATGCCATGGAATTCTAAGCAAATGTTGTCTGCTAAATGAACTAGTGTTGCCCACAGCCATATGACATAGCCAGATCACGGCCTAACATAAGGACAACTCAGTATAGCATTCTGTTAATCTGAAATAGACTACATTTTCTTTATATCATGTTTCTTTAGACCTGTTTTTGAAAATAAATAATGGATTTATTGTGATGGTGTAGGCTGTATTAAATGGATTTATTAGACTTTTTAAAATTGTGATCAGTGGGTGTGTAGAAGCCAGGAGATGCTAAATGTGTTTGTTAATTAACGGTCAATTACTGTGAGACCGACAGTTATTTGCTTGACAATCACCGGCTGACAATGTTAGGGCTGTGGTGGTCATATCTACTGCTCAGATTTTTTTATATCAAGAGTTAAAAAAACATAATCCTTTGCAACATTAACCTGTTAAAAACATTTCTGTAGCAAGGAGGGTTGTAGTAGGCTATATGCCCAATACATTATCACTGCAGATTGGCTGTGCTTGAATTGCCCTGCCAATGTTGTTCTTTTCAGACCATTTTGAAATATTTCAACATGTTAGTTATATGATCACGTGTATAATGGATCATTTGTTGTATAACTTTTGAGGCACAGCTGAGTGAGCATAATCATATCAAATGTATTTATATAGCCCTTCTTACATCAGCTGATATCTCAAAGTGCTGTACAGAAACCCAGCCTAAAACCCCAAACAGCAAGCAATGCAGGTGTAGAAGCACAGTGGCTAGGAAAAACTCCCTAGAAAGGTCAAAACCTAGGAAGAAACCTAGAGAGGAATCAGGCTATGAGGGGTGGCCAGTCCTCTTCTGGCTGTGCCGGGTGGAGATTATAACAGAACATGGCCAAGATGTTCAAATGTTCATAAATAGCATTATAAATATTCACTTACCTTTGATCTTCATCGGAATGCACTCCCAGGAATCCCAGTTCCACAATAAATGTTTGTTTTGTTCGATAAAGTCCATTTATGTCCAAGTACCTCCTTTTCGTTCGCGTGTTTAGTCCAGTAATCCGTAATTGTTAGCACAGCTAAGAACTGTTGTGCTGATTTTAAAGAAGTAATAAAACTGGCCTTTAGACTAGTTGAGTATTTGTGCATTCGATTACAGGCTCAAAATGGCCAGAAACAAAGAACTTTCTTCTGAAACTCGTCAGTCTATTCTTGTTCTGAGAAATGAAGGCTATTCCATGCGAGAAATTTCCAAGAAACTGAAGATCTCGTACAACTCTGTGTACTACTCCCTTCACAGAACAGTGCAAACTGGCTCTAACCAGAATAGGAAGATGAGTGGGAGGCCCCGGTGCACAACTGAGCAAGAGGACAAGTACATTAGAGTGTCTAGTTTGAGAAACAGATGCCTCACAAGTCCTCAACTGTCAACTCCGGGATGCTGGCCTTCTAGGCTGAGTTCCTTTGTCCAGTGTCTGTGTTCTTTTGCCCATCTTAATCTTTTCTTTTTATTGGCCAGTCTGAGATATGGCTTTTTCTTTGCAACTCTGCCTAGAAGGCCAGCATCCCGGAGTCGCCTCTTCACTGTTGACATTGAGACTGGTGTTTTGCGGGTACTATTTAATGAAGCTGCCAGTTGAGGACTTATGAGGTGTCTGTTTCTCAAACTAGACACTCTAATGTATTTGTCCTCTATAATGGACTGACAAGATATGATGTTACACATGTGGAAAATAGAGAGAGAGGGGAAAAATGGACATTTATCATACATTTGGAAACAACGCTCACAGTAACCATATACCTTACACAAGTTGCCACCCGTTTTGGTAAGAAATGCAATGTATTCATGCGTAGATGGCTTTGTTCGTCGTCTCTGTTGAAACCAATCAATCCTTGTATGGGGAATGGCTCGATTAGTGGACAACCAGAGCCTTAAACCCGAGGTCACAATGTCCTTCGTAGTTATCTTGGTCTTGTGTTAAAATAGAACAGATCTTCAGATGCACCAATGGTTGTCTGAGATGGGATTTTTTCCCTTCCCACCTTGTGTCTTTAGTCAAAGTTCTAGGACCACTTTTACATGCCCAGCTGCAGACTGGCAATGTTATGGTCTAGTCTTTATCTTCACCTTGTGTGGAGATTCCAGTTTCTAACCATTTCAACGTGTGGACCACGCTCTCACATCTTTTAGCTCACGCTTCACGTTTGCTGGTCTGCATGTTAATTCTTAGCGGGTCCTTTTAAGCACTCTGGCCGAAAAGGGCGGTTCCATCACACTGACACGCTCTTCTGACCTCATTCGGTGTGTGTGGCTTAGTTTTCATGTCCATTGCACATAACTATGTTCTCGTTAGGAATGTGATTTCAGTTTTCTATCTTAACAAAAAAATGTAATTGTTCATATTTCCTACTCAATGTAAAGGATGTAAACTTGAAGAGCTTTCACACTATGTCAAGTTAGTATTTTTGTTATACCGTTTTTAATGACATCACAAAATAGAAAAACAATTTGACATGATTATTCTTTAGATCCCCACTGACCATTCCTATCTTAGAAATATTGTTCCAATATTCACTTTTTGACATTTAGAGTTTTTGGGTTCTCAGCTGCATAAGATTTACGTGGGAGAGCGGGGGGACTGGCTATCTGTCAGCCGTTTTCCAAGCTGATCGGAGGCCTTGGAGTCATGAAAGTATGGAAGCTGAAGCCTAACTGTTGTTGTTGATTAGTTTACTCCAATTATGGGAGGGATGGTAGGGTTAGGGGAAAATAATAAAGGAAGATATATATATTTTTAAATACATTTATATATATTTTTTGTTGGAAAAAAAACCACTGCCTTCCTGGAACTATGGCTGCTGAATCAAGTGCATCTACCGCCAACAGAACAAACAACCGCCAACAGTGCAAGGCTTTATCCTTGTTCTTTTTACAGAGATGTTTGGTGATCGACTAGGAATGCCTTGGAGATCAACCAATCGACGGGTTGGTGACCACTGGCTTAGGCCTATACGTTCTCTCCCAGACTCATGGATAGAACATTTTGAGCGTAGCAAAAGGTAACCAGTCCATCCAGTATGCATAATAAGATGGTACACACTCAAAGGTGATTACTAGAATACATTTTGGAGTATAGGCTAGACTAATTATGTACCAAAGACAATGTTTTTCTGCCATGCGTAATGTAAGGTAGGCAATGTATTGTATAACGGCTCAATCATTATTTTAATTCAGTTTTTTTGGGTGGGCTTGGGCTCATATAGACCTATGCATAAGCTCTAATATGCAAAGTAAAAACAGGCACAAACTTCCCAAATTTTCCCGATAGCCAGGTGCAAGGGGAGAGAACATGACCAAGCTGCATCTTTCAGTCAAACATAAATTGCATTAGTTTTAACTTTCACTAGTCTGTAACCTCATATTTTACCAGTTGGCCAACAAGCATAGGCCTGTTAACTAGGCTACGTCGACAAAATACTGTGGTGACTTTGAGAACTTTTGAGTTGATGAATGTGTATATTTCTGCATTTACAGTGTTACAATCATGTGAGATTTTTAAAAGCTTTAAAAGAGAAGCAACGAGTTTGTGCCGACACTACGGTCATGGATATTGGATTGCATGTGGGCACTGGGCAGTAGGCCATATCATAAAGAAATCAAGGCTATTTCCCGGGGCGAAGTAGCAATGTCACAGTAAGATCAGATGCTTTTTATTGTAGAAACTTTACCAATGAAACCATTGATAAATCAATTCTTAGAGTCACGAGAAACATGTTTATTTTTTAAAAACCTTGATGATGATCATATTACTGTGCCCCCAGGTTTTGGTGCCGTGCCGTGGAAGTCTAACCCTTGGGGCGTACACAGCAGCCCAGTTTGAAACCTACGTTTTACAGCCCTCTGGAGAGGGATATCAGACTGTAGATGGGAAGGTAAGTTCCATCAGACCAGTACCACGGCATCTGGAAACGCCACAGTCTCTATCCAGGCTGTATCACATCCGGCCATGATTGGGAGTACCATAGGCCGGCACACAATTGTCCCAGTTTAGGCTGGGGTAGGCCGTCACTGTAAATAATAATTTGTTCTTAACTGACTTGCCTAGTTAAATAAAAAAAAGTATTAGCCATCTCTTGATTCTACAGTTAGTACACTAGTATACAATTTCTCAGTGTAACATTGTCCTCTATTTTAACATGGTACATTATGTGTTGAATCATTGGTGCACTACACCAAAACATTAGACTATTTCATATTCTCTGGCCTAACTGTATCTCTTTGGTTGATTCTACTCTGCTATAACGGAGGATATTGGGGTCTGCTTCCTCTCTGATAGGAGTTGACCATCCAGGACAGCCAGGTCAGACTCGGCGCAGGGTTCCAGGCCCCAGCCAACGTGCCCATCCTGTTTGAGGAGACCTTTTACAATGAGAAGGAGCAGAGCTACAGCATCCTCTGTATTGCCAGGCCCATCGACACAGACCAAAGCCCAGGTACGGCTCTCCTCCAGAAGCCATAAAAGTGTATTTAAGTGGGTGTGCGATTTAGTTGATGTTGAACCAGATACAAATGCCTACAGCCACCATCTCACTCTCAACTTTCTTGTCTCCCTCTCAGTGGAGGTGACCCCCAGCCCAGGCCTGTACTGTCTGAAGAATGTGGAGGATGTCAGGGAGTTTCTGGGCCGCCATGCGGAGAAACTGGACAAGTTCATAAGCAGCTTCTGCAGTTCCTTTAAAGAGCAGGAAAGGAAGGGACTGCGACACCACATTGTAAGCACCATGCCTAATCCTGATGGACACTACTAGCTCACTGCTAGCTAGCTAACAATTTCACAACCACCTATCTAAGGATCGGGTAAAGCCATTTCCACGCATGATAACGTACACTGAGTGTGCAAAACTTAAGGATCACCTGCTTTTTCCATGACGTAGACTGACCAGCTGATAGCTATGATCTCTTATCACCTGTTAAATCCACTTCAATCAGTGTATATGAAGGGGAGGAGAAGGATTCTATAATGATTTTTAAGCCTTGAGACATGGATTGTGGATGTGTGCCAATCAGAGGGGGAATGGGTGAGACAAAATATTGAAGTGCCTTTGAACGGGGTATTGTAGTAGGTGTCAGGCGCACCAGTTTGTGTCAAGAACTGCAACGCTGCTGGGGTTTACACGCTTAACAGTTTCTCGTGTGTATCAAGAATGGTCCACCACACAAGACATCCAGCCAACTTGACACAACAACTATGGGAAGCATTTGAGTCAGTATGGGCCAGCACCCCTGTGGAACGCTTTCGACACCTTGTAGAATCCATGCCTGACGAATTGAGGGCAAAAGGGGGTGCAACTCAATATTAGGGAGGTGTTCCTAAAGTTTTGTATACTGGAATACATAGCTAGTGCACTCATTTATAATGTAATAGATACTATACTATTAATATACATTGTACTGTATAAGACAAAGTAACATAGTCAGAGCCAAAGTTATTGGAATCCTTGATAAAGCTGAGCAAAAAATACTGTGTAAAATAAGTGCAAATACTGAGCTCAATTGTATGCTCCAAAAATAGTGAAATTATTTTATACTAATTCAATTGCTCAGGTTTTTGTCTAAAACGTCCTCGTACTGAGTAAAGTTCATGATGCTGTTGACCTTAACAAGGGCCCCAGGATGCAAAACCCACCACTGGTGTGCGTGGCCAAAGAGCTCTATTTTCATGTCATCTGACCATAGCACCGGTTCCAATCCAAGTACCAATGCCGTTTAGCAAACTCCATGTGTTTACATTTTCTGGATGATATGAAAGTAGAGCTCTTAGTCCACGCACACCAGTAGTGTTTTGCATCGGGAAAAAATATACGTATACAGAAAAGAACCCCATACCGACTATAAAGGTGGTGGATCTTTGATGTTATGGGGCTGTTTCCCTTCCACTAGTCCTGTGGCCCTTTGAACTTTACCCAGTACCAGGACATTTTAGCCCAAAACATGGTTGCCTCTGCAAGGAGGCTGAAATTTGGCCGCAAGTGGATCTTCCAGCAAGACAATAACCGCAAGCACAAAACAAAATCCACAAATAAATGGTTTGACCACAAAATCAACATTTTGCAATGGATAGCGCAGTCTCAGGACTTGAACCCCATTGAAAATCTGTGGTTTGAATTGAAGAAGGCAGTCCTGAAGTGTAGATGGAGGGTATCAACAATCTGGGACAATTCTGTATAAAGGAAGGGTCTAAGATCACTCCCAATGTGTTCTCAAATCAAATTGTATTAGTCACATGCGCCAAATACAACCGGCGTAGACCTTACAGTGAAATGTTTACTTACGAGCCCCTAACCAACAGTGCAGTTTCAAAAAATACGAATAAGAATAAGTGATAAAAGTAACAAGTAATTAAAGAGCAGCAGTAAAAAATAAAATAAGAATATATACAGGGGGGTGCCGGTACAGAATCAATGTGCAGGGGCACCGGTTAGTTGAGGTAGTATGTACATGTAGGTAGAGTTAATTAAAGTGACTATGCATAGATGACAACTGAGAGTGGCAGTGATGTGGAGAGGGGAGGGGGCAATGTGAATAGTCTGGGTAGCCATTTGATGTTCAGGAGTCTTATGGCTTGGGGGTAGAAGCTGTTTAGAAGCCTCTTGGACCTAGACTTGGCGCTCTGGTACCGCTTGCCGTGCGGTAGCAGAAAGAACAGTCTGACTAGGGTGGCTGGAGTCTTTGACAATTTTTAGGGCCTTCCTCTGACACCGCCTGGTATAGAGGTCCTGGATGGCAGGAAGCTTGGCCCCAGTGATGTACTGGGCCGTTTGCACTACCCTCTGTAGTGCCTTGCGGTCGGAGGCTGAACAGTTGCCATACCAGGCAGTGATGCAACCAGTCAGGATGCTCTCGATGGTGCAGCTGTAGAACCTTTTGAGGATCTGAGGGCCCATGCCAAATATTTTCAGTCTCCTGAGGGGGAAGAGGTTTTGTGGTGCCCGCTTCACGACTGTCATGGTGTGCTTGGACCATGTTAGTTTGTTGGTGATGTGGACACCAAGGAACTTGAGGCTCTCAATCTGCTCCACTGCAGCCCTGTCGAGAATGAGAATGGGGGGGTGCTCGGTCCTCTTTTTACTGTAGTCCACAATCATCTCCTTTTGTCTTGATCACGTTGAGGGAGAGGTTGTTGTCCTGGCACCATACGGCCAGGTCTCTGCCCTCCTCCCTATAGGCTGTCTCGTTGTTTTGGCAAATGTAATGATGGTGTTAGAGTCGTGCCTGGCCGTGCAGTCATGAGTGAACAGGGAGTACAGGAGGGGGCTGAGCACGCACCCCTGAGGGGCCCCTGTGTTGAGGATCAGCATGGCGGGTGTGTTGTTACCTACCCTTACCACCTGGGGGTGGCCCGTCAGGAAGTCCAGGATCCAGTTGCAGAGGGAGGTGTTTAGTCCCAGGGTCCTTAGCTTATTGATGAGCTTTGAGGGCACTATGGTGTTGAACGCTGAGCTGTAGTCAATGAATAGCATTCTCACATAGGTGTTCCTTTTGTCCAGGTGGGAAAGGGCAGTGTGAAGTGCAATAGAGACTGCATAATCTGTGGATCTGTTGGGGCAGCATACAAATTGGAGTGGGTCTAGGGTTTCTGGGATGATGGTGTTGATGTGAGCCATGACCAGCCTTTCAAAGCACTTTATGGCTACAAACGTGAGTGCTACGGGTCGGTAGTCATTTAGGCAGGTTACCTTAGTGTTCTTGGACACAGGCACTATGGTGGTCTGCTTAAAACATGTTGGTATTAGACTCGGACAGGGAGAGGTTGCAAATGTCATTTTAGAAAAAGGCTCAGTGGCGTTATCCTCGCAAGGTAAAATATTGAAAACAAGGGTGCCAATAATTTACACCCCTATTTTTATTTTTTACTACTTCTTAAACAAAATAGTTTTCTCTGACCAATTGTGTTAGTATAATTAAATGTAAAAAAATGGGGGCATACATTAGCTCAGTAAATTACATTTTTTCTTTTTTTTTTTTTTTCTTTTTCTCAGCTTTATCAATGGTGCCAATAATTTTGGACCGGACTGTATGCGATATATCATATTTATTCTGCTGTGACCACTGCTCTAACCTGTGACTGTTCTCTCTCCGCAGGACTCCGTGAATGCCCTTTATACTAAATGTATTCAGTGCCTGTTGAGAGACTCGAGCCTGGTAAGTACTGTAGGAACATGACTGTTAGATTGTAGTGTTGCCAACTATTTTTCAAGGAAAGTAGCTGTTGGTTGCTCCATTTGTCGCTAAAAGTCACTAGATGACCTCATGAAGTAATAGGGATGTCATAATGTTATTTTGCACATAAAAAAATACTTATACTTATGCTGTCCCTCAGTCTCTCATGCAATGCAACATTCTCCAAAGCAAAAATAAATAGAATGTTTGAAGGAGAACAAAAAGGAATCAATTAATTTGTATTTTAATATAACTTTTTTAGAATATATATTTTTTACTTTAAAAAAAAAAGTATTATTATTTATGCCGGAGAGCTGTGATATCATTTAACAACAAGGAACAATTTAATAAATTCACTTCTCTCGCTGCAGCAGAGAGGGGGCGGAGAGGCTAGAGTGGAGAGAGACGGGGAGGGAGCGAAGAGAGGTGGGGGAAGGGGCACACGTGCCGGTAGAGAGGGAGCAGTGCTCAGAGCAGCACAGGTAGGCTCAGCCAAGTGGGCACACACTCACACAAATAGGGAAGTCACTAAATCAACCAAAAGCCTTAAATAGTAGCTAAACGTGTTGCTATACTCGTTTACCAATAAAAGTAGCTGGAGGGGTCTGAGAACTCGCTAAATCTAGTGACAAAGTCGTTAAGTCGGCAAAACTGCCTGATTATCTACACATCTTGAGTCATGTTCAGTAGGTCACACTGTAGCAATGTTTTTTAAATGTTTCTAATTGGACAAGTTCAGGTTGGTTTTCCATTTCTACGTGCCTACTGGACCACAACCCAGTTGTCTTTCCTGAGATATGAACAAGATTGGTTATACCTCCTGTCTTTCAGAAAGTTCTGGCCAAACAGGATCTCCAGATGACTCTCCTTAAACAAGCGGTGGAAGTAAGAGAGTTCTGTCTATTGTGCTGTGTTCAACATGTGAAAACTGCTCTACGGAGTTGTGTGACACTATAATGCTTCATGTGTTTTTATGAAATGTTGTCAGTATACATAATTTCGGTTTTATCTTTCAGATGTATATACATCATGGTATCCATGATTTAATCTTTAACTTTGTGGGAACTCTTGAAGCCAGCCAGGTCTGTACAGTATTTGATATTACTGTCAGTCTTTTAAATCCTCAGAATCACCATGCGGTAAAGGTTAATTATCACTGTTTCAACAGGATTCTGCCTTCAACAAAACCACCAGAGGTCTGCAGGACCTGCAGCAGAAAGACTTGGGGGTCAAATCTGAATTTAGGTTGGTTGCTTTTATGTTTACAGTCCAAAGTAACGATATACAGCCATCGCATTATACATGCTGGTTGAGAAACTTTGCAAGTCTGCATACAACACAAACAAAAAGGCCCACACCACCATATCGCTCATATACCACTTCTAATACAAACTGATCTTCATCATATCAAATAGGTCTGATAACCTGTTCCGTTATGTCTATAGACTATAGGAGTATGTTTGCCTGTCTCATCCAGTATCAATATCACCTAGCCATTCAGTACTATAACCTGTAGTGTGTCCCTGAATTCTACTATAGTATCAATACCCAGTTGTATTTCCCTATTACCAAATACAGTATAAATATACCCCGGGCCAAGAGAGAGCTGAGCCAGTTGAACCACTGCACCTCTCCTCTACACAAGCTGCTCTGCCTCAGAAAGGTGGGACTCACCATCATGCAGTCCCCCAGCAGCTCAGGTATACCATCTGTCTGTCTCTTGTCTCTCTGTGACATGAAATGCAGACATCGGCAGAAGTTTAGACAGTGTTGTTGTGTCATAAACAGCACAATTGACACTGGAACGTAAATGTGCCTTTAAAATGGATTCTGGACCGTTTGTTATGGTAAGACCATAGATGCGGTAAAGAGATCAATGGAACTCAACCATGGGGCGGCAGGTAGCCAGGTGGTGGTTGGTTGGCAGGTGGTTAGAGCGTTGGGCCAGTAACCGAAAGGTTGCTTGATCATATCCCTGAGCTGACAAGGTAAATATCTGTCGTTCTGCCCCTGAACAAGGCAGTTAGCCTACCGGGGAATAGTGGGTTGTCATTGTAAATAAGAATTTGTTCTTAACTGAATTGCCTAGTTAAATAAAGGTTTAAAAAACCAAAACAGTGTAAATGCCATGGAAACGTGTGGGGAAAAGATCCCGAATCTCCTCATTGCCCCTCAGCAAAATGATCCTACATTTAGGCTATTGTTTATATGTATATTTCACACTGTGTTGAGGTAACAATCTGAGTATAATGCTCGTATGGATGTCAACCCCAATACAATTTCATGTTATTGTCACCAATCAACTGCATTCCAGTTAAAAATCGACTGACTACCACCACCCATTTCTCCACGCTAGCTATGCTACCAGCTTATAAGAACGGGAGTTAGCATTTAGGAGTCACTTTTTCGAAACCTGAAAGCGTCTACTTCTGAATGTTATGCATCGAAACAGCCAATTATATCCAAATCAGACTGTAGTAACCACATTGTGGGCCTGTTACAATACATAAATCATTACGGATTGCCACTTTGTTAGATCAGATTTGTTGATTGTGTTCCAATCCGCCGGCCCTTTTCTACCCCCCCATGGTCTGTGTTCCATTGACCTCTCTACCACATGTCTGTAAGGTCATGCTTCTTCCTCTGAGTCAAATATAATTTTAGCTTTCATCCAGAAAGTTACAGGTAGAAAATGTTACATGTGCACAAGTGCTGATTTACCAATGTTTTATGATGACATTAAGTTACTATAAGTAGCTTACAAGGCTGGTCATTGTAACTGCCCATGTCAGGGTGTGTAGGAAAGTTGACTGAACTCTGCACAGTCCCACATAATGTCCTCCATTTTTCAATTTCTGTTTACTCCCTGCCTGGTAATATAATTAACTCTGTACATACGCATAACAATATCCTGACTCTTAGGACCTAATGTGTTTGTTTTGGAAATCAAACCTTGTTGGCCACATAACAACCCTTACCCTGTCTCTGTGGCGTAGTGTGATCCACTCGTAATTTCTGTTGGCCAATTTACCAATTTAAAGCCTAAACGACAAGGAAAGAGGCAGATTGTCTGTCTCTCAGAGGTTAGACAGACTGTGTGGGCATTTGACAGGTAAAGCAACTCTGTAAAGCAACACTCATATGTTTGTAGGATGAAGCTGTTTTTTATGTATTCATTTTAAAGAGCCTTGTCTCTCTAGTCTACTGTGTGCCCCTGCCATAAACCTCAGTCACATTAACAGGTTACAGTTACCGAAGGAACCACCGTAATTAAATTCTTCCTTTCATTTCCCTTTTTTCCTTCACATGCAGTGAGCATAGAGGCCGTATGTGCAGACGATCTTCTCTCTGTCATTCTGTACTTACTGGTGAAGACGGAGATCCCCAATTGGTGAGGAAGATGTTCAGCTTAAAACATTCAACCTACTAATACCACTGACCATGGAATGACTTGATTTACTTCAAGTAAACTAGTTGAATTAATTAATGAATTATTAAAGTGACCTAGTAATTAAACCGAGTCAATCATTGATTCATTAACTAGTAATTAACGTGTTAAGTGTTTAACTAATACGCATGCTCTTCCAGGATGGCCAACCTGAGCTACATCAAGAACTTCAATTTCTGTAACTCCACCAAGGACGAGCTGAGCTACTGGCTGACGTCGTTCGAGGCCGCCGTCGAGTTCATCAGCCAGGGCAACCTCAACCTGAGCCAGGAACGAAAGGTGACAGTACAGTATAGTAGTACTCGCACAGTAAGAACTCACACAGTCATCAGCTAGGTCAACTTCCTGAGACAGAGACAAATGGTGAGCACAACAAAGTACAGTAGCACTCACACAGGGTGGCTCCATTCTTACGTTACACTACACTGAGTGTACAAAACTTTAATATTGATTTGCACCCTCCTTTTTTGCCCTCAGAACAGCCTCAATTGGTCGGGGCATACTCTTCCCACAGTTGTGTCAAGTTGGCTGGATGTCGTTTGAGTGGTGAACCGTTCTTGATACACACAGGAAACTGTTGAGTGTGAAAAACCCAGCAGCGTTGCAGTTCTTGACGCAAACTGGTGCGCCTGTTCAAAGGCACTTAAATCTTTTGTCTTGCCAGTCCACCCTTTGAATGGCACACATACACAATCCATGTCTCAATTGTCTCAAGGCTTAAAAATCCTTCTTTAACCTGTTCGTATACACTGATTTGAAGTGGATTTAAGTGACATCAATAAGGGGTTATAGCTTTCACCTGGATTCACCGGGTCAGTCTGTCATGGAAAGAGCAGGTGTTCTTAATGTTTTTGTTCACTCAGTGTACCTGGGCCCTGGCTAGCTTGACTTGGCTCAATGTTGTGAAAATGGCTTTATACACCACCATCACATACAACATTGTTGTAGCTGATATCCTATCCAAGTGCTGTTGACTTAGATAGATACACCATTTTATCACTGCATTACCTGTCATAACAGGCCACAATAGTGAGCAAACTTGACCGAAATGAGTGAGGGGGGAAAAAAGTCCTGTGTGCAGAGTAAGTGACTGTGTCTGTTGTTTGCAGGGCTCCGGGGAACTGAACGACAAGGTGCGTTTCACACAGAAAATAAACCTGCTCTGTCAGAACGATGCTACCCCCATCAACTGTCTGTTTGAGGTGAGAACATGACCAAGTTTTAGGGGGGAGGAAAGCTTTACTCTGTGTTGGGGAGTAGTGAACTACATGTAGTTAAATTAGTAATTTATCTACATTTTGCAGTAGCTTGTTGGTAGTTGAACTCAATTCTAATGTTGGTAGTGGTTTCTGTAGTTAATAGCTTTTTGCCATGTAGTGATGTAGCTTAACTACACACTACTTTTTCTGCAAGAAAATATGAGGGCATCAGACCTGCCTAATTCTCACTTGAAACAGTTTTTGTGTTTAGTAGGCTAAATGACACATTCTGTTAACACCTGACCCCAGAGTAACCTGTTCTTGCAATTTGTAGTCTGTGCCATTTTTCAAAGTGGCTTTAGTTAAGTAAACACATTTTTTTTCTCATAATGGTAGCTTTAGTGTAGTGTTAACTTCTTCTAGTGTGAAGTTATTGGTAGCTTGGTAAACTATGATTTCAGAGTAGCTTCCCCAGCACTGACTGGGCATCATGGTCTATTGTTGGATACCTTACTCCATTAAACAATTTAATTTGTTCACATGAAAACATTGTTTAACCAACTTTCTTTGGGTTTTTAAAAATCAATTGTCCGTATGATGATTTTTTTTTTTTTAACTGATGGTGTGTGTGTGTGTGTGTGTCCTGTAGCACATAGCCAACGGTAACGAAGCGGAGGTCAGGCGTGTGTTGAGTGAAAACGAAAGCGATGAGGACGGGGTGAAGATGTGTCACCCCCTTTGCTCCTGTGATCACTGTGAGCTCCGGGTCTCTGGGTGAGCACACGCACGCAATACCACACACAGGTTTGTTATGACGGGGCAGCAGGTAGCCTAGCGATTAGAGCGTTGGGACAGTAACCGAAAGATTGCTTGTTCGAATACCCGAGCCGGCAAGGTGGAAAAATCTGCCGTACTGCCCTTGAGCAAGGCAGTTAACCCCCCACAACAACTACTGCCCGGGCTCCAATAACGTGGACTTCGATTAAGGCATCCCCCCCCCCCCCCCCCCGCACCTCTCTGATTCAGAGGAATGCGGAAGACATTTTTCGATTGAATGCATTCAGTTGTGCAACTAACTAGATATCCCCTTTCCCCCCACCCATCAGGTAAGTCTCAGACACTTCACTTGTCTGTTTCTCTGTCTCTCTCACTCCTAGTGGAATCATATTCTCTTTCTGTGTTATTGTCATTAAATGCAGTAGATAGAAACAGGACACGTGATTTATTCTCCTACTTTTGTAATTCCCCTTGAAGTTTCATTTCCCTTTTCTCTATTACTGTGTCTGCTTCGCGCAGAAGACTGAATGACCCGTCCATTGTAACGCCCTTCTCTCGAGACGATCGAGGATACACGCCACTTCATGTCGCTGCTGTTTGTGGTAGGTGATGCTAATAAGTGCCTGAGGGTGGCCTATTGAGCCACACATCTTCCTTGGGACCACACATAGACCCTAAAGGCAGGGGGAATCGAATCCCCGATCCGCCACTTTCTGTACTTTTCATCCCCTTCAATCTGTCTCCCGTTCTCATTTCCCACTGTCTAAATAAAGTAAAAAGCCTGTCTTTGCCGTGGTAGGTCAGTCCCTGTTGATTGACCTGTTGGTGTCTAAGGGAGCTCTGGTGAACGCCACAGACTACCACGCCCTCTCACCCCTGCACCTCTCCTGTCAGAAGGGCTACCAGGGAGTCACGGTGAGACGGGACGCTAGCAGGACAGTTATAGCCTGGTTCCAGATCTTTTTGTGCTGCCTTAACTACTCCTAAACAGATCTGGAACCAGGCTAAGATGAGCTACACTATATCACAGAAACTGTGTACAAAAAGGATACTTCTGTTACACAAACTGTTCAATCTCTCTGACATATTCTTCTTTCACTCTCTCCCATCCAGCTGCTGCTCTTGCACTATAAGGCGAACACAGATGCCCAGGACAACAATGGAAACACTCCTCTGCACCTGGCCTGTATGTATGGACATGAAGATGTAAGTCAGTCTGGGGAGCCACTCTCCAGTTTAAATCTGTCTTTTAAAAGGCACAATCTGTAATTTCAACAGCTTTTGACTGTGCCAATGTGTTTGGTAATCTGAGGGATAGAGCTGAGGAAGTGCAACCAGTACATGGGACAGAAGTGAAAGTATCTGTATCACACGAGGCTGCTGAGGGGTGGATGGCTCATAATAATGGCTGGGATGGAGTGAATAGTGGTATCAAACGCATTGAAACCATGTGTTTGCCATTCCATTTATTCCAGTCCAGCCATTACTATGAGCCCGTCCTTTCCCAATTAAGGTGCCACCAACTTCCTGTGATCTGTATTGATAGTGCTGTAAATAAGTACAGGCATATGGAGGATGATGACAACAGACTCTACTGACAGTGTTGCGCTCTATGGTAGTTCAGAAGAGATTGCTTTTAGTCTGACAGTGTTGCGCTCTATGGTAGTTCAGAGGAGATTGCTTTCAGTCTGACAGTGTTATCCCATCCGTGTCTCAGTGTGTTAAGGCTCTGGTTTACTACGACCTGCCCACGTGCCGTCTGAACATCCAGAACGACAAGGGGGACACCCCCCTGCACATCGCGGCCCGCTGGGGCTACGAGGGCATCATCGAGGTTCTACTGGAGAACGGCGCCAGCACCGCCATCTACAACAAGGCCAAGGACTCTCCACTACAGTGTGCTTTGAATTCTAAGGTGAGGAGTGAGGACCCCTGATTTGCTAAACCACTTAATATATGCTATTTAGCACATGCTTTTATCCAAAGCGACTTAGTCAGTCACGTACAAACATTTTACCACCTACCCAGATGGGCCCTTTTTAAAGAAAAAGCTTGTCATGCACAAATGTGCAAATAAAGTATGTGTTTGTTACAGCAAGCATGTACAGTGCATTCGGAAAGTATTCAAACCCCTTGACTTTTTCCACATTTTGTTACCTTACAGCCTTATTCTAAAATGGATAATATAACTTTGTTCCCCTCATCAATCTGCACACATTACCCCATAATGACAAAGCAAAAACACATTGGCCTCCATGATTCTTAAATGGTGTTTGGATGTAGTATTTGGACCACCCAGACTCTTCCTGGAGCTGGCTGCCCGGCCAAACTGAACAGTTGGGGGAGAAGGGCCTTGGTCAGGGAGGTGACCAAGAACTAGATGGTCACTCTGACAGCGCTCCAGAGTTCCTCTGTGGAGATGGGATACATTTCCAGAAGGAAACCATCTCTGCAGCACTCCACAGTGGCCAGACGGAAGCACATGACAGCCCGCTTGTGGTTTGCCAAAAGGCACCTAAAGGACTCTGACCCTGAGAAACAAGATTCTCTGGTCTGATGAAACCAAGATATAACTCTTTGGTCTGAATGCCAAGTGTCACGTCTGGAGGAAACCTGGCACCATCCCTACGGTGAAGCATGTTTTTCAGCGGCAGGGACTGGGAGACTAGTCAAGATCAAGGGAAAGATGAACGGAGCAAAGTACAGAGAGATCCATAATGAAAACCTGCTCCAGAGCGCTCAGTACCTCAGACTGGGGCAAAGGTTCACCTTCCAACAAGACAACGACCCTAAGCACACAGCCACGACAACGCAGGAGTGGCTTCGTGACAAGTCTCTGAATGTCCAGCCAGAGCCCAGACTTCAACATGATCTAACATCTCAATAGCTGTGCAGCGACGCTCCCAATCCAACCTGACAGGGCTTGAGACGATCTGCAGAGAAGAATGGGAGAAACTTCCCAAATACAGATGTGCCAAGCTTGTAGCGTCATACCCAAGAGGCTGTAATCGCTGCCAAATGTGCTTCAACAAAGTACTGAGTAAAGGGTCTGACTACTTATGTGAATGTGATGTATATATATTTTTTTTTACTAAATTAAAAAAAAAAAAAAAAACTGTTTTTGATTTGTCATTATGTGTAGATGGATGGGGAGGAAAAACTATTTAATCAATTTTAGAATAAGGCTGTAACGTAACAAAATGTGGAAAATGTCAAGGGGTCTGAATACCTTCCCAATGCACTGTATGTGCTCATACGTAAGTGTGTGTGTGTGTGTGTACCAATGTCTGTCTTGCAGATTTTGACGCTGTTGGAGTTGACACACAACAGTTCTCACAGAAGAGATAGCAATGATGTAAGTCAAATGTCATCACATAGGAGAAGAGTTGACTCAGAATAGTGGAACTACAGCATTTCATTAGATAACCTGTTAAAATACCATTAACCAGAATCCTGTAGGTGTATTGTCCTAAATATTCCAAAGAAATCTCTTTTACTTGCTCTGCTAGAAGCAGCCTGGGCCCAGTTTCCCAAAAGCATCTCAAGGCTAATAAGTTCATTGTTAAAACCTTCGTAGGAGCATTGTTAAATCGCCGAGCTGTTTCCCAAAACCGTCATTGGTGGGGGTTTCACTTGAAAACGCTAGATGTGTACTGACTACCTCCGACCATTCGAAGAACAAGCTAAGTGGGTCGTTAGAAAATCTCTGCTAAACTTAGAATCAAGATGTTTTTGTCTCTCTGTAACCGCAGATAACTTCAGAACAAACTTAAAAGTTGCCAATGTCTTAGCAATTGCTGCAAACGAGTGATAAAAATATGCTTCAAATAAAAATCGAGATCACTGCATTAAAATAATATAGTATGTGCTACATAGGCCTATGTATTTGAATGATATTGAACTCAATTTCATGTTCAATCAATTACGTTTCATTTTTCTTATTGTAGGGTACGGTCTTAAATTGCCTCAAAATATTTAATGTTGTGAAACAACGAGCGCAATGATGTGCCAAATCTGTGATTTTAGTGCATTATTATGGGGTAAGCATTAGAATAAGCCGCCTCAACATTTTCAGCCATATAATATCTATTTAGGAGCTGATCCGTCGTCAGAATTGTGGAATCATTTGAATGAGATTTGAATGGAGAAAGCTGATCTGAGAGCAGTGCTATCAGTATTGACACATGCTCCAACTAAGCACTTAGCTAACATTCTGTCTACGTGGTGTTTTGGGAAACGCATGTGACTTCTTCGGACGTTATACTAACGATGCATCGTTAGAACTTAAGCTTACCAGTGTTTTATCGGGAAACCGGATCATGATCTGTGTGTGGTATGGCCAGCTGATTGACGGGGCTCTCTCTCTCCCCCTGCCAGTCCCCTAACCGCTCTCCCGAGGCCTCTGACTGCAGCAGCCGCCGTTCCTCTGTCTCCAGCAACACCTCCCAGAGCTCTGAGGCCAGGCCTGACTGCGACAGGGTCCTCCACAAAGAGGTGAGCAGAGCACTCAGGCAGGGTTGACCCTGAAAATGTCTGAGAGAAGTACCATCCTCTTAATTCAATTCTTGAACGTTAGGGCAAAATGTAGATTTCTGCCTAAAAAGACATATCCAAAAGTAATTATTTTCATGAGATGGCCATAAACAATAACTGGTGATGCTGCATAGTTGTAGAAAGGTCTGGGGCTCACCCTTCTGGTAAGTGGTTATAAATTGCTGAGGTGAGGTGTACTCACTTTTGATGACACAAGCTGAAGAACATAGTACAAATATGAGAAATCATACGATTTTTTCCCCCCCCTATTCAACAAAAGTGGGGCAATAGGGCTTAAAATGACTGAAGTGCTTTCTAAATATAGTAACAATCAAATTATAAATGACTTACTATAAGATTTCAGCTTTATAACTGTAAAATAAATATGATCATACTTAGTGACAGTACGATATTGGCACCATTTTTCATAGAACCGACAACTTTTCCCGCCAAACGTCCTCTGAGCGACTCAGACACCATTCAAATGTGTGCAGACTTGTTACAACTTCTGCTTGAAGCACAAAGAGATTTTGTGCATCTGTGACCTAGAGGAAGTGGTCTTGTTTCAATTCTGCAAAATTATTTTCAGTTTTTTTCCATCTGTTACATCCGCTAGACTCTCCCGTTTTCATATGCGCTATTCCATGCGCAGCTACGAGGGTCACAGGTACTGGAAATCGTTCCTTTGTCTGGATAGGCCAGAACATGTAATGTGTCGCTCCCTATGCAAATATGTCTGTGAACCTCACAGCTGCGCTTGCAAATAGCGCATTTGAATCAAGACAACCAGCACTTTTAGGGAGTGTAAAGCAATTGATGTTGCGCCATTCACAGAGCACACTGTACACAGAAATATCAGTCGGAACTAGTCCAGAACCGCTCAAAGTCCCCTAAATAGAGGACTTAATATTTTAGGGAAGAGGGAGGGAATGTAGATGAAATTAGATACAGTATTTTTCTATTTATTGAGGGATGCTAATATTTAGAGCTTTCACACACAGTTTTTGTGGGATTGACTAACTGTAATTTGTAATCCGTGTTGGCAGTTTCTTAAGGCCCTGCGTTTACTGTCTGGTGTTCTAATAGGTTGCCTCTCTCTGTTTGACTGACAGGTGGAGAAGTTGCTGCGTGCGGCAGCCGATGGAGACATAGAGATGGTGCGGTACCTGTTGGAGTGGTTGGATGAGGAGGAAGAGGAAGCAGGGCTGCCCTCCTGGACTAAGTTGTGCCACCCACTGTGCCAGTGTCCACACTGTGGGCCATCACAGAAGGTCAGACAACAACCCTCTCATGTCTCATCACTACTGCAGGCTCCATACTCTGACAAACACACTTACCGAACCTCTTTCTGATGTACAATGAGCAAACAAACAGCAAAACAAACAGCAATCTTCACACAGGGCCTTACTGGTAGTACTAAAGCTATGGTGAATGGAGATTTTGTTGAGTTTTGTAATGTTCCTGCAGAGCTGTCCAGCTAACTTGATGTCTGTGCCTTTGTCTGTTTTGTTGTGTGTGTGTTTGCCTCCAGAAGTTTGTGTGCCTGCAGGCCAGTGGTCTGGGTGTGAACAGCAGTAGTGTGGATGGCTTCACTCCCCTCCACGTGGCGGCGCTCCATGGTCACACGGCGCTGGTGTCCCTGCTCAGCCGCAACGGAGCCAACGTCAACGCACGCAACAGCCAGAGTGCCACGCCACTGCACCTGGCCAGCCAGAACAGCCACATACAGGTGGGCACACAGTACTATACTTTAGCTGCGTTTGATCGAGCTTCCCTGGCTCATCAGAAACCACGGAATTAGTCCCAGCCCCCTACCATCTAGGACTCCAGGCAGACTCGCCCAGAAGCTTGAAGTGTTTGAAAGAACACGCAGGTCTGCTGCAGATTGTCTGGGGCGAAGATGGAAAAAGATTCAATCTCTCATTGGTTTTATGTTCAGGTAGTGACATCACTGCTGGAGTGCAACGCCAAGCTGAATAAGAAGGATCGCTATGGCAACACCCCTCTGATTCACACCTGCCTCAGAGGTTACCTGGACACAGCAACCATCCTGCTGCAGGTGAACAGAACACTGACACTGCTGCCCTCTAGTGGGTCAAACAGGCCAACACCATCACACTGGGGGGAAAAAATGGCTAAGTGGGGGTCTTTATAGCTAGTTGTCAGGGACCAAAAAATGGAAAAATGATAGCAGGGCAATCACCTGACAAAGACCGTGTTGGTCTAAACGTTGTAAACCATACCACCTAAGCTTCATTAAAAAGGCCACCTATTGTGAGCAGCAAAACGGTGTGCGATCAGACGTTTCTATATTGTCTTCCTACAGAGCAACGCCTCGGTGAACCTGTCCAACAACCAGGGCAACACGGCCCTGCACGAGGCTGTGAAAGGGGGTCACCTGGCCCTGGTGGAGCTGTTACTGCAGGCTGGAGCCTTGGTCCACATGACGAACAAGAGACAGAGGACAGCACTGGACTGTGCCGTGGAGACCAGGGGAAAAGTGAGAATCTAACAGCCACTGAAGGGTTAGATCAGGGTCAAGGTGACCACTTGTTCAACAGAGTTACACAAGATGTTCAGTATGTGCAACTTTATTTTTCTTAGATTTGCTTACTTTCTGTTAGTCGGCACCTCACCAACCGTTTTGTGTATGGGTCTACATGTCCTTTTTTGAGTAGCAGAGATCTAAACCAACAACCATAGAGCTGGGGGAAATAATGATTTCTTTATGAAATGGGCTTTTTGTTTTTCCACTTTCAGAACACTGAAATCCTGAGGACTCTTCAGAAGGCATCTGGACTCTCCCACAATGCTGAACCAATCAAACTGCTCTCTGTGCCCAAGGGGGCTCTGGGTAAGAGAGTCAGTATAGACACCAGCCACTGTTTTTCCTCGACCACCTACCTGCTAGAGCGTGAAGGTACAGAGAGATATGTTGCAAATAACACACAATGAAAAGTCTTCTCACCAACTTTGTCACCTAATAATTCTCTTGGTCTTTTTGGTTACCAATCTACTACTGCCATATTTTGGATTATTGGGGTTTGTTTTCCAACCCCCAATTATTCAAACTATGTTCCACTGTGCATACCATCATACCACTTAGAATGCATGCCCGTGGTATGCTGGTGTGGATATGGAACAGTTTTTCTTAGTTCTTTCTCCCAATCCCAGCACACTCATTTGTCCAGCGGCTAAAGCATCAGCATGATAATGTCAGTGGAAGACATCAGAAGCTGGCCCAGTCAATAAACCGGTCAGTACCATGGAAAAGATTGTGTGCCCCCTTGTGGAAAATGTATGCTGTCCTTCATAGTGAAGTTGATATCAATTTGACTACAGTTTGCAAAAAAGATCAGTGGAGACGATGTGCGGTTTGTTTAGTTAGATGTTAAACGTTTCCGAGATAGAAAATGTGTTCCTATGTACACGAAGCCGATCCAGAACAACTTTTGTCATAGTTTACTCATAAGTTTCAATCAACGTACATTTTAAGGAACTGCTATGCTTCAGTGCAATTCCTCTGAGCTTGTGGTTGTTTGATGGTTTTTTTCAGGGTTCAGCAAATGAAGAAAGGTCTTCCCAGGGACACCAGTGTGCCTTCCATCCACTCCCCCACTCCTGAGAGGAGGAAACTGAGGCGAGGGGAGACCCTGGAGAGCAGTGGGCCATTCAGCATCTGCTCCAGCCCAGAGGGAAGCCCCAAGCCTGGAGACCAAAGGGACAGAGAGAGGGCCCTGAGCCGCAGTCACACCGTGGACACAGTGCACCCCCAGTCTCCTCAGTGGGGCCGGGACCGGAGACACACAGGAGAGGCCGAGGCAAATGAGGACACACGCGTAGCTAAAGACCCTTCACACACAGACACTCCAGGCGAACCCTTGCATACATACACACCTGACATACACACACCCGACATGTCAAATACACGCACACCTGACATCCCATCAAATACACAACAAACACCCAGCAGCGACCCGTCACACACTCGCGAGGATCCATCACACACACTTAGCCAAGTCAATGGAGAGGAAAAAAATGTCCACACCTCACCAGACACCGAAGTAAATTCTAAGAGGAACTGTCCTGAGACTGAGAGCCCACCCAAAGACATGGAGGACCTGGTAGAAGAACTGGTAGAAGAAATAGAGGTACTCTGAGGCGCCGAGGCAGACCCCAGTCAGGGAAGAACTTGCACAGTGTGGGTTAACCAGAAAAGAGTGGGGCCTACTTTTAGTTAGTTGACCTGACTGTTATTGAAAGCACTTTTTCTCCTTGCCTTCACGAAAAAGGGATGCAAAACATGTTCATTCAACTTCATGCGAATGTAATTCTGTTTTAGCTTATTTTAGTTTTGTTGCTCACCCTTATAAAAGAGATGGTCGATAGAACATTCTGACAGTGGATAGTGACATGGCATATCGGTATGTTTTTTATTGTTTTGTCTACTTGACGAAAATGCTAATCTGAATGTCTATGCTCTTGTTACATCTGGCTGTTTTTTTTATTTGAACATGGAAAATCAGGGCTCTTATTTTCAACAATTTAGTTTAATTTACTGGGTTAGTTATTCCCTTTAGAAAACCATACATTTGCATTTCTGACCTATCTATAACAGAAAATGTACCTCCCTGGTGTGTGGCATTTCAATGACTATGCATAGTGAGGCCACACTTGTATCCCAGTGAATGTCGAACACTTAAAATAGTTAGAACACTTAGAATGGAGAGAGAATCATAACAGTGTATACGCACAAATCTATATACAGTAGCTCAATCCAGTGACTCCACAAATGGATAGTACTGTCGTTAAAAATACGGCTTTTGAGAATATAATAACACAATTGCCATATTTAATTTGTTTATCCATCACCTTTACTCTATTCTGCTATTTATCCTGTAGAAAACAATATAATGAGAAAAAAAAATGAAAAAGAAAAAAAAGTGTTTATTTAGCATTCAACTGATAATTATATTTCACCTCTGTCAGTTGATCCTAATCCTGCAAAGCAAGGCCATATAGGACCCAACCAATTCTATGGGGAGTTTGCACTTTACAAGTACCATTTTTTGGGGGGGGAAATGTTTTATCAGCAACACTCTGAAATCTCAGTAGTTTTGAACTGACATTTATTGAACTCATCATTATCCAGCACATACAGAACATTGAACACAGATGACTAGCATCAGCGTACAGATGTATTTTTATTTCAAAGTTACTGTTTTGGTTTATACAGTAGTAGTTGTCCACTCCGATCTCAATGTTGATTATTTTCATACTAAAGTATTTTATTACATTTTTTAATGTTAGATGCAGTGAACGTGCCTTATTTAATTTGTCAAAATAACCTGTAATAAAATCATGATCAAGAGTCATTTGTTTTGACTATTGTGTTCTTTGCAAGAGTTGGCATTTTTTTCAAATATTGTGCTTTATATGATAGGCTAGGTAAGTTGGTAATGTTAGGATTTTCCTACTGTTAAAATATTTTTTTAAAGACGCACTCCAGCTATTTGTGAGCTTTTCTTTTTGATAAACAATATCCCATGCATAAATACAGTGTATGAACATACACTTAAGGGTTAGACATATTGAAACAAAAAAATTAGGGAGTGGGATGTCTCCCTCTTCGGTCTCTGTTTAAAGGACCCCATCAGAGTGCAATGGCATTCCATAATGCCACCCCTATTTCGACGTAATTCCTGTTCTAGAGCGGAAATGCAGCCAAGACCGAAGGATAAATGTGGTCAGAGACCCACTAAAGCAGCATTGCCCCCTCAAGATTCTGAGCCTGCCTGGCAGGGTTGGTCTTACAAGGCCAAAGCCACCAGATGAGTGAGTATAATATACAAGGAATTTCTCAGAGCTGCTATTAAGAACCTTGATGACCTTGTACTTAGCCGGTGGGAATTCCAGTGGGGTTCCCCCACCCAGGCAGTGGCAGTGCTGGCAACACTAGCTGCAGTAGTAACACATGGAGGGGTTCACACTTGGACATTCAGAGAGGGGTAAAATGATTGTGCCCCTGGTGGCACAAAATAATCAAAGGTCTGACTGCACAGAGATGCTTGGGAAAAAGGTCACAAAGGGGGACCAGTGTGTGTTCGTTTCAGGGGAAGGGGGTGTATCTGAGCTCATTCAGCTAAGACTTGACATTGGTTAATCAAATCTCCCCATTCTTGCTAAATTTTGCATGCCTCTCAAACAGCTACAACTGTAGACGCATTTGCACATCAAGTCCTTTGAGTTGGGTTCAGGGATGGAACAACCGTTGAACATCTCCGCTTGTGGTTGTTTTTGGGGGAACGGTGGGGAGTGTGTGTGTGTGTGTGTGTACAGTTGAAGTCGGAAGTTTACATACACCTTAGCCAAATACATTTAAACTCAGTTTTTCACAATTCCTGACATTTAATCCTAGTAAAAATTCCCTGTTTTAGGTCAGTTAGGATCACCACTTTATTTTAAGAATGTGAAATGTCAGAATAATAGTAGAGAATTATTTATTTTAGCTTTTATTTCTATCATCACATTCTCAGTGGGTCAGAAGTTTACATACACTCAATTAGTATTTTGTAGCATTGCCTTGAAATTGTTTAACTTGGGTCAAACGTTTCGGGTAGCCTTCCACAAGCTTCCCACAATAAGTTGGGTGGATTTTGTCCCAATCCTCCTGACAGAGCTGGTGTAACTGAGTCAGGTTTATAGGCCTCCTTGCTCGCACACACTTTTTCAGTTCTGCCCACAAATCTATAGGATTGAGGTCAGGGCTTTGTGATGGCCACTCCAATACCTTGACTTTGTTGTCCTTAAGCCATTTTGCCACAACTTTGAAAGTATGCTTGGGGTCATTGTCCATTTGGAAGACTAATTTGCGACCAAGCTTTAACTTCCTGACTGATGTCTTGAGATGTTGCTTCAATATATCCACATAATTGTCCTCCCTCATGATGCCATCTATTTTGTGAAGTGCACCAGTCCCTCCTGCAGCAAAGAACCCCACAACATGATGCTGCCAACCCCGTTCTTCACGGTTGGGATGGTGTTCTTCGGCTTGCAAGCATCCCCCTTTTTCCTCCAAACATAACGATGGTCATTATGGCCAAACAGTTCTATTTTTGTTTCATCTGACCAGATTACATTTCTCCAAAAAATACGATCTTTATCCCCATGTGCATTTGCAAACCTTAGTCTGGCTTTTTTTTATAGCGGTTTTAGAGCAGTGGCTTCTTCCTTGCTGAGCGGCCTTTCAGGTTATGTCGATATAGGACTCGTTTTACTGTGGATGTAGATACTTTTGTACCTGTTTCCTCCATCATCCTCACAAGGTCCTTTGCTGTTGTTCTGTGATTGATTGCACTTTTCGCACCAAAGAACGCTCCCAATGGTGAGCCAGACTTGTGGCGGTCTACAATTTTTTTTTCTGAGGTCTTGGCTGATTTCTTTTGATTTTCCCATGATGTCAAGCAAAGAGGCACTGAGTTTGAAGGTAGGCCTTGAAATACATCCACAGGTACACCTCCAATTGACTAAAATGATGTCAATTAGCCTATCAGAAGCTTCTAAAGCCATGACATCATTTTCTGGAATTTTCCAAGCTGTTTAAAGGCACAGCCAATTTAGTGTATGTAAACTTCTGACCCACTGGAATTGTGATACAGTGAAATAATCCGTCTGTAAACAATTGTTGGAAAAATTACTTGTGTCATGCACGAAGTAGATGTCCTAACCGACTTACCAAAACTGTAGTTTGTTAATAAGAAATTTGTGGAGTGGTTGAAAAACTAGTTTTAATGACTCCAACCTAAGTGTATGTAAACTTCCGACTTCAACTGTATGTATCCCACGGTTCTTGCTGTGGAGTAATGATGTTACGGACAATATAGGATGAATAAATAATAAAATGTAAAAAAATTCCTTGTCAAAATGTAATTTTTGTAATGGCAATCCTGGTTATAACAATCCTTAGCATGAACTGCCTACATTATTATGCATATTATTAATTAATTGTGGAAAGAAATTACGATATGCAAGTTCCCATTGTCTTTATTTGTAATTTCTGTTAGCTCATGTATGTCTTTCGGCAGAATCCAAAATGCATTGACAATGTCCGAAAGCCGCATTGTGTCAGATATACTGCGTCATGAGATTGAAAGTGGTAGGCTTATTCAAACAATTCATTATTGTGCAATTGTTACTTTGCATGTTTTTACCTTATACTTATTTACTGCTTGCTAATGGTTAGCGTGCTAGCTAGCGGTTAGCGTGCTAGCTAGGGGTTAGCGTGCTAGTTTAGCATAATTGGGAAACGTGTCTTTGATTCAGAATACGTGATTGTGGTTAACCCAATGTTACATGCATTGGAAAATAATATTGCTAGTGTAACTTGAATTGGTTTACAAGCTAGCTAGAAAAGCCAGTTCCCTTTCATCTGTTTTGTCAAGTCATAAGCACGCATGTGTGCTGAAATATTTAAATAATCCCCTCATTAAAAATATATATTTATTATTATTATTTTAATAGCTGTATATAATACCATCAAGGTGAGGGTGTTGGAAATGCTTTTGGCGGTTTATCTGCTTCTGTTCTGTTCTGTGTGTGGCACTGTGTGCTCTTTTCAAAGGATGGATCCCAATATCTCAAAGGCCCTAGGATCCAGGGGGACAGGGGTGGTCTGCCAGTCACTGGTACAACAACCCAATAGTGGAGAACATTTTGAGGTTTAGTAGCAATGCAAATATCAAGGTACAGCTATAAAGATACTCAATCATTATGGTACTTTTTAATGGTACATTTACAAACATATCCTGTATTATGATAAATAGAATTGAAACATACTTCTCCCATGGGCAAAGAAACTCAAAAAGGGTGATGATATTAATAATTGACAATAATTTTGAACCGAATGTGCAGATCCGCAAGGTATATGCATTATTTTGTACAAATTATTGGACCATAAACAGATTTGGCTCATTAATTTATACGGTCCAAATAATGATGATCCAAGCTTCTTTTGAAAATATATATAATAATTTATCAAGCCTACAAGCAATACAAGACTCTTATTATGGTGGGAGATTATAATATGGTTTTGAATACCTCAATAGACCATAAAGGAAATCACACTACAAACTATCACCCTCATGCACTGAAGGAAATCACTAATATCATGGATATATTGGAACTAGTGGATACATGGAGGCTTAATTATCCTGACCTAGTGAGATATACATGGCGGAGGTTTAATATCCTGACCTAGTGAGATATACATGGCGGAGGCTCAACCAAGCTAGTCGTCTTGACTACTTTCTTATGACATTCTCTCAGGTACCAAAAGTTTAAAACGTGTTGATAAGGAACATAATGCGGTCAGACCATCAAATAATTGGCATATACATTACTCTTACTGAATTTTCCCGTGGAAGAGGATATTGGAAATGTAATCAAAGCCTATTGGATGATAAGTTGTTTTTAACTAAGACAGAATAATTTTTAACGGACTTTTCCCCGACATAACACAGGTACAGCAGATCCCCTTTTTCTGTGCCTCTATGGTACAGTTTGTATTGCTGTCCATCTGTACTGTTAGTCCTTCTATTTCCTTTGTTAATATGAACTCTTTTGACCAATTTTTTTTGGTCTTATTGAATTGCATGGCCTCTAAAGTCACGTTTAAGTGTCCCATACAATAAGTTAGAGGAAAAAGAAAAAGAAATGGAGGAACTTGTTCAAGAAAGATCTAGTGTAATATATCATAGAAATAAAGTGAACTGGATGGAATATGGGGGGAAAAATCCAGGAAATTATTTTTATATCTTCAACATAGAAATGCTACAACTAAATAATTTACTGAAACTTGTTACAAATGACGGAGTCACCCATGATTCACCAAACTATATTTTGAAAGAGGAAGCAAAGTACTTAAAGCACATTTTTGTTTGTCTCCTCCAGCTCCACTAACCGAAGTTAATTGTATGGATGTTTTTTCTATTAATAATGTAAAATTAACAGTTGTATATAAAAACTAATGTGAAGGCCAAATTACAGAGTAGGAACTTCTTGATGCAATTTAATCCTTTAAGTCCAGGAAACTCCAGGGATGGATGGCATACCAGTTGAGGTATACCAAACCTTTTTTGATGTACTCAGAGGACCGTTATTAGCATGTTTTAACCACAACAATAAAAAAATAAAAATACATTTTTAGATACTCAAAAAGGTCTGATTTCATTACTACTGAGACAGGACCCAAATGGTAAATATAAAAATCCAGTCCATTAAAAATATTAGAGACACCTTACACTTCAGTGTCGTGAGGCAAAACGTTCTGGCAAAATGCATAACGCATAGAATTAAAAAGGTAGTGCCGGATATTATTCATACTCGTCAGACAGGTTTTTTACATAGATGATACATTGGAGATAATATAAGACAAGTACTGGGAAACCAGGCCAGGTATGCATAGCTGACTTTTAAAAGGCTTTTGATAAAGTACCACTGGAATTTATTCATAATTGCCTGTAATATTTACATTTTGGAGAATCTCTTATACAATGGATAACATTTTATGTATAGTAACCCTAGGTGTAAAATAGTAAATAATGACTACTTCTCAAAGTATTAAACTGTCAAGAGGAGTAAAACAAGGTTGTCCACTATCGGCATATTTATTATTATGGCAATCGAAATGTTAGCTATTAAAATCAGATCCAACAATATCAAGGGGCTAGAAAATCCAGGCCTTAAAAACAAAGGTGTCATTGTACTCTGATTCATGTTTTCTTTTAAATCCACAATTTGGATCCCTCCACAGTCTCAGAGGATATAGATACTTTTTCTAACCTCTGGATTACAACCAAATCATGATAAATGTACTATATTATGTATTGGATCACATTTTTTTTTTACTTTTACATTACCATGTAGTTTACCAATAAAATGGTCTGCAGGTGAAGTAGACATACTCGGTATTCATATCCCGAAATAAATAAATAATCTCACTACAATACATTTTAATAGAAAGTTGGGAAAAAATAGATAAGATATTTCTACCATGCAAAGGAAAATATCTGTCTATCTGTGGAAAAATCACCATGTTTAACTATAAAGTCATATCCTAGTTGACCTTTTTGCTTATGGCCTTCTGTTTTTTGTTTTTTATTATATGAGCAAAAAATATTCAATTTTATTTGGAACTGCAAGCCAGATAAAATTAAACGGGCCTATTTATATAATGAATATAAATTCGGAGGGCACATTAGACCTCTCACGAAAGGCTTCAGTCATACACAAGTTATATTTAAATCCGAACTGGTTCTCTAGCAGTTTAGTAAGAATGTCTCCCACCCATGTTCAAGAATGGCCTTTTTCCTTTATTCAGATTACAACCTCTACCTTTGGGTTATTTGAAAATGAAATAATCTCCAAAATATTGCTTAAAAATAGCAAGCCATAGAAAATGTATTGCAATTTCAGTTTAATCCACCAGAAAAGACAGAACAAATAATCCAACAAATGTTATGGTTAAACTCAAATATACTAATTGATTTTTATTTATTTTTTTAAAATAGAAACAAATATATAATCTTTGTAAATTATATCATAAATAGGACTGGTGGAGTTATGTCACACATGCAGCTAACAAAAATATATGGAAATGTCTGCTCTACTCAAAATTACAACCAAGGCAAGTGGAAGGGTAAAAAAGTAAGGAACTTGTCTGTCGGCCCTGCATTAAAGACCAAAATTGGTTAAAGAAAATACTATACCAGTTTAATCTAAGGACCAAAAAATGGACAGCTGTGCCATATACAGTGCATTCGAAAAGTATTCAGACCCCTTGACTTTTGTTACGTTACAGCCTTATTCTAAAATTGATTAAATTCATTTTCTTCATAATCAATCTACAGACAATAGCCCAAATGACTAAGATATTTAGAAATGTTTGCACATTTTATAAAAAATAAAAAACAGATACCTTATTTACATAAGTATTCAGACCCTTTGCTATGAGACTCGAAATTGAGCTCAGGTGCATCCTGTTTCCATTGATCATCCTTGATGTTTCTACAACTTGATTGGAGTCCACCTGTGGTAAATTCAATTTATTGGACATGATTTGGAAAGGCACACACCTGTCTATATAAGGTCCCACAGCTGACATTGCCTCAGAGCAAAAACCAGGCCATGAGGTCGAAGGAATTGTCCGTAGAGCTCCGAGACATGATTGTGTCGAGGCACAGATCTGGGGAAGGTTACCAAAACATTTCTGCATCATCGAAGGTCCCCAAGAACACGGTGGCCTCCATCATTCTTAAATGGAAGAAGTTTGGAACCACCAAGTCTCTTTCTAGAGCTGGCCGCCCAGACACACTGAGCTATCGGGGGGGCCTTGGTCAGGGAGGTGACCAAGAACCTGAAGGTCACTTTGACACAGCTCCAGAGTTCCTCTGTGGAAATGGGAGAACCTTCCATAAGGACAACCATCTCTGCAGCACTCCACCAATCAGGCCTTTATGGTAGAGTGGCCAGACAGAAACCACTCCTTAGTAAAAGGCACATGACAGCCCACTTGGAGTTTGACAAAAGGCACCTAAAGGACTCTGACCATGAGTAACAAGATTCTGTGGTCTGATGAAACCAAGATTGAACTCTTTGGCCTGAATGCCAAGCATCACGTCTGGAGGAAACCTGGCACCATATCTACGGTGAAGCATGGTGGTGGTAGCACCATGCTGTGGGGATGAACTACATTGATGGAAGCTACAATCTATGTGCAATATTAAAGCTGATCTACCCCCTAATAAAATATTTACAAAATAATCAAATATATACAGTACCAGTCAAACGTTTGGACACCTACTCATTCCAAGGTTTTTCAATTTTATTTTTACTATTTTCTACATTGTAGAATAATAGTGAAGACATCAAAACTATGAAATAACACATATGGATTTGAGAGTGCTCAGCATATGTGGGAACTCCTTCAAGACTGTTGGAAAAGCATTCCAGGTGAAGTTGGTTGAGAGAATGCCAAGAGTGTGCAAAGCTGTCATCAAGGCAAATGGTGGCTATTTTGAAGAATCTGAAATATAAAATATATTTTCATTTGTTTACACTTTTTTGGTTACTACATGATTCCATGTGTTATTTCATAGTTTTGATGTCTTCACTATTATTTTACAATGTAGAAAATAGTAAAAATAAAGAAAAACCCTTGAATGAGTAGGTGTGTCCGAACTTTTGACCGGTACTGTATATGTCTGTCACATTTAGGTATCTAGCTATAAGTTAACCCTGATCAATCAAATGGATAGTTGTAAGCAATTATGGTAAATCCAACTGCCCTTAACTAGGTGTCTTCGCTAGACAGAGAGAGACCCATACAGAAAGAGAGAGAGAGGAAGAAAGTGAGAAAGAAAGTGACAGAGGGAGAGAGGTGGGAAGAGAGTGAAAGACAGAGAGAGATGGAGAGCGAGAGAAACAGAGAGACAATACTGCAAATTTACTTAGACTTTAGTATTTTAACAATCATGTCTCGGAGCTCTACGGACAATTCCTTTGACCTCATGGCTTGGTTTTTATTCTGACATGCACTGTCAGCTGTGGGACCTTATATAGACAGTTGTGTGCATTTCCAAATCATGTCCAACCAGTTGAATTTACCACAGGTGGACTCCAATCAAGTCGTAGATCAAAGATGATCATTGGAAAAAGGATGCCTCTGAGCTCAATTTCAAGTTTCATAGCAAAGGGTCTGAATGCTTATTTAAATAAGATATTTCATTTTCTAAAAACCTGCTTTTGCTTTGTCATTATGGTGTATTGTGTGTAGATTGAGGAAAATGTTTCATTTAATCAATTTTAGAATAAGGCTGCAACGTAACAAAATGTGGAAAAAGTCTAGGGGCCTGAATACTTTCCGAAGGAACTGTAGGTATATGATGATGATGAGATGGTCATGTCCAATGATATATACTCCAGAATACTTTTGGGGGGAAGCTATAGAAATGCAGTTATTAATGTCTACATACGTGTTTGCCATGTTATTCTAGTACAGACACCTTAATGAATACTTTTTCATTGTATTACGTGAGCTAAACATACAAATAAAAAAGTATATACATTTTTTGATTACTAATGCTACTATCCCCACTACAACAACAAAAATACTTAAATACATGTCATTTTGTCCTTGAAATACTGTAGAATTCCATTCATTCCTGTGGAGGACTGCTCCTGTGCCAATATGGCACTTCCCAGGAGGATTCAAAGCCTCACAATGGCCAATACAAAGCATCAGCAAACCAGGGTTTATATACAGACATCGTTGGTCATATATCATGTCTAACAATGGGATTCGCTGTCCTCAGAGAGGAAGAGGCAGGAGAGATGAAGCAAGATCACGTGGGACCATTCTAGCCAATGAGAAGGCAGATATCGTGTGCACAACAGGCACAACTCCTATATAAAATAGTTTTTCTCAAAGTTGTCGGTATGCCTCGTGTGTACTAATATTGGCACTTTCGTAACAACCGAAACATCACAAAACTTATATTCGATCAAATAGTAAATAAGCCATTCAATTGTTTGTTGACCAAATTCGACACTCTCATTGACCTCCATACAAAAAATCCTCACTTGGTGGGTGAACATTTTTTAGGCCGAGTTACCCGTCTTGCTTCGCCTTTTACTCTCTATCTCAGCTCAGTCACGAAGAGGAAGAAATTTGCAGCAGGTGGGTGGTAAACATTAAAATAAGACCCAGCCCTGAAATGAAACGTAGTCTGAAAAGTATTTGCACGTCATCTATAAAAGGGAAACAGGATTGACACAGATTACCATGAATGTCCCACTTTGGATTTCCCATTTATAGCCCAAATAGATCATACTTTGACTAAAACTATGACTTTGACTCAAATCAATTTCCAACATCGTGTATAAGCTCAGGACATCGTCTTTCAGTTGAACAAAGGTGAATTTCCGCTGTTGTGGTACTTTTAAGTACGCTCGTTCTACTCATTTTAATTTAATGGTATCCACCACTAGATGGCGGTGTTTACCCTACAATTCGTGTCGCCTTCCGCCACAGGCGATCCAATAAATCAAATCAAATGTATTTATATAGCCCTTCTTACATCAGCTGATATCTCAAAGTGCTGTACAGAAACCCAGCCTAAAACCCCAAACAGTAAGCAATGCAGGTGTAGAAGCACGGTGGCTAGGAAAAACTCCCTAGAAAGGCCAAAACCTAGGAAGAAACCTAGAGAGGAACCAGGCTATGAGGGGTGGCCAGTCCTCTTCTGGCTGTGCCGGGTGGAGATTATAACAGAACATGGCCAAGATGTTCAAATGTTCATAAATGACCAGCATGGTCAAATAATAATAATCACAGTAGTTGTCGAGGGTGCAGCAAGGGTGCAATAGCGGGGCCCTAGGTGCTACCAGAAGAGTTAGTAGCAAGCAGAGACAACAACTGAGCCTCAGTCTAAGAATGTTGCTTTCTGCTGTGGCACCAGGGAGTCCATATTGTTCATGTATGACACTGTCAACTTGGCGCGAGTGTGGAGTGCCATGGTGTTCATGGCATCCAGGCAGACCCTGGGCGTTCTCTTTGCACGGTCCTGACTGAAACAGGTGAAGCGTACTCCATGGCCGTCTGCTTAGGGGATGTAGGGGAGGCAGGAGGTTCAGTACTTCAGGGCAGGTGCCATTACGAACTTCAGCCTCCCTGCTCGTAGCAGGGGAGAGTTATGGGTGCAAGGTGTCTTCCACAGACTCATGGTCAGTCAATGTCGGTCCTTGTATTCTCTGTCTATAAGTGTGGTTTAAGTGTGGTTACAATTTACCAGACCCATCTTTTAGCTTTATACCAAACCGTGTGACAGGAAGGGCTTGATCAACACAAACTCAGAGCTGTGGCAAAGATATTATAGTTTGACTAGTTTATTGCTTTGCCTTTTCGATCTCTGCTTTAAGGTAATTCCCAAACAAGTGATGGTGGAAAAACAGAGTTACAGTGAAACGGATGTACCTGACAGAATGCCACCAGCCAAACCCATGGAAGGCATGTCCTGCTGTGTGATATTCAACAGTGAGGGTCACCGGCGGTATGACTCTAAGCAAACAGCACCACCTGGAAACAACACACACGGTCACGAGCTCAGTATGGCAACACTGGAGGAAAGTCTATATAATATTGTGAAAGCTTATCTAGGATTTTCTACCTGGTCTCATGCTACATCAGCCAAGCCTTTGATGAAAAACGTCAAGCGTTGACATTTGTTTGACATTTTTTAGGAGAACATAAACAAAGGAAAAACATTTTGGGGCAGCGATATTGCATGCTACAAAATGCTTCTCGTCTGCAGTTACTTCGCCTGGCCCACATTCAGTGGGGAATGTAGGCAGTGGTTTTTGATTGGGTGTCTCTGTGGCTGCTGTGTATTTTTACTCGCACAAGAGGGCACTCCAGGCAAAGTTATGGTTACATTAATCTATTCTACATGTCTACCTCAGTCTGTTGTGTCTACCCTCCTAGAAAGCTAGTGGGCTTGCAGGCTTTTGTTCCAACCTTACTCTAACACACCTGATTCCGCTAATCGAGGTCCTGAGGTAAAAGGGATGGAATTTGTTTTGCAGGAGGGTAGCCCCCTGCTCTGAACACCACACGAAGTTATATGTAAAATGAGGATGACACGAGGTCATTATATGTAAAGCACTTTAAAACTTTGGGAAAAGTGCTATTGAAATGCAAGACTTACAAATGGCTTGTTTATATTAATTTCATATGAAAGGTACTGCATGTGATGATGTGGGGAGAGACAGCTTGTTTTGAGGCAGAACGTTACCTCAGCCCTCAGAGACTGCCCTCAGAGACCAGAGACTGGGCCGTTCACCCTGGTGTTCTACCTCTGAAAGACCAACACTGAGAACAGATGTTTCTATAGAGGTCCTGGAGCGAGGGAGAGAAGTGGAGCGGGAGAAGGTGAGGAGATGGAGAGGAGGCATAAGGGAGAGAAGATGGTGAAGGTGTACTGCATGGCAGGGGGTTAGGTGATATCAGATCCTAACATCTGTCAGTCTTAGGGGTTATCCCATGCAGAGTGGACCTCACACTGGTTGAGAGACATGTCCCAACGGTGTCGGATGTCGGGTGGTGTTGAGCTTCGATGCACAACACAGTTGGGAAAGAGAGACATATGGGCCCTAAAGTCAATCAAACAATTGCTTAACTGCAAATGTTAACGTTTTAGTTTATCTATTGAATGCAACTTTGGCCAATTTATACAGAGGACGGCTCTTAAATCAATTCTGAGGGTATATCTTTGGTATGATCGAGTTTCTACATAGATAGACTCTTTAGATTTTATGAAGCAGATCATTTTCTTTTAGGAAGTGGTCATGGGCCAATCGTTTGAATGCGTTATATGGACCAATTTAGCAATATTAACATATCATAGCCACTAGCCAGGCATAATAATACTCATCCATCAATTACGGCTTGATTATTTGAGGATTCATAAGCCTTTGTGTTTTGCTGTTACTTATCATATTTTAACTCCTTTTTTAGACATTGTGGTAGACTGAACTTGGCCCATGGGTTGCCATTTGTGTATCTGGGACCTAGAAGTAATTCTATAAAACTAAATGGGTAGATATCCTGCACTATTCAAAAACGAAATTGTCATATTTTGCCATCGTGATAAAATGATCCATATACTATCAATTTGAGTTTAAAGTTTAAAATGATACCATGTATTCTTCTTATGGCCTTTGTGTAGCCTGAGTTTTTACTGAAAACAAGACCAGAGATTTGTATACAAATACAAAAATTAAGTAGCTTACTAAAAATGTAAATTGTCCAAATGTTAAAAAATAATAATAATCTATTAAAGGTTTGCGTAAGATCATGGTGTGTTTTTGAGTTGACTATAGGCCTAGAACATCTCGATAAATCTTTAAACATCCATAGACAACGTGTTTGTATTTATTCACACGTTCTCTGTTAGTTATCAGCTTCAAAAAAGGACTTGTATGTCAAGTGGCTTTTGAGCAAAATATAGCCTTTGCAGAAAGCAACGAAAAATCACTAACATAGAAAACATGTTATTGCTTTACATACTTTAGAGATTACATAGCCTTTTTAAGTCCTTGTGAATTTAGTAGGCCTACACGGAGTTTAGTACACAGTGGTGCGTTTTTCCTCACCTTTCTCTGCATGTTTTGTTACTGTCTGGCTCTTGCAGTTCCATGATTAAGAGAAATCCCCTCCTTCAGGAGAACATAAATTCGAATTTACACACTTAATTCCTTGAAGATGGCCTCGGAAAATGTAAGCTTCTTAAGTGTTGATATTTTAAAAAACCAGATATGTGCCTGGTTAATGTGGAATATTTTGTGGTTTGATCAAATGTAATTTCCTCTCTGCTCAAGTTAAAAATACATAAAAAACAGACTAGAGCATTTCTGATATAAGGATTACATTTTCCACAGTTGCTTCAAGTAATGGCTACTAAAATCTAGACTACATGCAGAGGGAATTTCGAGAATAATGTATGGTCTACTTATTGTAATACAGGACATATTGCGTATTGGAATGGTGCTTTGATAATGCAGTCAATGCAAAGATGAATAGTTTTTTTAAATCCAATAATCCAATACTTTTGCCGGCATTGGCAACTTTCTGTGTGGAGTTGTGTGCTTCACATGGCTGTGATTATTTGACAAAACACACATGTCAACTATTGCAGCCATGCAACACGAAATCAACCTGGTAAAAAGAGGACCTTTTTTTGCGAAATGAACCACCAAAGTCAATAGAAATGACAAAGTAACACACTTTTCTTCTAAAAAAGACTACAATAAAACTAGTCTTCTTTAATTAATAATTATTCACCACGTGGTTTGACAAAGGAATCCACTTTTTTTCTCCACATTATCCTTTAAAAAATTGTAAATGTAATAATTGAATATTCACATTCCTAAATAATTGTTTGTTGCCTTTTTAGGGACTCCCAGGAATAGTCATTGTCATTGTTCCATTTGCATCCCAATAAGTTTTTTTCCCCACTGAAAATATCGTTTATTTTCCCAGTTGGACAATAAATAAATGTCTATATAGAGCCTATAGCTTACCAAATGTCACACAGGCTACTAGACATGTGTCATACCTTTCTTAATTTCATATCTCAAGTCTTTACAAATATCTATCTGTGTTTGGCTCCTGGCTTGGCTGTCTCTTGCCAGAGCCTCGGCTCTGTGTAACATAGTTTGATGTAATCCATTTAAATGTGTCGCTGACCCCACGTTGGATCCGGGGCTCTGCAGGTGTCCAAAAGTGCCATGATAGTTCGAGTAACCCTGGAAAAAGGGAGACGTATAATAGACATGTCTGGACAGGGCTGCACTGTGAGGGAAAAGATTCTGAGGAGCGTCTCGCAATGGAGATGACATAGGCATACCGCCCGGAATCTCTGTACGTAATTGTCTGGGCACGGTCTGAGAGGCATCACTACATCCTTTACATTTATCCGAAGAAGTTGCGATCTCCGCGAGCGACCACAGTTTTGGTTTCGGGGCCGGAAGGGCCGAGTGAATCACTGATGTGGCATTGCTGGAGTTGCCTGAGTCATTACGCCTCAGTGGAGGTGGACTTTCCGAGGCTGCCGAGTCTGAATCCCTTTCCACTCCAAGGTCCGCGTTTTGGGGAGATGCTGCGGTGGTGGGCCGTGGCATCTCGGGCACTCTCCTGTCCCCGTGGTCCTTTACATTCGGATCAATTAAGACAGGTTCCATGTCATTGCCGCTATTGTCTTCTTTGTATTTCTCACAGGGGATTCCCACTGGATTTGGATGCTGCCCAACTGCAAGAAGATATAATAAATTAGACCAAAGCGTTCCAAGGATTAGGCCTAATCGCCCTGTCAAGGTCTAACGAAAGCAACAACATGTTTAAGTCTATGCAGTGAATTACATAAAAATTGCCCAATACTTTTGAAACTAATGAAATGCCTGGAGAAAAAAAATATTTTAGACCTACTGCAGCATGGAAACCTATATTTTAAATAAAGTGACTTAAACTTACCTGCTTCATTTTTCGACCCAATTTCTGCCGTGGGCTTAAGTGGCTCTTCCTCGTCGTCATTCTTCTCCAGGTCAATGTTGTCATCTTCTTCCTCATCCTCACTTCTATTCCTCGGGGTCCACGTCATTTTATTCTCTTTCTTCAACCGCCTTCTGGCGTTGGCGAACCAGGTGGACACTTGGGTAAGGGTCATCTTAGTAATGATGGCCAGCATGATCTTCTCACCCTTGGTTGGGTAGGGGTTTTTACGGTGTTCATTGAGCCACGCTTTGAGAGTGGCAGTCGCATCTCTTGTAGCATTTTTCCTGTATGCAGGGTCTCCATATGGATAGCCCAATGCTACACCGAACGGGTGATACTCTAAAGAGCCAGCGATACCCGCTGAGGGATCGTACGCGGAGCCCTAGAAAGTCAATAGAAAGTCAATAGATACGAATTTCTCTCAATAGTTTGACCTCACAAGACTGGAAAGCTTAAAGGTAGACATTGATAATTTCTAGACCTCCAATTTCCAATTTTATTTATCATATTTAGAGTTCAAAATGTATTTCTATTATAGGCCTATACATTAGCTATACAACGTATGACAGCAATATTGAACACAATTTGAACAAACTTTTTTTTTTTTGCAAAGTTTTGCAAATAATTGTGACTAATCATTGCATAAGCTCTTATTATAAATTAACTTTTATACATGTTTGATTTAACCTCTATTAATTGTGCACTCATTGTATCAGAAAGCTATACTTCAGCTTACTCGTTACAAAATCTGGATACAAATAGGCTTTTTCAAAGAAACGAAAGGCATTTTTTTTCAATAATTATTCCGAAATCGAACAGTGCGTAATTGTTCAACTGTACAGTATTCACTTACCACAAATGAGTTCAGTGCCGCCGTCTGCTCTCCGCTAAACTGGAGGTGAGAATTGAAGCCAGGGGATGAACCATTGAACGCCGGTGATCCCGCGTAGGGGGCGAAGGCTGAGCCTGAAGACGACCGGCCCAGTTCCTCAGTCCTTGGTCCTCCTAAAATCACACTGGAACTGAACGGGGGACAGGAATGGAGAGCTAGAGACACCGACGGTTGGAAGAGAAAGCCTTGAGGATAGGCCATGGTGAGTGACTTCCTAAAGTCAGTCACTTATGTCCACTTGTGCGCTTTCGACCCTAGATGCACACACACAAGAAAAGCGCATGAAAACTCACATCTGAAAACAGTTCCCTTCCCTCAATGTTCGCATTTGAAAAACAACTAATCCATTCAATAATATTGCGAACTGTTGCGTTGGTTGGTTTGTTGTTGTTTGCTGCAGCAATTTGTCAGGGAAAGTTGTCTGCATGTAGCCTTCCAGCGGAACGCTTTGTCGATGCCCAACCTGCCAGGCTCTGGATATGGGAGAGTCAGCGGAGGAATAGGCAACCTCATTCTATGATTGTCAGCTCCACCCCCGTGCGCGCACACACACACACACACACACACACACACACACACACACACACACACACACACACACACACACACACACACGTTATGCTATAATTGAGATCGAATTAGACTATTATCAAATCATTAAGCTAGTATTGTGAAGGCTATCTGTACCCTAACACATAAAATGATATCAATCTATATAATTTAGACACAATTATAGATTATGTTATTATCAACTGCACTCCTCGTTTACCCGAGAGGGATCGCTGTATACACTGCTGACAGGATCCCTAACCTGATCTTCAGTTGTAACAATTGCAGATATATAGGCTATATCACAATTGCATATATCTAAATATGTTAATTACCAGAGAAAAACATTTAAATACACTCAAGTAAAAGCAGATAGCCTAATAAAAACAAAGGAATAATTGTACAGTCTTACCATTTGGTTTAATTTAATTGTTTGTGGTTTCAAATAATTAGTTATTTGCATTGTCAGTAGATGTTTGTGAATAACACTTCTTGCCTCTGAATACAGTTGCCAACAATATAGCCAATCAGGCACAGAAGAAATAGTCGCATGGACAGACAGATAACTTATGGGGAACTGTCCAAGTGCTGAATGTTGGCACTGTAGGTAGTGACGTCACATGTTCAAGCTCAGGAACGTCTCAGTAGACGATTAGGCCAATCTACGATCTGTGAGTTGCGTGACGTGCTGAAAGCTGGCTAGAAAACAGACATTAGATCATCCTCATACTCTACAGATCGTTTCTGTTATCAGTTGAACATCTATGCTTCTCGCTGTCGCCAATAGGGCCATGAATAGGCTACACATCGACATCAATGGAGTCCGATAAATAGTTTGACCACCCTTTATCAGAAGAAAAAGAAAGGGACAGTATTTCTCCGGACCATAGCCTACACCTGGATTTTTTTCTCTCAAACAAGAGTAGATACAGTAGGTGAGTAGCCTAGTCCTATCCTAATTCACATTTTGGCTATTGAGTTCTGAGGAAAGGTTTACCAATGGGGGGAAAAAATACGTTTTACACCTCAGGTAGCCATACAAGTAACATGCAATTTAATATTTGTTTACATTATATTTGCCTAGCCTAAAGCATAGCCTAAACACGTTTTGATTGATATGGCCCATGCTTACTGTAAGCTTCTATTGTAAACACAACCCTGAACGTCTCTGCTTAGTCTGGCCTTAGACCTGTGTGCATGGATAGAGTTAATCTTATTTGTTGTTACTATAATTAGAGTGGGTAGCTTAAGACTTCACTTTCACACTGGCCCGTGGTGTGTGGTCAGCCTCTGTCATTGTCTTATGAGAGAAAAAGCAACAACAGTACATTTTGATATGCTCAGTGTTTCTGGTTTTCTTTAGATGACTGCCACACCAACCTACCAGGTTTGGAAGTCCCTTTCTTATTGGTCTATTAACTCATTTACAGCCTGGCGAAAAGTCCATTCCACACATTTTCAGGCTGCCTTTTCAATCAGCTCTTACACCATTAAAATCACGTTTTTGACTACACTGGGCCTTTAAGATACGAAAGCTGTGTTGATATTTTGAATGAATCTGTTCTCCCATCCATTTATCTGTGACAGATAGCAGTAATAAGTTGACTTTACAACATTTCATAAACAGTATTTAAAAGACAACAGCAACATGATTTACAGTAGACTTTTAATACACCTGGGAAAGAGATTGGGATAATATTCCCTTTTCAATTACACATAAAATGACCAGAGCGAGCCTGAAGAAAGAGTACCTTTTTATAAAGAAAATAAGTCAATAACCTGAAACATTAAAAAAATATTGATTGAGCATAATGAAGCCTGAGCAATGTGAAAACACTTCTCCTTAAGGAGTCTCTCATCACATCATAAGCATGACCGCACTCCTTATTGGTGCAATTTATGGTCTCTGTGTGTGTGTGTGTGTGTGTGTGTGTGTGTGTGTGTGTGTGTGTGTGTGTGTGTGTGTGTGTGTGTGTGTGTGTGTGTGTGTGTGTGTGTGTGTGTGTGTGTGTGCTTGTGTGCAGCGGGAAATTGTGCGGTTGTTGCACATGATCATTTGTGGATCATATGCAGTTTCTCAGTTTATAGACTACAGATAGGTTGGGTAGATTAGAGATGGCATTTTCATGCCTTTAAGCATCCCTCACTAATGCACTGTACTGATTACAGTTGGGGAGGTTGCAGCATAATGTAGGCTTGCATCTTATAACCACTGTTGGTAGGTGTGGAGTGCATGAGAATCGTATTAGAGGCTATGAATGCATGTGGTATGCTGCTGATCTATTTCTAATCAGCAGCTCTATGATATGACAAGACATCTACACCAGGGGGTGTTTAAGTAATGCCCGGAAGGTCGTCAAGGACTCCAGTCTCCCGAGCGGCAGACTGTTCACTCTTTTACCATCTGGCAAGCGGTATCGGAGCATCAGGTCTCGTACCAACAGACTCCGAGATAGCTTCTACCACCAGGCCATCAGACTGCTGAGCAACTAACCCTGCAGTATCTGTCTCCCTGCACAGACCTGCACCTTAGTGACTATTTGCTCCCTAGAGACTTTCTGCACTTTAGACTATTTGCACTTACTCTCCATTCATCCAACCCTTACACAAAAGCACACACACACACAAACACACACACACACATTCAACACTGCTGCTCTAGTATATACTAATTATTCTACTGCGCGACCAAGACACTATTCACTTTAGATTTGTAAATACAGTCATACTTAACATAGCACCTTCATTAATATTGAGGGTTAGAATGTGTTCAGAGCTGGCAGACAGTGTAGTGGTGTTGGAGTGGCCAGTGTAATTAAACATCATTTCTCTGTCTCTTTACAGAAATCCATTTCCCTTGCCCCAAAATTGTAGCTACTATCTTTAAGACTTTGTCTGGGGAAGATGTATCCATAACTGTTATAGGGGTCTTACCGTCCTCTCTCGGCTAACATTTGTGCACTCGAGAAGTTAACAAGTTTGTCTTCTTTTATTAAATCAGAAATTATTATCTAAATTATGTTTGGGAAACGCAGGCTTCAGAAAATCTGAAAGACGTGTAAAGATCTAAAACGAACCCATCTGTTGAAGACCACACAGCCCAACCCTAAAGATCCTTCAAAGTCAACTCTTATTGATATTTTTTTAACGAATACACCAGAGAAATATGTTTCTACTGGTGTCTTTGCCCAAGACATTAGTGACCATTGCCCAGTTGTTTGTGTTAGAGATGTGACAATACAAAAATCTAAGGCTCGTGTCATCACAAAGAGGAACTTTAAAAACGTCAGTGAACATACTTTTTGACATGATCTTTATTTGAGTGACCTTGATTGTATTTAAGATATCCCTGAACCTGATTTAGCTTAGAGCATTTTTGCAGATGTCTTCAATACTATTGTGCATAATCATACTCCCTTCAAAAAATGAAGGGTTCAAGGTAGATTGAATGCCTGGTACACTTCGGAATCATCAGAAGTCATTCATAAAATAGATAGATGCTTGGGTCAAGGCCAGGAACACAGGCTTAGGCACGAACTGGCAAGCTTTTAAGCCACTGAGGAATCATTGTGTAAGACAAATAAGAAAGGCTAAATCTGATTATTATGTAACCGCTCTTTCCGATTGTAACCTGGCGAAATTCTGGAAAACTGTCAAATCCCTGAAGAGTTCTACTTCCTCCTCTCTGCCACAACAAATTAATTCAGACACTCATTATGGGAAGAAAATGCCTTCATTGATGCATTTAATCACCATCTGAAATAACTTCTAAGCCTCTTCACAATGATGTTGGGCTGGATGCTGATAGGGGAACCTTGCTGAATGAGCAGAGAAATGACATTCAAAGCTTTTGTTTTAGGCTATTTACAGAAAAATAAGTCCTGGATGCTTTGCTAACAATAGACAACAAGAAATCCACAGGGGCTGACCAATTGTATCCCAGTGTGCAGCGCCCATCATTGTTCGTTGAAGGAATTTTCTGTAGAGCTCTGAGACAGGATTGTGTTGAGGCACAGATCTGGGGAAGGGTACCTAAAAATGTGTGCAGCATTGAAGGTCCCCAAGAACACAGTGGCCTCCATCATTCTTAAATGGTAGAAGTTTGGAACCACCAAGACTCTTCCTAGAGCTGGCCGCCCGGCCAAACTGAGCAATCGCGGGACAAGGGCCTTGGTCAGGGAGGTGACCAAGAACCCGATGGTCACTCTGACAGAGCTCCAATTCTTCTGTGGAGATGGGAGAACCTTCCAGAAGAACAGCCATCTCTGCAGCACACCACCAATCAGGCCTTTATGATAGTGTGGCCAGACGGAAGCCATGACAGCCCGCGTGGAGTTTGCCAAAAGGCACCTAAAGGACTTTCAGACCACGAGAAACAAGATTCTCTGGTCTAATGAAACCAAAATTAAACTCTTTGGCCTGAATGCGAAATGTCACATCTGGAGGAAACTTGGCACCATCCCTAAGGTGAAGCATGGTGGGGGCAGCAGCATGCTGTTGGGATGTTTTTCAGTGGCAGGGACTGGGAGACTAGTCAGGATTGAGGGAAGGATGAACAGAGCAAAGTACAGCGAGATCATTGATGAAAACCTGCTCCAGAGCGCTCAGGACCTCAGACTGGGGGCGAAGGTTCACCTTCAACAGAACAACGATCCTAAGCACACGGCCAAGACAACGCAGGAGTGGCTTCGGGACAAGTGTCTGAATGTCCTTGAGTGGTCCAGCCAGAGCCTGGACTTTAACTCGATCGAACATCTCTGGAGATATCTGAAAACAGCTTTGCAGGGATGCTACCCATCCAACCTGACAGAGTTTGAGAGGATCTGCAGAGAAGAATGGGAGAAACTGCCCAAATACAAGGCTCTGAATACTTATGGAAATGTAATATTTCAGTTTTAGATTGTTAATTACATTTTAATTACTTTATTTTTTAAATTCTAAAAATCTGTTTCTGTTTTGACATTATGGGGTATTGTATGTAGATTGATAAGGGATTTTTTTTGTTTTATCCATTTTAGAATGAGTCTGTAATACAACACAATGTGAAATAAGTCAAGGGGTCTGAATATTTTCCTGAATGCACTGTATATACACTACCGGGTCAAAAGTTTTAGATCACCTACTCATTCAATTATTATTTAAAAAAAAACTATTTTCTACATTGTAGAATAATAGTGAAGACATCAAAACTATGAAGTAACACATATGGAATCATGTAATTAGTAACGAAAAACATTGTTAAACAAATCTAAATATATGTAAGATTCTTCAAATAGCCACCCTTTGCATTGATGACAGCTTTGCACACTCTTGGCATTCTCTCAACCAGCTTCATGATGTAGTCACCTGGAATACATTTCAATTAACAGGTGTGCCTGTTAACTGTTGAGGGCATAGCAGGATTTCTTATAAGCTTCCGGGTTAGAGTCCTGCTCCTTGAAAGCGGAAGCTCTAGCTTTTAGCTCAGTGCAGATGTTGCCTGTAATACATGGCTTCTGGTTGGGATATGTACGTACGGTCACTGTGGGGACGATGTCATTGATGCACATATTGACGGGATGTACTCCTCAATGCCATCTGAGGAATCCCGGAACATATTCCAGTCTGTGCTAGCAAAATAGTCCTGTAGCTTAGCATCTGCTTCATCTGACCACTTTTTTATTGATCTTGTCACTGGTGCTTCCTGTTAAATTTTTGCTTGTAAACAGGAATCAGGATAGAATTATGGTCAGATTTCCCAAATGGAGGGCAAAGGAGAGCTTTGTATGCGTTTCTGTGTGTGGAGTAAAGGTCGTCCGGAGTTCTTTTCCTCTGGTTGCACATTTAACATGCTGAAAGAAATTTGGTAAAACGGATTTAAGTTTGCCTGCGTTAAAGTCCCGGCTACTAGGAGCACCGCCACTGGGTGAGCGTTTTCTTGTTTGCTTATGGAGGAATACAGCTCATTCAATGCTGTCTTAGTGCCAGCCTCTTGACTGTGGTGGTATGTAAACAGCTACGAAAAATACAGATGAAACATCTCTAGGTAGATAGTGTGGTCTACAGCTTATCATGATATACTCTACCTCTGGTGAGCAATAGCTTGAGACTTCCTTAGATATCGTGCATCAGCTGTTATTTACAAAAATACATAGTCCGCCGCCCCTTGTCTTACCAGACGCCACTGTTCTATCCTGCCGTCACAGCATATAACCAGCCAGCTGTATGTTGATAGTATCATCGTTCAGCCACAACTCCGTAAAGCATAAGATATTACAGTTTTGAATGTCCCGTTGGTAGTTTAATCTTGCGCGTAGGTCATTGATTTTATTCTCCAAAGATTGCACGTTTGCTAGCAGAATGGAAGGAAGTGGGGGTTTATTCGATCGCCTAGGAATTCTCAGAAGGCAGCCTGCCCTCTGGCCCCTTTTTCTCCTCCTCCTCTTCATGCAAATCACGGGGATCTGGGCCTGCTCCCAAGAAAGCAGTATATCGTTCGCGTCGGGCTCGTCAGACTCGTTAACCTCTCTGGGATACCGTCCCACCTCGCCAACAGCCAGTGAAATTGCAGGGCGCCAAATTCAAAACAACAGAAATCCCATAATTAAAATTCCTCAAACGTACAAGTATTTTACACCATTTTAAAGATAAACTTCTTGTAAATCCAGCCACAGTGTCCGATTTCAAATAGGCTCCTAGTCACAGAAAACCATAAAGCCATTTTCCAGCCAAGGAGAGCCCTCACAAGTCAGAAATAGCGATTCAATTAATCACTAACCTTTGATGATCTTCATCAGATGGCACTCCCAGGACTCCATGTTACACAATAAATGTGTGTTTTGTTCGATAAAGTTAATCTTTATGTCCAAAAAACTCATTTGAAATTGGTGTTTTATGTTCAGAAATGCATTGTCTCAAACAAACATCCGGTGAAAGTGCAGAGAGCCACATCAAATTACAGAAATACTCATAATAAAAGATACAAGTGTTATGCATGGAAATATAGATAAACTTCTCCTTAATGCAACCGCTGTGTCAGATTTCAAAAAGGCTTTACTGCGAAACCACACCTTGCAATTATGTTAGGTCAGCGCTAGTCACAGAAAAACCTACAGCCATTTTCCAAAGAAGGAGAGGTATCAGAAAAGTCAGAAATAGCATTATAAATATTCACTTACCTTTGATGATCTTCATCAGAATGCACTCCCAGGAATCCCAGTTCCACAATAAATGTTTGTTTTGTTCGATAAAGTCCATCATTTATGTCCAAATACCTCCTTTTTGTTCGCGCGTTTAGTTCACAAATCCAAACTCACGAGGCGCGGGCAAGTCCAGGTGAAAGTTCAGATGAAAAGTTATATTACAGTTCGTAGAAACATGTCAAACGATGTATAGAATCAATCTTTAGGATGTTTTTATCATAAATCTTCAATAATGTTTCAACCGGAGAATTCCTTTGTCTTTAGAAATGCAATGGAACGCAGCTACCTCTCACGGGCGCACGCGTGATCAGCTCATGGCCAGACCTCTGGTTGAAACAGCTCTCATTCTCTCCTCCTTCACAGTAGAAGCCTCAAACAATGTTCTAAAGACTGTTGACATCTAGTGGAAGCCTTAGGAAGTGCAATATGACCCCATAGCCACGGTATATTCGATAGACAATGACTTGAAAAATTACAAACCTCAGATTTCCCACTTCCTGGTTGGATTTTTTCTCGGGTTTTTGCCTGCCATATGAGTTCTGTTATACTCACAGACATCATTCAAACGGTTTTAGAAACTTCAGAGTGTTTTCTATCCAAATCTACGAATGATATGCATATTCTAGCTTTTGGGCCTGAGTAGCAGGCAGTTTACTCTGGGCACCTTACTATCCAAGCTACGCAATACTGCCCCCAGTCCCAAAGAAGTTAAAGGTAAAAAAGGATTCTGCCAGGCTCCAACCACCAGGCTACCTGCCGCCCCAGGTGTAGGTAGCCCTAGGTAGCCTAGTCAGGAGGATACATCTCTGTAAGTCCTCCTGACTGGTGGTTATATTTTTTAAGAAACTAAATATGCTTATATGCAAATATGCTCTGCTAAAATCTGGGTAAAAGATTGAAAGTAATTTGAGACTTATTCAGTAAATGGAGTAATTGTTTGCTTTTCTAAAGTCTACCAATCTTGCCAGCAGGCATGCCAGCTAAGATAGTTAGACAAGCTAGCTATTCTAACTTGATTTAAAGCCTGAAATTGCTTCTTGGTATGTAGCTATGAGGTTGGGAGATTGGGAACCCATCTGGGCTAGCTAAAGCCAATTTCATAAAATTACCAGTTGGCTAGTAATATTACAGAGAAACAACAACAAAATTGTAACCACAATCTTATTATTATTATTATTGTATTTTTTTTAAACAGGACACATCTGAGGGGGCACATGCCCATTATGGGCATGACGCCTCTGTTGGTATAGACTAGATATCCCATTAACCACAGTATTTAAGAACAAGGCTTTTAGCATAGAATTCAAATGTGTGTGTGTGTGTGTGTCTCTGTGCATGCGTGTGTGTGTGTTTGTGTCAGTGCGCCCAGCTGCACACGTTTGTATACGTGTATGCTTTAACTATTGAATCATGTTGTTCTCCACTGGCAGGTGACTCTGTGCCCTATGACAGAGGGTTATTCAGTGTTACCTCCGTTCCAGGAGTCCCAGCAGGACATGGACGGGGAGTCAAGGCATTCAGAACATCACCAACAGCCCATGACACCGAGCCAGTTCCAAGACTGGCGGAGTAGTCTAGGCAAGAGTTCAGCACCAGACCAGGATAGACTGAACCTGGCAGGTCTTGACCAGGGTCCAGCACAAGACAAGGGAACACTGCCAGGTCTTGACCAGGGTCCAGCACAAGACAAGGGAACACTGCCAGGTCTTGACCCGGGTCCAGCACAAGACAAGGGAACACTGCCAGGTCTTGACCAGGGTCCAGCACAAGACAAGGGAACACTGCCAGGTCTTGACCAGGGTCCAGCACAAGACAAGGGAACACTGCCGGGTCTTGACCAGGGTCTAGCACAAGACAAGGGAACACTGCCAGGTCTTGACCAGGGTCCAGCACAAGACAAGGGAACACTGCCAGGTATTGACCAGGGTCCAGCACAAGACAAGGGAACACTGCCAGGTCTTGACCAGGGTCCAGCACAAGACAAGGGAACACTGCCAGGTCTTGACCAGGGTCCAGCACAAGACAAGGGAACACTGCCAGGTCTTGACCAGGGTCTAGCACAAGACAAGGGAACACTGCCAGGTCTTGACCAGGGTCCAGCACAAGACAAGGGAACACTGCCAGGTCTTGACCAGGGTCTAGCACAAGACAAGGGAACACTGCCAGGTCTTGCACAGGGTCCAGCACAAGACAAGGGAACACTGCCAGGTCTTGACCAGGGTCTAGCACAAGACAAGGGAACACTGCCGGGTCTTGACCCGGGTTTAGTGCAGGATGAGGAAACACTGCATGTTTTTAACCAGGGACCAGCACAAGACCAGGCGAGTCGGAATTACTTCCATCAAGTCCAGGATCAGGATCGTTCACTAGGCTCCAATAAATGCACAACGGAAGAACAGGATTCTTCCATAAAGGTCTCAGTCCAGGATGAGGATCCACCAGGGAACCAGGACTATCAATGTAATTTAGACCTGGAGCAATGCACAGCTCATAGCGCAGACCAGGGTGAAAACAGGCTGAGTGGTGTGAACCAGGATCCAGTATATCTTGGTCCCGCACAAGACCACAGCAGCCCTCATGACATCCCCATTCTGGTATCAGCTGGGAACCAGAACCAAACACAGGACTTAAACCATGATCTAGCTGGTGTAATGGATCTACCACACTGCACAGATCCAAATCCAACCCCAAAACAGGACCAACAGAAACTGCTTGGATCAGACCAGGAGCAGGCCCTAGTGGACCCAGATAGACGACTTAAACCAAACCAGGACCACACCACAGATGAGGCTTGTGGGGAAGATGTGGCAGGGGAAGAAGGCGGCTGTATCCCAGCGGTGGTGATCACCCAGACAGAAGGGGTGAGTACAGATACAATACCTGATGGAAAATAATAATATGCACTCATTGATATTCATGGGTTTCAACTGTACTGTTCCACACCACTCTAGACTAGAGCTCTGCCACACGGCTCACACTGCCAAATGTCTTCTCTTCCTCAACCCCTTTGTTTTCCCAACTCGCAGGTAGGCCTTTCTTCTCCGTATTTGTTCTTTGTTCTTTGTTTTAAACGATGTCTCTGATCATGTTCAAAGCCCATCTTTTCTGACAGCTTTTTCTCTCTCACCCCGCCTCTCTTTATCCTGTTTCATCAAACCATATTTTATTTCTTCCACTCAAATCTGTTTCTCTATGTTCATATTGTACATGTTTTTTTTTATAGGTTTAGGGTGGTAATAAAGCATTCGTGTCCTGGTTCCACACATCACAATGTTGATTAGAGATGTTCTGAACTTCCTTAATAATATCGATTGTTTCCCCCCTACTGCAGCTGATTTTCTTATTCAAGCAAATGCTTTCTTAAATCACAAAGCCCTCCTCGGTGAATAGGTTGTGTGTGTTTAGGTAAGGGCATCTCTCTGTCGTCCATTTTCTATCCGACCCTCCGTTTTTCCATCTTGATTTAGTTTGCACTATTGTCTTTATACTACTCTCACCTGCCCTTCCGGCGATAACTCCACTTTCAAAAATAAAACAATATTAACGTAGGCCTACAAATGAGTCCAGGTACTTTTCTTAAGTATCTATTCAGCACAGTGGAACAGAATGTTTAAACCAAGCCCGCACACACTGTAGTTCTAGACTGTGGACTGTAAGATGCTTTAATCAGAGCCTGAAGGATTCCGAGGGGGTAGACATGTGAGAATTGAACTCTCTTACAGCCAGCACTCCTACGACAGAATCCATTTCCCGCTCTCATGTTCAGTGATCCAAACCGCCTCCAAATAAGTTTCCCTCACAGCCTCTCCCTCACACACGGCAGGCAGAGCCGAGGAGCACTTAAACCAAATTGACTATACCGATCTGAATTATGAAGATACCGATATCATGCATAAAGTTATTTACTCCTCTGAAGAATTGGAATAAGTAATTCCCTCAGATGGCGGTACGGGGGAACTAATATGAATGCAAATAGGGTTAGCCTCCTGCATTAGTGTCTGATAAACAATTTACAGGCCTCAGTGTTCACTGGGGAATACACACTCTCCTGGCCACACACACACACTCCCCCCCCCCCCCCCCCCCCACACACACACAGGTGGAAATGGGGAAGATGGCAATCTGGAGAGAGAGGGTCTGTTCCAGCATCCCCTTTCTTTAGACATCCTTATCTCTATTAACCCCTTGAGCTTCTGGAATCATTAGAACTAGATCAGACCACCCTGTTACATTTTAGCATGATGAACTATATAGCATGAAATATAATCTAAGCATGAAATACACTAGCTATACAAAAGTATGTGGACACCCCTTCAAATGAGTGGATTCGGCTATTTCAGCTGACGTTGCTGACAGGTCTATAAAATCAAGCACACAGCCATGCATTCTCCATAGACAATCTCCATTAGTTCTAGTGAAGGGAAATCTTAACGCTACAACATACAATTCCATTCTAGACGATTCTGTGCTTCCAACTTTGTAGCAACTGTTTGGGAAGGCCCTTTCCTGTTTCAGCATGACAATGCCCTGTGCACAAAGCGAGGTCCATACATAAATGGTTTGTTGAGATCAGTGTGGAAGAACATGACTGGCCTGCCCAGAGCCCTGACCTCAACTTCATCGAATCCTTTGGGATGAAATGGAACGCCGACTGTGAGCCATGCCTAATCGCCCAACATCAGTGCCCGACCTCACTAATGCTCTTATGGCTGAATGGAAGTAAGTCCCCGCAGAAATGTTCAAACATCTAATGGAAAGCCTTCCCAGAAGAGTGGAGGATGTTATAGCAGCAAAGGAGGGCCCAACTCCATATGAATGCCCATGATTTTGGAATGAGATGTTCAACGAGCAGGTGTCCACATACTTTTGGTCATGTTGTGTATCTACAGTTGTCATTTCTTTCGGATGTCCTTTTTTACCGTAGGTATTCTGCCATTTCCCATGCTATTTAGCCATTCTGTCTTTAGTGAATTTTGTTGTTGTTGTCCGAATTAAGCAATTTTGTCTTACAGCTGCCTCCTCCTGCTTTCAATGTTAAAGAGCGACTTCCTTCAAAAAGAAACGAAAACGAATCCCTTTGAAAATGGCCTCTGTGGCAGTGTCAACATTTAGTGTAAATAGGATAATTTTGGTCATGAAGTCAGTTTTGTCTAAAATAGAGTTTGGATCATCCGTGCGTCACAGTGGGTAAATTAAGATTGGGTTTTGATTTGACGTTGTCCATTTGCCCACTAGCATGCAGTAGCATAGACTGTGAGACAGACCTGCCCAGCAGCTCCGACTTTGTTTACATAAGACAATACGTCGCACATTTTTTTTGCTTCAGAAATACTACACCAAACACCGTTAGTTAGATGTAAAACTGCGCAACTAAAACATCCCCAGCAAAAACATCAAAATGAACATCAAAGTTATCTTAGATTCTTTCTGGGAATTTTGAGGAACTGAAATCGGTTTCCACGTCTACAGTGTCTTGTGGGGGACAAACCTCATTAACCAAACGCAGAATCGGTCAGGAAACACACTTCCAAGACTGAATTCTCGTATTAAATACACACTTGCCAATCGGCGTGTTCGGTGGCTCTTTAAAAATAATCATCCCCATTTTCAGCTCATCGACTTCCTTATTTAAGGTTTGGTTAAAGTGAAAAATTGTGTTTGGAATGCCATAACGTTAGACATATGCTTGATGAAGTGTGTGATTTGTTTTTACGGCAACCATTGGAAAAAAGTCTCCATTTAACTTTTTAAGACTCATGAAGGAGATAAACAGAGCAACCACATCTGAGCAATTGAGTAAATAAATAGTGTACGGCCGGAGTAAAGAATTATTATCCCTGGACCCTATGACTTCAGATATGACTCAATGTTTAATTACTCAACTTCTGGGGACAAATAAAATAGAAGGAGAAATCATATGAACAGAGAGCTAGCAACAGCTATGGCACCAAACCCTAATCTGAAGAGATCTCCCAGTACCCCTGATCTTAATACCCAGAGCAATAGCATCTGATATCACAATAAATGTAATTCAATTATGGTCCCACAATATAACTAAAAGTGGAAGCCATACAAAACAGTGTCAACATAAATTTCAACAACAGAGGGGATTAGCAATAGCCCTGCAATTGACATTTTGTTGTCGGAGTTCTCTTCCCTTTTTGTGCTGCTGGCTGTCAAGGCATAGCAAATCACTGCTCTCCTTCTATTGCCTTTGATTGGGCGACATCGTGTATGTCATCTCCTTCCCCTCCTTTTGCCTCTTCATCTCCATACTGCCCTTCACATCTATGGTTTCTTACTGCCTTCACACTTCATTTGTGTGTCCTTGTTCATGGTCTATGTTGCGCTATTTGTGTAATAGAGAAACATTGATGTATATTGTTTGTCAGTCACTGTACCAATTAGAGTCCTCCCCCCGTGTCATATATGTAGAAATGTCTCCCATCTTGTTTTCTGTTGGCGTTTGTCTTTCCAATTCAAACCCACTTGATCATTTACATGCTCTCAGTTGTGAATTAAAAAGAATTGATGTACATGACTACAACTCATATCTTCACCATATCTTCACAAAAGTTCACCCACGTTACTCTTTAACAGTAGGAGGATAATATTGTGCTTGTGTGCCTGGTCATTACCTACCATGAAAACTAAATGAGCAAATGGTGAGTACTATAACTCTCTCGCTCTTTCACCAAATGTGGATTTTATATCACTGTATAACTGTATTGTACTAGCTACAGTATATCCCTATATATCCCTAGTTGAAACTCAGAAGGGCCAAGCTTTTAAACCCGACTTTGGTGTATGCTCCCTACCAGCCGCCTGGCAAATACTTGTTTTTTCTGACTTTTAATTTGACTATTAGATCTGAATTACAATGCAGACAGACGCCAATCTTTTAAATGGTGTCTCTTTTCAAATGGTGTCATAATTATGGAACGCAGTAACACTCGAGCACTTAGACATACTGTAATTAACTGAAATCAAACTGATTGGAGCAGTATCCTCTATAATGCCAATTTTAGTGCATTTTACACTGTGATTGAACAATGAATCTGTGTAAAGTGTCAATGTGTGTGTGTATGCTACAGACTCGTCTGGATAATTAGCTCTCGAGGGATGACAGTCGGAACAGTTAAAGGACAATCATAGCACTATGGGATGTTAAACTGCTGCCTGCTGCCTGTGTCTTTTACTGCGACCTAATTGTTTTCTACAGGCCAGGCAGGTGCTTCACTTTGTAGCTTCATAGGAATGAGTGACTTTCACACAAGCAGACGGACTGATATTTTGTTGAGTTGTAAACACTCTCTCATATGATAATTCAGTGGCACACGAAAGCACATTTGAAAGACAGGTCTCTTATTGGAATTGATGGGGGTAGATCGTATTGTGTAGAGTGCCGACAGTGGGTTTCTCTCTCTGCATTGTTTGTTTTTGGTGAATTCGTTTTGCATTCATTCAGGACAAACACAATTGTGTGGAGCAAGAGATGATTAATTCAGATTTGCATAGGCTAGCATCTGGAATTTAAGTTAATATTACAATGACTTCAAGATATTTGAGCAGGATTAGAATAGAAGATATTGGCCTACATATTATGTCTGCAAAACAGCCCTTGAAGTTCACAAAATAACAATAGCTCTCCATAGCAGTGGAGGCTCCTCATAGGAGGAAGGGGAGGACCATCCTCCTCAGTGAATTTAATGAAAATAAGAAGAGTGAAACATTAAAAATGTTATCCTTTTAGGATAAAACTATACTAAATGTATTCACGTCACAATGGAGGTCTACAGAAGCCTCAGTAGCCTCACTCTGTAGGGTAGCACCATGGTGTAGCCGGAGGACAGATAGCTTCAAAACCCAGAAGGCTCATGGTTCTCACCCCCTTCCATAGATTTACACAGTAATTATGACAACTTCCGGAAGACGTCCTCCAACCTATCAGAGCTCTTGCTGCATGAACTGTGACTTGTTCACCCAATCAAAGGATCAGAGAATTAATCTAGTACTGAAAGCATAAGCTACAGCTAGCTAGGACTACAGTGCATAAAATGTGGTGAGTAGTTGACTCAAAGACAGAGAAAGGCAATAGTTTAACAGTTTTGAACAAATTAATTTCCTCAAATTAAGGAGAAGCAAGAGTGAGAGAGATTTTGTTATATTTTGTAATATTTTTGTTAAACTTTCACATTCACTTACTTAGCTAGCAAATGCAGCTAACTAGTTTAGCCTACTCAAACACCTGGCTCAAACAGAGAGGGATGCTATTTTAGTTAGCTGGCTATGGCTATCTAACACTGGAACTCTTCCAAGTCAAGGTAAGTTTTTGGTTTGATTCATTTATTGCCACCGGGCCCGCCGGTGAAACTGCTAAACTGCTTTCTGACTGTACTGCATGACTGTAGCGGGTTTACTAACATGTTAGTTCTAGTAGCTATGATGACTATGACATGACAACGATGTAGGCTGTGTGTAGCGGTTAGCAGTCATGATATGAAGGTTTGGCTTGGAAAGTTTTTTTCGCCTGGTCACAGACAGCTGATGTGTTGTGCACTGTATTCCAAAAGTGAAGGAAAAAGGTGAGATGAGGAGAGTGTGTAGATAGTTGCGAGAAGAAATCATACAGTGCATTCGGAAACTATTCAGTACCCTTTAACTTTATCCACATTTTTTTACGTTACAACCTTATTCTAAAATGGAATAAATCGTTTTTTCCCCTCATCAATTTACACACAATACCCCATAATGACAGCAAAAACAGGTTTAGACTTTTTTGCTAATTTATCAACAAAATCCCCCCGGATATATCATATTTACATAAGTATTCAGACCTTTTACTCAGTACTTTGTTGAAGCACCTTTGGCAGCGATTACAGCCTCAAGTCTTCTTGGGTATGACACTACAAGCTTGGCACACCTGTATTTGGGGAGTTTCTCCCATTCTTCTCTGCAGATCGGCTCAAGCTCTATCAGGTTGGATGGGGAGCGTCGCTGCACAGCTATTTTCAGGTCTCTCTAGAGATGTTCGATCGGGTTCAAGACCGGGCTCTGGCTGGGCCACTCAAGGACATTCAGAAGCTTGTTCCGAAGCCACTCCTGCATTGTCTTGGCTGTGTGCTTAGGGTCATTGTCCTGTTGGAAGGTGAACCTTCGCCCCAGTCTGAGGTCCTGAGCGCCCCGGAGCAGGTGTTCATCAAGGATCTCTCTGTACTTTGCTCCGTTCATCTTTCCCTCAATCCTGACTAGTCTCCCAGTCCCTGCCACTGAAAACATCCCCACAGCATGATGCTGCCACCACCATGCTTCACCGTAGGGATGGTGCCAGGTTTCCTCCAGGCTTGACACTTAGCATTCAGGCCAAACAGTTGGAGTCTTGGAATCTAATCTTGGAGTCCTTTAGGTGCCTTTTGGCAAACTCCAAGTGGGCTGCCATGTGCCTTTTACTGAGGAGTGGCATCCGATGGCCACTCTACCATAAAGGCCTGATTGGTGGAGTGCTGCAGAGATGGTTGTCCTTCTGGAAGGTTTCCCCATCTCCACAGAGGCTCTGGAGCTATGTCAGGGTGACCATCGTGTTCTTGGTCACCTCCCTGACCAAGGCCCTTCTCCCCCGATTGCTCAGTTTGGCCTGGGCAGTCAGCTTTAGGAAGAATCCAAACTTCTTCCATTTAAGAATGATGGAGGCCGCTATGTTCTTGGGGACCTTCAATGCTGCAGACATGTTTTGGTACCCTTCCCCAGATCTGTGCCTCGACACAATCCTATCTCAGAGCTCTACGGAGAATTCCTTCAACCTCATGGCTTGGTTTTTGCTCTGACATGCATTGTCAACTGTAGGACCTTATATAGACAGGTGTGTGCCTTTCCAAATCATGTCCAATCAATTGAATTCACCACAGGTGGACTCCAATCAAGTTGATCAATGGAAACAGGATGCACCTGAGCTCAATTTCGAGTCTCAATTTCGGGTCTGAATACTTAGGTGAATATAAGGTAATTCTGTTTTTGTTTTTTTAATACATTTGCAGAAATTTCTAAAAACCTGTTTTCACTTTGTCATTATGGGGTGTTGTGTGTAGATTTGATGAGGAAAACAATTAATTTAATACATTTTAGAATAAGGCTGTAACGTAACAAAATGTGGCAAAAGTTTGAAAACTTTCTGAATGCACTGTATATACAACGAGCAAAGTGATCATGCTGTTTTTATGTGGCTGCTATGAAAGTGAACTGTGTTTGCGTATGATCAGAGTGTATTCATTCCACCGATTGTGATGAAAAACATTTCTGAAACGGAAGCAAACAGAACGAAACAGGGATAAACATAACTGAATTTGTACAATAGAAACACTAGTTTGCAACTGTTGGACTAATGATTACACCCTATATCAGCTAGATGCAGGGAAGAGTGTGCAAGGCGGTATTGAATGTGTCACTGTCTGTCACCTTGATTACTCAAAATTCTCTCGACATGTGCCCCTACGTTGTAAACTTTCATTCTAGGTTGTAGTAACCTCATCATGGGTATATGGACAATGTTAGTATCATGTAGTAGTCTAAACCTATCAATGTTACATTGAGCTGGGTGAATGGAATATGACTGACTGTCATCCAATAAGCTGTAATAGAAAAACATAGAATCACACTTGGATGCAATATTCTAAACTTTTAGTTTCTAAGTACTGTCCCATCTTTGGAGCAGTGGTTGTCAGTGCCGTTTAAGATGAGATGACGGAGGATGATTCTTTACATTTTTTTGAGCATGGCCTTTATTTGTCACATGCACAAAATACAACAGGTATTTTAAGTAAGTATTTCACTGTAAGGTCTCCACCGGTTGTATTCGTCGCAGTCTATGCTCAAACATTTTTTTATCATCCTCCGTCATCTTAAATGGCACTGACTGCCACTACTCCATAGATAGGGCGGTACTTAAAAACAACACGTTTGGAATATTGCATCCAAGTGTGTGTGTGTGCATGTGTGTTTCCCCATTGACTAATGTATTTTCTCCTGTGTGTTATCAGAGCCGGGGGCCAGTGGTGAATCAAGGTGGAGAGACAGCGCCAGAGGTAACTGAGAGAGTGGAGGCTGGACCCCTGTGGCCACAGACACCAGCAGAGAGGCCAGACATACCAACAGGACCAGAGAGACCACAAAAACTAGCAATCGCAGCCATGATTCCAGTGACCACTTTAGACCTCAGCCCCAGCCCTCTCAGTGCAGACCTCAGTCCCAGCCTCATCGAAGGGGGAGACCTACTGGCCTGCTGTGATCTGCTGTCCCTGAAGAGTGACACTGTGTCCCTGGCCAGGGTAAGTGATTTCTCCCATACACACACATTACAGGGAGGGTGAGTGACTTCTCCCGAACACACACATTACAGGGAGGGTGAGTGACTTCTCCCGAACACACACATTACAGGGAGGGTGAGTGACTTCTCCCGAACACACACATTACAGGGCGGGTGAGTAGCTTCTCCCATACATGTATGCTCATTACAGGGCTGTCACCCGATCAGTGCTCATCTATAGCCTGGGAAGACAACTCATCTCTGCAAGAGTAGCCAAAGTTTATTTTTGTCTTTCAATAAGTGTTGTTGTTGGTATAGTCTGGCTAGGACCTTTCTAGTTAAATGCTGCCTCTTTCTAGCTAGTAGCCTAATCATTGCATTTTGAGCTGCTGAATGCTCAGTACTTGTGACTTTGAAGTGTTGGACCATTGACTTCAACTGGCTTCAAGGGAATTTGTGAGAGCTTTCTGATAATTGGTGGGTATGTCTGTCGAAGGGGGTATTTTTCTTCACCTCTGCTAGGCAATCAGCAATTAGTGTAAGTACTTCAATCTCCCTTAGTTTTTCACCGCGTTGTCGCCCAAAATGAAGACTGTCGCCGAAACAAGATATTTCAGATTATCAGATTTTGCTATTGTATAGTTTTGTCAAGTATGTGTGATTTCTTGTTCACTCCTCTGCCTGTAGGTTTTACAGAAAATCCCCACTCCTTGGCTGCAACCCTTCTAATCTAGTGTACCCTACCCGCACAACCCATGTGCAATTCTTAGTCTCCGGCAGTGTTTGGAACTGCCAATCGGTGGTCAACAAGGCTGAGACATAGATTACCCATGAGAACACTACTACTACTCATTTCTCCTAAACTGAGATTTTCAATTTTCCCCCTCTCACCTGCCCATCTCCTCATTTGAATTCCATGCTGTCACTGTCACACTGTCACTGCCACTCAAGCTTAACATTGTTGTCATCTATCGTCCACCAGCTGCCCTTGGAGAGTTCCTCAATGAGCTTGACACCTTGATAAGCTCATTTCCCGACGATGGTTCACCGCTCATCATACTGGGCGACTTCAACGTCCCGAAGCCTGACTTCAATTCGTTTCTTTCAAACTCTTTCTTTCCTCTCCTTGCCTCTTTTGACCTCACCCTTTCCCAGTCCCCTCCCACTCACAAGGCAGGCAATAAGCTTGACCTCATCTTTACTAGAGGCTGTTAGCCTACCAATCTCACTCCAATCCCCTCCAGGTCTCTGATTAATATTTTGTTTATTTTTTCTCCTTCCCACTCTCCTCCAACCCTACCCACTCAGCCCCTACCCAGATGGTCATGCGCCGTCACAATCTTCACTGTCTTTTTCCCAGTACTCTCTCCTCTTCTATTCTATCATCTCTCCCTTCTGCTAAATCCTTCTCCCTCCTGTCTCCTGACTGTCTCTTCGACCCTACTCTCCTTTCCACCTCATTTAACTCCCACTCTCCCCTTTCCTCCCGGCTGGCTCGACCCTTCCTCCTGCACTGCGTGTTCACAGAACAGGGCTGTGGGCAGCTGAGCGAAAATGGAGGAAAAACTAAACTTCCAGAGGACCTGTCATCCTTCCACTCCCTCCTCTCTACATGCTCTTCTTCTCCAACCCTGGGAAACAATTTTCCACCTTCTCCTCCCTCCTTAATCCTTCACCTTCTCCCCATCCCTCCTCCCTCTCTGTGAACGACTTTGTCAACCACTTTGAAAAAAAGGTTGACCAAATCCGCTCCTCATTCACTCAGCCTACTGAGTCCACTGGTCCCACTCACACAGAACTACCCTACTCCTTGACCTCTTTCGCCCCTCTCTCTCCAGGTTAAATCCTGAAACTAGTGATGTCCAGCCACCTGACAACCTGCCCACTCAACCCCATCCCCTTCTCCAGACTCCATCTCTGGAGTCCTTCTCCCATTCCTCACTTCCCTCATCAACTCATCCCTCGCCAATGGCTGCATCTCCTCTGATGTCATGATGGCCAGAGTCGCTCCCCTCCTCAAGAAACCCACACTCGACCCCTCTGATCAAATCACTACAGACCAGTATCTCTTCTTTCTTTTCTTTCCAAAAAACCTGAGCGGGCTATCTCTGACCAGCTCTCTCATTATCTCACTCAGAACAATCTTCTTAACCTTAACCAGTCAGGCTTCAAGATGAGTCACTCAACGGAGACTGCTCTCCTCTGTGTCACGGAGGCTCTCTGCTCTGCCAAAGCTGACTCTCCTCTTTTCTCATCCTCCTAAATCTATCTGTTGCCTTCAACTCCATGAACCATCAAATCCTCCTCTCCACCCTCTCAGGGCTTGGCATCTCAGGTTCTGCACACTTCTGGATTGCATCCTACCTGACAGGTCGCTCCTACCAGCTGGCATGGAGAGGATCTGTGTCTGCACATCGTGCTCTCACTACTGGTGTCCCCCAGGGCTCGGTTCTAAGCACCTCTCCTCTTTTCTCTATACAACAAGTCACTCGACTCCATCATATCCTCACATGGTCTCTCCAATTATTGCTATGCAGATGATACTCAACTACTTTTCTCATTCCCACTTCAGACACCCAGGTGGCGACATGCATCTCTGTGTGCCTGGCAGATATCTCAGCTTGGATGTCGGCCCACTACCTCAGGCTCAACCTCGACAAGACGGAGCTGCTCTTCCTCCTGGGGAAAGCCTGCCCACTCCAAGACCTCTTCATCACGGTTGACAACTCCACTGTGTCCCCCTCCCAAAGTGCAAAGATCCTTGGCGTGACCCTGGACAACACCCTGTCGTTCTCTGCAAACATCAAAACAGTGAATCGCTCCTGCAGGTTCATGCTCTGCAACATCCGTAGAGTACAACATTTTCTCACAGAAGAAGCGGCGCGGGTCCAAGTCTAGATACTCGTTTTAATTATTTTTTTAAACGTGCACTTTTCCTACTAGCACTGACTTTGCTGATAACTTCTTCTTTATTGAGGAAAACATTTACTTACGATGACTGTGATGTGTGGTTGTCTCACATAGCTAACTTAAAATGAATGCACAAACTAACTGTAAGTCGCTCTAGGTATGTAAAAATGTAAACGTTTCCCCTGGTTCAGTTCAATAAGAGGGCAACACATATCCTGAATGTTAAGCTCATCAATAAATCAATCAAATATATTTTAGAAAGCACTTTTTACATCAAATTGCTTAGACAGATACCCAGCCTAAAACCCCAAGGAACAAACGATGCAGATCTAGAAGCACAGTGGCTAGGAGAAACTCCCTAGGAAGAACCCTAGAGAAAGGAACCAGTCTCCGAGGGGTGGCTGGGTCAAGATTATAAGAGTACATGGTCATTTAGGCCAGATCATTTTTCAAGATGTTCAAACGTTTATATGTGACCAGCAGGGTCAAATAATAGTCACTGTGGTTGTAGCGGGTGCAACAGGTCAGCACCTCAGGAGTAAATGTCAGTTGGCTTTTCATAGCTGAGTATTCAGAGGTTGAAACAGAAGGTGAGAGAGAGAAAGAGAAATAGAGAGAGAACATTAGATAGACAGCCAGGAGTTGTCAGGCCAGGTAGTCCTGAGGCATGGTCCTAGGGCTCAGGTCCTCCAGGAGGTTAGGCAAAGAGAGAGAGAAAGAGGATAATTAGACAGAGCATACCTAAGATCACACACGACACCAGACAAGATAGGAGAATTACACCAGATAGGACAGACTGCCCTCTAGCCCTGGGGACTGAGACAGGGGGGGTCGGGGGACACTGTGGCCCCGTCCAAATTTACCCCTGGACAGGGCCAACCAGGTAGGATATAACTTCACCCACTTTGCCAAAGCACAAGAGGAATATCAACAGACCACTAACTTACTACCCAGAGACAAGGCAGAGTATAGCCCACGAAGATCTCCCCCACTGCACAAGCCCGATGGGGCACAAAACCGGACAGGAAGATCACGTCAGTGACTCAACCCATTCAAGTCGAGGATAGCAAAAAAGCCTGTCATGACATGATGCACCCTCTTAGGGACGACATGGGAGAGCGAGAGCAGGCCAGTAACTCAGGCCCGTAATAGGGTCAGAGGCAGACAATCACAGTGGAGAGAGGGGAGCCGGCTAGGCAGTTACAGCAAGGGTGGTTCGTCACTCCAGTGCCTTGTCGTTCAACTTCACACCCCTGGGCCAGACTACAATCAATTATAGGATCTACTAAAGAGATGAGTCTTCAGTAAAGACTTAAAGGTTGTGACCGAGTCTTCGTCTCTCACATGGAACGGAAGACCATTCAATAAAAATGTTGCTCTATTGGAGAAAGCCCTGCCTCCATCTTGTTTGCTTTGAAATTCGAGGAACAATAAGGAGGCATGCGTCTTGTGACCATATCGTACGTGTAAGTATGTATGGCAGGACCAAATCGGAGAGACAAGTAGTAGAAATGCTTTGTAGGTTAACAGTAAAACCTTGAAATCAGCCCTAGCCTCAACAGGAAGCCAGGCTAGCACAGGAGTAATATGATCAAATATTTTGGTTCTAGTCAAGGTTCTAGCAGCCGTTTTTGGCACTAGCTGAAGTTTATTTAGTGCCTTATCTGGGTAGCCGGCAGTAGAGCATTACAGAAGTATAATCTTGACGTGACAAAACCGTGGATGAGCTTTTCTGCATCGTTTTTGGACAAAAGGTTTCTGATACGAAGATGGAAAAAAGCTGCTCTTGAAATATTTTTGATATGTTCGTCAAAAGAGAGATCAGGATACAGAGTGTTAGGTTCTTATTTTTCAGAGTAAATAACCCACGGACACTAGAGAAGCTTTAACCAAGTTTAATTCTTCCCAAAGGTTCTGTACAGCTGTAGTCAGACAGCAAAACATTTCTCTCCATTGGTTATATACATCCTACTTAAGACACTCCCTCTCTCCAGTCCTTAGTTTATGCCCAATAGAAAGAAGGTAACCAGATACTAACCCTGATTACTCCCTTAAGGGGAACTGACCTCACCCCTCACCTCCTGACCTCAACCCCTCCTTCACCTAATCCACAGGTGTCCATCTGTCTTCCCTATATCAACACGGTGCGCTGCTCCCGTCCCCCAACACATTCCACAGATATCTGGCTTTCTACAGAGAACCCCTAACTTTCTCCTTTGATTCTATGCCTCTTTCTCTATCATTTATTTAATATCTCAATGTTCAAAATGTCGAACCCAACCAGAGTAAGGCCGAGGACCTTCACAGTTTTATTTGAGACAAATGTACAATCCATGAAGATTCATTGTCAGATCCAACAGCAGATGTCGTTGTTTCAAGAAAACTAGAACTAGCATCTCTGTTTATTCCGAGTCTAAAAGTAAAACATTTGCCGCCGTGCCAGGCCGTTTTGGGGCTTCACCACGTTTATTTGCAATGTACAGCTGTGTCGTCTGCAATAGCATTTAAAGTTTGACATTGTGTGTCTGAATTACATCACAGAGGTAGCACGCAGTGCATTCGGAGAAGTATTCAGACCCCTTCACTTTTTCGACATTTTGTTACGTTACAGCCTTATTCTAAAATTGATTAATTACCCCATAATGACAAAGTGAAAACAACATGTTTTTACACATTTTAGCTCATTTATTTAAAAAAATAAAACACAGAAATACATACGTATTCAGACCCTTTGCTATGAGACTCGAAATTGAGCTCCGGTGCAACCTGTTTCCATTGATCATCCTTGAGATGTTTCTACAACTTGACTGGAGTCCGCCTGTGGTAAATTCAATTGATTGGACATGATTTGGAAAGGCACACACCTGACTATATAAGGTCCCACAGTTGACAGTGCATGTCAGAGCAAAGACCAAGCCATGAGGTTGAAGGAATTGTCCGTAGAACTCCAAGACAGGATTGTGCTGAGGCACAGATCTGGGGAAGGGTACCAAAACATGTGTGCAGCATTGAAGGTCCCCAAGAACAGAGTGGCCTCCATCATTCTTAAATGGAGGAAGTTTGGAACCACCAAGACTCTTCCTAGAGCTGGCCGCCCAGCCAAACTGAGCAATCGGGGGAGAAGGGCCTTGGTCAGGGAGGTGACCGAGAACTCGATGGTCACTCTGTCAGAGCTCCAGAGTTCCTCTGTGGAGATGGGAGAACCTTCCAGAAGGACAACCATCTCTGCAGCACTCCACCAATCAGGCCTTTATGGTAGAGAGGCCAGACTGAAGGCAATCGTCAGTAAAAGACACGTGACAGCCCACTTTGAGTTTGCCAAAAGGCACCAAAAGGACTCTCAGACCATGAGAAACAAGATGTGATGCTCCACATCCAACCTGACAGAGCTTGAGAGGATATGCAGAGAAGAATGGGAGGAACTCCCCAAATACAGGTGTGCCAAGCTTATAGCGTCATACCCAAGAGGCTGTAATCGCTGTCAAAGGTAAAGGGGCTGAATACTTTTGTAACTGTTGTATTTCAGTTATGTATTTGTGATACATTTGGAAAAATGTATTTAAAACAGTTTTTGCTTTATGGGTTTTGTTTGTAGATTGATGAGGGGAAAAAACGATTGAATCATGTGAACTGATTTAAAGAAACAATATTCGAGTGATAGGCTGTTTTAAAACTCTGCAGCTGCAATAAAAAATGTAATAATCTTTACAATTAAAAAACAAAGGGACCCCCGAAAGCCAGATTTAGATGGGTAAATTAGACGCGCATTCAGTCTGTAGCATTGACGATGTTGCAGCAAATGTAGGCCTCCTTGTCACAAGAAAAAAAGTTACCATGATGAGATGATACGTTGGTCTACATGCATTCTGAACTGCGTTCCATATTGAGATGGGCTGTCTGTTCCCACCATGAGCGTTGATGATTCATTACGCAGAGGCCGTAGAGAAGCCATATAATTTAACAGTTCCGTTTCACGCCATGTTGTTCATAGAAATAATTGACCACTTTCTCTCAGCAATTTATCACGGGAAAAGGGAGTCACTTTTGGGCGGTTATCTCAGTAACTGTCACGTCTACTCCCACTTCCCCTCTCCAGCTCTCGACGTCGCTGGTCTACTAACCACCGGTCCTGGCAACCCATATTTACGCACACCTGGCAACCTTCATTATGCACACCTGGACTTCATCACCTCCCTGATGACTTCCCCTTTATCTAGCACTCCGTTGTTATCATCCACCAGGCAATATTGTTTATGTTTCCGTGTTAGACGCTTCTCTAGTTTTGTATCGCTCCGTGTTCTTCGTCATTAAACATTGCTTCCTGACTCCTTGCGTCTACGTTACAGAATATTGCCTCACAGAATGGAATCAGCAGCCAACCGAGACATCTCCCAGATGGTCGGTCGAACAGGAAGACCTACTTCGCCAACACCACTATCAGCTGGCGCAACTGAAGTGCTTTGAGAGGCTAGTTAAGGATCTTATCACCTCCACCTTACCTGACACTCTAGACCCACTTCAATTTCTATACCGCTGCAATAGATCCAGAGACGATGCAATCGCCATCGCACTGCACGCTGCCCTAACCCATCTGGACAAGAGGAATACCTATGTAAGAATGCTGATCATCAAGCTCATCATTAAGCTTGAGGCCCTGGGTCTGAACCCCGCCTTGTGCAACTGCGTCTTGGCTTCCTGATGGGCTACCCCTAGGTGGTGAAGGTAGGCAACAACACCTCCACTACGCTGATCCTCAACACAGGGGCCCCACAAGGGTGCGTGCTCAGCCCCCTGCTGTACTCCCTGTTCACCCATGACTGCGTGGCCACGCACGCCTCCATCTCAATCATCAAGTTTGCAGATGACACAACAGTAGTAGGCCTGATTACCAACAATGACGAGACAGCCTACAGGGAGGGGGTCAGGGCCTTGGCGGAGTGGTGCCAGGAAAATAACCTCTCCCTCAACATCAACAAAACGAAGGAGCTGATTGTGGACTTCAGGAAACATAAGGGGTAGCACGCCCCCATCCACATCAGCGGGACCGCAGTGGAGAAGGTGAAAAGCTTCAAGTTCCTCGGCGTAAACATCACTGACAATCTGAAATAGTCCACCCACACAGACAGTGTGGTGAAGAAGGCACTGTAGTGTAGGATCTGTAGTGTAGAAGGCACTGTAGTGTAGTGAAGAAGGCACTGTAGTGTAGGATCACTACGCTGATCCTCAACACAGGGGCCCCACAAGGGTGCGTGCTCAGCCCCCTGCTGTACTCCCTGTTCACCCATGACTGCGTGGCCACGCACGCCTCCATCTCAATCATCAAGTTTGCAGATGACACAACAGTAGTAGGCCTGATTACCAACAATGATGAGACACTGTAGTGCCTCTTCAACCTCAGGAGGCTGAACAAATTTGGCTTGGCCCCTAAGACCCTCACAAACTTAGAGATGCACCATTGAGAGAATCCTGTCGGGCTTTATCACTGCCTGGTACGGCAACTGCACCGACTGCAACCGCAGGGTTCTCCAGAGGGTGGTGCGGTTTGCCCAACGCATAATCCGGGGGCACACTTCCTGCCCTCCAGTACACCTACAGCACCCGTGGTCACAGGAAGGCCAAAAAGATCATCAAGGACATCAACCACCCGAGCCACGGCCTGTTCACCCCACTCATCCAGAAGGAGAGGTCAGTACAGGTGCATCAAAGCTGGGACCGAGAGACTGAAAAACAGCTTCTATCTCAGGTCCATCAGATTGTTAAATAGCAATCAATAGCCAGTACCATGCCCTGAACTTAGTCACTGTCACTAGCCGGCTACCACCCGGTTACTCAACCCTGCACATTAGAGGCTGCTGCCCTATGTACATAGAAATGGAATCACTGGTCACTTTAATAATGGAAAGCTGGTCACTTTAACTTCTTGCCACTAGGGGGGTGCCATTTCGACATAGTACAAATTCGTTTCCAAATTAAACTGCCTCGTACTCAATTCTTGCTCGTACAATATGCATATTATTATTACTATTGGATAGAAAACACTCTCTAGTTTCTAAAACCGTTTGAATTATATCTGTGGGTGAAACAGAACTCGACTTAGAGCAATTTTCCTATGTGTATGTCATAATGCAGAATTTTGCTGGCTGTTCTGAGACCTGTGTATTAATTTGCCTGTCCTCTATTGGTTGAGATGCACTGCATACGCCTTCCCCTGGTTGTTAGCGAATAGGGAGACTTGAAATGGAGTTTCTACGTAGTTCCCAAAGTTTATAAATTGCTTGGGAAATAGGTGGCTCTTTCTTTTCACCTTCGCTCGGACGCACTAAGGACCTTGGGACGTTCTTTTGGAAACATCGGTTATAGGTCTTTGACATTTCCGGCTGTGTTTTTATTCGATATAGGCTTTAAAGACATCATAATCTTGTTATTTTGAACCGAATTATATCAGTTTATGTCAGTATATTGCGATTTTCGGGTATTTATTTCCTTGGCGCTGTAGGGATTTGGGTATCACTCTCTTTCGTGCTAATGTTTACTGCTAATTGCAACTCTGAAGACGACGTTCTCCAACCTAGCAACGATTCTTTTGGACAAAGGACACCCATCCCAAGATTCTGATGAGAGTTCATCGAAAAGTAAGAACTATTTATGCTGATAATTCATTGTTCTGTTGAAAAAAGTAAAATGCATGAGACGCCATTTCTGGCAGTGTAGCCTTGCGTTATCGCAGCCTGTATTGCGCAGTAAGGTTAATTTAAAAAATGTAATTCAGCGATTGCATTAAGAACTAATTTGTCTTTCAATTGCTGTCCAACCTGTATTTTTTTAGTCAAGTTTATGAATAGTTTTCGATAAAAATAGGTGCCGTTCCAAGATGGCGCCGGACAGATTGCTTGATATTTTGGACACTATTCTCAATGTATAAGCACGATTTGTGCCGCTAAATATGCACATTTTCGAACAAACTCTATATGAATTGTGTAATATGATGTTACAGGACTGTCATCTAAAGAATTCTGAGAAGGTTAGTGAAAAAATTAATATATTTTGGTGGTTTATACGTTATAGCTATTTTTGCCTTGAATCAATGCTGGTGTGATGTTCGCTATTGTGCTAAGCTAATATAACGCTATATTGTGTTTTCGCTGTAAAACACTTAGAAAATCTGAAATATTGTCTTGATTCACAAGATCTGTGTCTTTCATCTGCTGCACGCTGTGTATTTTTAAGAAATGTTTTATGATGAGTAATTAGCTAATACACGATGGTCTCTGTAGTTATTCTAGTCGTTTTAGTGAGAGTTGTGATGGGGGCTGCAATGGTAAACTATGATTTATACCTGAAATATGCACATTTTTCTAACAAAACCTATGCTATACAATAAATATGTTATCAGACTGTCATCTGATGAGGTTGTTTCTTGGTTAGTGGCTATTTATATCTTTATTTGGTCGAATTTGTGATAGCTGCTGATGGAGTAAAAAAAAATGGTGGAGTATGGAACTGGTGTCTTTTGCTAACGTGGTTAGCTAATAGATTTACATATTGTGTCTTCCCTGTAAAACATTTTAAAAATCAGAAATGATGGCTTTATTCACAAGATGTGTATCTTTCATTTGGTGTCTTGGACTTGTGATTTCATGAACATTTTATTATATGATATCCCTGTGGCTTTAGGCTAGGCTATGCTAGTCAGCTTTTGTGATGGGGGGGATCCCGGATCCGGGTTTGGTAGGCGTTAGAGGTTAATAATGTTTGCATACTGTTTTACTCATTTCATATGTACAGTTGAAGTCGGAAGTTTACATACATGGAACCTAGACCGGCTGCGCGCATCCGCCATCGTGCATAAATGTATTTTGTCCCCCCACACCAAACGCGATCACGACACGTAGGTTAAAATATCTAAACAAACTCTGAACCAATTACATTAATTTGGGGATGGTTCAGCTTGCACTTGCTAACTAATTTGTCATATTTAGCTTGGTCCTCAAGGTCCTCTACTCCGACAATTAATCCACACATAAAACAGTCAACCGAATCGTTTCTAGTCATCTCTCCTCCTTCTAGGCTTTTTCTTCTCTTGACTTTATATTGCGATTGGTAACTTTCATAAATTAGGTGCATTACCGCCACTGACCTCGTTCGTCTTTCAGTCACCCACATGGGTGTAACCAATGAGGAGATGGCACGTGGGTACCTGCTTCTATAAACCAATGAGGAGATGGGAGAGGCAGGACTTTCAGCGTGATCTGCGTCACAAATAGAACTGACTTCTATTTTCGCCGTTGGCAACGCAGACGCTCGTTGGCGAGCTCGAGCACTGTGGGTGCAATAATTGAATAATATCGATTTCTAAATTTATTTTGCAACACGATGCGCACGCCACGCGAGCGGTGTGGTCAGGCTGTTAGGTTGGAGTCATTAAAACTCGTTTTTCAACTACTCCACAAATTTCTTGTTAACAAACTAAAGTTTTGGCAAGTCGGTTAGGACATCTACTTTGTGCATGACAGAAGTAATTTTTCAAACAGTTGTTTACAGACAGACTATTTCACTTATAATTCAATGTATCACAATTCCAGTGGGTCAGAAGTTTACATACACTAAGTTGACTGTGCCTGTAATCTGTCTAGGAACGGGGTTCCGCTCGCCAACAGCCAATGAAATTGCAGGGCGCCAAATTCAATCAACAGAAATCTCATAATTCAAATTTCTCAAACATACAAGTATTAGACACCATTTTAAAGATAACATTCTCGTTTATCCAACAACAGTGTCTGATTTCAAAAAGCTTTTCGGCGAAAGCAGAACATATCATTATGTTAGGTCAGCAACTAGTCACAGAAAGCATACAGCGATTTTCCAACCAAAGAGAGGAGTCACTAACTTTTGATATTCTTCATCAGATGACACTCCCGGGACAACGTGTTACACAATACATGTATGTTTTGTTCGATCAAGTTCATATTTATATTAAAAAAACTCAGTTTACATTTGGCTTTGCCTCCAAAACATCCCGTGAATTTGCACAGAGCCACATCAATTTACAGAAATACTAATAATAAACATTGATAAAAGATACACGTGTTATTCACAGATTTAAAGATATACTTCTCCTTAATGCAACCGCTGTGTCAGATTTCAAAAAAACTTTACGGAAAAAGCAAACCATGCAATAATCTGAGTACGGCGCTCAGAGACCAACACAACCCACAAAAATATCCGCCATGTTGGAGTCAACAGAAGTCAGAAATAGCATTATAAATATTCACTTACCTTTGATGATCTTCATCAGAATGCACTCCCAGGAATCCCAGTTCCACAATAAATGTTTGATTTGTTCCATAAAGTCCATAATTTATGTCCAAATAACTCCTTTTGATTCGCGCGTTCGGTACACAATCTAAACTCACGACGCGCTGGCAGGTCCAGGCAAAAGTTCAGACTAAAAGTCATATTACAGTTCGTAGAACATGTCAAACGAAGTATAGAATCAATCTTTAGGATGTTTTTAACATAAATCATCAAATGTTCCAACCGGAGAATTCCTTTGTCTTCAGAAATGCAATGGAAAACTCTCACGTGAGCGCGCATGGTCAGCTCGTGGCTCTCTGGGAGAGACCTTACTCAATCCCCTCTCATTCGCCCCCACTTCACAGTAGAAGCATCAAACAAGGTTCTAAAGACTGTTGACATCTAGTGGAAGCCTTAGGAAGTGCAAAATTACCCCATAGACACTGTGTATTCGATAGGCCAAGAGTTGAAAAACTACAAACCTCAGATTTCCCACTTCCTGGTTGGATTTTTCTCAGGTTTTCGCCTGCCATATGAGTTCTGTTATACTCACAGACATCATTCGAAAACAGTTTTAGAATCTTCAGAGTGTTTTCTATCCAAATCTACTAATAATATGCATATATTAGCAACTGGGACTGAGTAGCAGGCAGTTTACTCTGGGCATGCTTTTCATCCAAACGTGAAAATGCTGCCCCCTAGCCATAAGAAGTTAAACAGCTTGGAAAATTCCAGAAAATTATGTCATGGCTTTAGACACTTCTGATAGGCTAATTGACATAATTTGAGTCAATTGTAGGTGTACCTGTGGATGTACTTCAAGGCCTACCTTAAAACTCAGTGCCACTTTGCTTGACACCATGGGAAAATCAAAAGAAATCAGCCAAGACCTCAGATAAATAATTGTAGACCTCCACAAGCCTGGTTCATCCGAAGGGAGCAATTTCCAAACGCCTGAAGGTACCACGTTCATCTGTACAAACAATAGTACGCAAGTATAAACACCATGGGACCATGCAGCCGTCATACCACTCAGGAAGGAGACGCGTTCTGTCTCCTAGAGATGAACGTTCTTTGGTGTGAAAAGTGCAAATCATTCCCAGAACAACAGCAAAGGACCTTGTGAAGATGCTGTAAGAAACAGGTACAAAAGTATCTATATCCACAGTAAAACGAGTTCTATATCGACATAACCTGAAAGGCCGCTCAGCAAGGAAGAAGCCACTGCTCCAAAACCACCATAAAAAAGCCAGACTACGGTTTACAACTGCACATGGGGACAAATATCGTACTTTTTGGAGAAATGTCCTGTGGTCTGATGACACAAAAATAGAACTGTTTGGCCATGATGTCCCTCGTTATGTTTGGAGGAAAAAGGGGGAGGCTTGCAATCCGAAGAACACCATCCCGAAGAACACCATCCCTGCTTTGCTGCAGGAGGGACTGGTGCACTTCACAAAATAGATGGCATCATGAGGTAGGAAAATTATGTGGATATATTGAAGCAACATATCAAGACATCAGTCAGGAAGTTAAAGCTTGGTCGCAAATGGGTCTTTCAAATGGACAATGACCCCAAGCATACTTCCAAAGTTGTGGCAAAATGGCTTAAGGACAACAAAGTCAAGGTATTGGAGTGGCCATCACAAAGCCCTGACCTCAACCCTATTGAAAATGTGTGGGCAGAACTGAAAAAGTGTGTGCGAGCAAGGAGGCCTACAAACCTGACTCAGTTACACCAGCTCTGTCAGGAGGAATTGGCCAAAATTCACCCAACCTATTGTGGGAAGCTTGTGGAAGGCTACCCAAAACGCTTGACCCAAGTTAAACAATTTAATGGCAATGGTACCAAATACTAATTAAGTGCATGTAAACTTCTGACCCACTGGGAATGTGATGAAAGAAATAAAGGCCAAAATAAATCATTCTCTCTACTATTATTCTGACATTTCACATTCTTAAAATAAAGTGGTGATCCTAACTGACCTAAGACAGGGAATTTTTACTAGGATTAAATGTCAGGAATTGTGAAAAACTGAGTTGAAATGTATTTGGCTAAGGTGTATGTAAACATCCGATTCCAACTGTATATACTGTCTTCTACTGTATTCTTGTCAATGTCAATGCCAATTGCTCATCCACATATTAATATATTTCTTAATTCCATTCTTTTACTCTGAGATTAGTGTATTGTTGTGAATTGTTAGATATTACTGCACTGTTAGAGCTGGGAACAATAGCATTTCACTACACCCGCAATAACATCTGCTATATATGTGTATGTGACAAGTAACATTTGATTTGACATCGATGGTATCGACTTCAGGCGAGACTCCGGACACCATAGTGAAAGTCTCCTCCTTCCATAGAGTGGTCATAATAGTTTGTTGGTCAAACCGTGTGTCATGGTCTGGCAAACACCGCTCTAGCTCTGCCACCTTTCACCACAGATGCGGAAGCGCGACACTGGCGGATGTGGTGGATTAAGACACATCCAATACAAAAAAACATATCTCTAGCTTAAACTGATTTTGATGTGGATTTTTTCGTTATGTAACTTAGATTGACGCACCAGTGCGTCAATCAACTGTAGGGGGATAATGACAGGAATGGAAGTCTTTATTCCAGGGAGATTGCTAAGGCGAACACCGCCGTGTTTAGTTTTGTCCGACCTAGATCGAGGCTCAGACATAGTCTCAATGGGAAAAACTGAGCTGACTACACTGACTGTGCTAGGGGCCGACTTAAAGCTGGCAGGCTGGCTAAGAGCTGCTGCCTGGCCTGCACCCTGTCTCATTATGGAGCTAGAGGAGTTAGAGCCCTGATAGATCAAATGAGAGCACCCCTCCAGCTACTCTATGGTGACTTTGTCTTGACAGGTGATATGTCATTGCCATTACAGTGTTATGTAAAGCGAGCTCTAAGCACATATCAGAATAGCATTCAGATGCTTTCTCTGCCATCGATTCCCTTCTTCCTGACAGCATCCATTTTGTTGATAGCCTATTGCATTTATGGCACCTGGGCCCAGTCTGATAAAGCCACGACAAGCTGTAAGAGATTGGCCTAGGTGAGGCTCTCATACACCAAGACCCTCATCTTCCCAAGATGTACCTCTCTAACCAAACGACACAGATATTCCTTTGTTAACAAAACATTCATGTCTCACCTCAGAGCTATCCAGTTTCATTATCGCAGAAAAAAGGACCGCTTTATCCAGAGGTCAGCCAGGAATATGGAACCATGGCACCTCTCCAATGAGCAGCGAGGCTGTATCGTTGTTTCAGACATCGGGCAGAGCGCTCGTCAAATCATAATTCCCCTGACCTTGGCGACCCTCGGAGGCTTTGACAACGCGGGGCCATGCTACAGAACAGGCACTCTCTTTCACGCCCGCCGACGCCAAAATGGCTTTTTCATTCCTCAAACAATCATACGCTAGATCCTCTGAATGGAAGGGCAGATGACATAAGCTGTGGGTTCTCTGGTTTGAGATAAGTGCTTTTTTCTAAACTCCAGACGCGTGTGGTCTGAACCTAGTGTACGTGCTGACGGTACTGTTATCTTCTTTTTCCCTCTCATTTAATTTAGCTCCTTGAGCGTTCCTGAAAGCCCAATTTGAATATGCTCATCACTGCTGCAGCCCTGTTGTCAAAATCTCAATTAATATGTTAATGTGTCTGAGATTTTTCATTAGTTACCAGAAGAGTTATTGGCGTCATTTTTTTCAGGAATGTTTTTTTTAGGGGGGCATTGCTTTGTTTATATTGCCTGTTGGTGCTGGAGGGGTTTTTCAATTACAAATCATACATTGAAATCCTCAACCAGGAAGGAATAACTACCGTTGATATGCTTGATTCGCAACAGTCCTTGTGTTGATACATCTTCAACTCATAACTTGTTACCTTGATGTATTATCGTAGTTAAATCAGACTCAGTATTCAGAAATAACTCAAATGTTTCTAAGTAAACCTCCTTCCCTTTACTAACACTGTAAATTCATTATTTATAAATGGTGCTCCATTGACTTTCTTAACTATTATGTGGCAAATGAGCCAGTGCCACCACCTTGGACATCATGCCAAAGGAAATGTGTGAGAATTAATGTTGATATCCTCGTTAGTAGCATAGACGTAGCTTAGACATGCATCAACAAAAATTGACTTCCCTAACTACTGCATGATTAGAGAGTAGGCTGTAAGCCCCCACTTGTTCTTTTCCATCTCACTAGACTATTTAGGCCGTTTAATTTTCAAACCGAATTATTAAATCATGACTGCAGGGCTAACTTTAGATTTTAATAATAGGGGCCTCCCGAGTGGCGCAGCGGTCTAACGCAGTGCTTGAGGCGTCACTACAGACCCGGGTTTGATCCCAGGCTGTGTCACAGCCGGCCATGACCCATGAGGCGGCGCACATTTGGCCCAGTATCGTCCGGGTTAGAGGAGGGTTTGGCTCTAGTGACTCGTTGTGGCAGGCCGGGCGCCTGCAAGCTGACTTCGGTCGCCAGCTGGATGGTGTTTCCTCTGACACATTGGTGCATCTGGCTTCCGGATTAAGAAAGCAGTGTGTCAAGAAGCAGAGTCTGGCAGGGTCGTATTTCGGAGGACGCATGGCTTTTGACCTTCGCCTCTCCCGAGTCCGTAGGGGAGTTGCAGTGATGGAACAATAGTGTTACTCCGAAATTGGGGAGAAAAAGGTGTAAGAGTAATTAAAAGGGAAGTAGTGCAAAAACCAGAGAGTAGTGGGTTTCTGTTGTTATTGACTGCATCCCAACTAGCACCCTACTCCTTACATAGTCCAATAGTTACTTTTGACCAGAGCCCTATAAGCTCTATGTTGGGAATATGGTTTGGGACATAGGCAAAGTAAATCATTGAGCGCCTCAGGTGTTCCCAATGTAAATTCCTTAGAAATGGAAATTGGCTATAAAATCTTATAGATTATAAGGCAAAACTATCTCTACTACAACACTCTTCTTTTATTTTATTTCTGAATTATTTTGCATTAATGTTGCTGCCTAATAACCTTAATCAAATAAGATGAAAACACTATGATGGACAAGACAGTTCATTTCATTTAATTGGATGATCATAGGCTTGTCTTTTGAGGCTCTTGATAAAACCTGAACTTCAGGTTGCTGAAATTACATAGCTAGCCTTTATCTCTCTTGCTACTGCAAAATAATGTATTCATTGTTGGATGTTTTCTCTCTTGTTTTTGACGATGAGAAAAGCTGAAAACAGTCGCATCAGTCGTTAACTGGCTTTGGTGATGGAAAAGGGAGGTGGATCTCTCAGGCTCCTTTGGGTCCATATTGTTTTATTCTGTATAGGTTGGTGAGGGGACACACAACACTGATATACACTGAGTGTACAAAACATTAAGCACACCTTCCTATTATTGAGTTACCCCCCCCCCCCCCTTTTTGCCCTCAGAACAGCCTCAATTGTCTTGCCCATTCACCCTCTGAATGGCACACATACACAATCCATGTCTCAATTGTCTCTTTAACCTGTCTCCTCCTCTTCATCTACGCTGATTGAAGTGGGTTTAACAAGTGACATCAATAAGAGATCATAGATTTCACCTGGATTCACTTGGTCAGTTTGTCATGGAAAGAGCAGGTATTCCTAATGTTTAGTACACTCAGTATAACACACCTCTTTTATACATGAAGGGACCAGGCTTTTTTCCTGTTCAGATTGCGGTTGTATAATATGTTCATAATACCACCCTGACTCTTTCTCTTTTTCTTGCCATCTCGCTCTCTTTTTCTCTGCTTCCTTTAACTATTCTTCTTTCTTTTTTGTATTCTACAAAGTCCCTCCTTTTTCATACGCAACTCTAATTGCTCAAGCAGAATGTAGAGTTTCCTTGACGGAATCGAGTGGCCCCGTAAACACACAGCTAATTAGGGAGACTAGCTACTCCTCGACTCCTGAATGGAAGAGAGGTCGGATGCCCCCCTCTGCCTCTTGAGCTGTCAGTGCATCCAAATCCAAAGGGGGCTCTCATTGTGTTCGAAGCGAGGGAGGAGAAAGAAGAGAAAATGAAGAGAAAGTGAAACGCCTGTGTGTAGACAGTGTGAGCAGATAGAGGAGTGGAAGTGCAGGGCAGGCTGGGAAATGGCTTTGTTATGCTAAGAGCTGGCCACTTTATTCAGCTGAGGTAGAGGAGAGGAGCCCCATTCATTTATCAACACCGAGAAAGTTTTTTATTTTTTTATCTCATTGGCCCATATTTAAAGGCGGTGGATGTGAAAGGAAGGAAGGCTAGATGGTGATGTTGTATGGAGAAAAGGAGTAGAGGTAATTTCAAGTTTTTCTATTTCCTCATTCCTTGGTTTGGTGAATATTTTACCCTTTCATTTGTGGTTGACTGTCTAATGATGTCCTGGTAACCCATCACCATAAAGAAATGTAATTTTCACAATGAACATCTGTCCTTAGTTTGCTAATGAGGAAAGTTGAGGCACCCTCCTTCCCTCTCTCTCCTGGGATATTTCCCCCTCCCTCTCTGACAAAGCATTGTCATCGTGTCCATTTCAAAACAGCAAGCAAGTGTGCATCACAACACTAGGGGTTTCTGCGATGATGCTGTCATGCTGTGGAGAGAATTGGGGGATGGATAAGGGAGGGAGTGTTATTGGTGGGCTTCTCAAGAACTCTTGATCTTCCCCACCCCTCTTGGGTCTTTTCTTCCATGTTTTTTTTTTTAAATATTTTTTTACATGTATAGATACTGTTTACCAAAACTGTCATCACAAAAAGTGAAATCATCAATGCCAAATCGAGCTGGTACATTTCACATCTGAAAATAGAGGTATTGTTAGGAAAAGAGGGGTTAGAATCGACAGGATGGGGGATAAGGTAACACCCAGTAGGGTATAGCAGGAGTGGGCATGTTTCAAGGAATGATACACTCAAAAATGTTTGTTCATTAGTCCACTATTAATACAATCCCCAAAAATGATGCATGGCAGCAGCTTTCACAAAGAAGCACTTTCATTACGGAGCAAAACTTGCCTTGATGATGTGTTTTGCATCCTATGAAAGATAGTTTTTGAGTGTAGTCTCCCTTTAATAACAACCCAACAGAGAAAACCACAACGTCCTCCTTAGGTTTTTTTCTTCCTTCCCTGTGTGCTCACTTAAGCTACAAGAAGTATATTACTAAAGTCCTCCGTCTTGAAATGCAATGATTCAACTCCTCATTGACAGCTTACCCCAACAATGCAAGGTGTGCTTTAGTTTGTTTATGTTTCTGAAAGTAATCACACGGCATAGTAATGAGAGAGAGAGAGGGAGCGATGATCAGTAGAAACGAAAATGAAAGATTTTAGAAAATGAAAGAATTACACCAAAAATCAAGCTTCCTCATTAATCACTAGAGACCTGACCTTAGTCTTTGCTCATCTGACTGTAGACTGGAAATAAAGATGTCAGTTTGAAGATGAAAGCAGTTTCGTCTCTGTGTTTTGGGAAGCCTTTGAGAATTTAGAGAATCATTTTAGGATTTTAATAGATTCATTATATATTCCCTCTTTTCCTTTTCCCTAAGGGAGGTTCATACCCAAAAATGTAAGCACGGAGGCGTTTTTGTCAAAATATTTTATAATTGACAATATGGAAATGGTACTGTTATATGCCACAAATGTTGCAAAAAAAAAATCTATAATCTCTGATGCTCATGCTAACTCCTGATTCTTCTTCTGTTTTAGAGCGAGGGATATGTCCAGGAAGAAGATACCAGAAGTGTGGCTGCATCCTCTGTCATGGTATGCTCAGCATTCTGGTGCCATTTAGAGAGAGAGAGAGAGAGATTTTGTATGTGCATGGGTTTGTGTGTGTTGATAAGTCAGCATTCTAACAGGCAGAGTGTGTTCGTGGGGCATTGGGGGGCCGTCAGTATTCTGAGCTGCCATCAGGAGGAAATGGAGCCTCTTTTCCCCCACGCCGTTCCCATGGTGATATCCCATAATCACTCCTGTCTTCCTCCGTGGTGGGCCACAGACTCATTTGCTCATTGGCTGTGACAGCCTCCTACCTCTCACTGACTGGAAGCAGCAGGGGCCTGAGAGGAGCCATCGGTGGAAATAGCAGGGTATCTCCTATAACTGAACGAGAGGGGAAGGATGGAGGGAGGGAGAAAGAGGGTGCGGGAGAGAGGAAGTGGGGTAATTAGAGAACACTACCCATAAGAAGGTAGGAGAGTGAGATGGGTCCCTACAGTGATGCTCATCATAACACTAGGGGTTCGTGTCCATAATTAGACCTACTTTACTACAGTCTCTTACTGTATATTGGCTTTGGAAAAACGTGGAGACTTCTCCAGTTACACAAATAGTATTGAAACCATCATTTTAAATTTGAATACATTTTTCTTCCCTCATTCCCCCTCTGTATGGGTAACCGCCGCTGAAATCGAACCCACGACCCTGGCGTTGCAATACCGCATTATGCTCACTTGTTATACTGTATGTCCTCTCACTTTCTTTCAGTGTCCCTCCCGCCCTCTATCCTCTAGCTAACTCTGCCTCTTTGCTCCCACCATTCCCCCCACTGTGGTGCTGTTGTCAGGCTGAGGGACAGCTTCCCAGGGTGAAAGGTAGAGAGGCAGGATTTTATAATTAACGTGGAGCTGACACCTGCATGGCCAGTATAAACAGGTGAACTGTGAAGAAGAGGCCCTCCCTGGCAGGCCACTGATTAAAGCCTGGCTCTCTGCTTCTCTCTCATTCACGCTGTCCCGCTGGTCAATAAACACCACTAATGGTATCAGACCACCCACCCAGCCCACGGGCACGGATAAAGGTCAAACATAACAGGGAGGTGGTGGTGCTGGGAGTCTGTGGCCTGAGTGTACTGTAGTTGGACTGAAACTAATTTCAGAAAAGTTCAATATGATTCTACAACCTAAAAAAACACAAATATTTTTAGATGGGTTTGCACAAGCGAGTGCACTCAAAGGTACTCATGTCGCTCTGTTTGTTAGATTGATGCTCTACTATTCAGAGTAGCAGTGTTGACAATTCGTCTTTGCCTCAGCCTCGAATGCTGAAAATCCCCTCAAGTTAATCATTGACCTTGATTTGCCAGCTTAAGCTAGATTTGGGTTGGTTGCCTCTCTTTAGCCCTGGAGCGAGTACCTGCCGTTTCTACCACAGATTCCCTGCCTGCATATAGATCCTTATCTACTTTATTAGTTGGCTTTGTTTGTTTACTATCGGGAATAATTCCCTCACTTCCCACTGATAATAGCCTTTCCACTCTGTGAAGATAAATGGATTGTCCTCCCTACTCATCACCTTGCAAGAAGAGGCTCATGAAAGATTCAGAAATGGCACCCTATTCCCTATATAGTGCACTACTTTTGATCAGCGAAGTAGTGCACTATGTAGGCAATAGGGTACTTTGGGACACAGCCCGGGAGAGTCTTCAGACTGGATGAAAAAATGTGTGCTTTGGAAGAAAGCTGAGGATTGTAGTGAAAATGATGTGAAATAGTTGTAGGCTGAGTGAAAGAGATTGTTTTGTTTCTCAAGAAGAATGACAAGAGGTGTTCAGAAATTCTCTTCTTGGTGTGAAATTACCAACAAACATCATGTTTGTGTAGCTTTTCGGGAATATTAGCATGGTGTAGTTTTAGTCAGACTCTACCAGCAACTGTAGACAAGCGTAAAATATTTTCATTGTTTCATTTCTACTGATAATCTTTCTCTCTATCTCTCTCTGTCTCTCTCTACTCAGTCTGTGTTCCCCAGGATTCAGTTGGATCCTCTGGAGAAGGACTGGCTACGATCCTGTGCCCTGGGGAACACAGCTGCTCTCCGACAGCTCCTCACACAGGACCCCAGCCTGGCCTCAAAGAAGGTACTACCTCCCCCTAACCCTCACCCTCTATCTCACCATCAGCCCCATTCCGGCCTCCAAGAAGATACCAAATATAAGTCTCTGGACTAGGGTAAACCTGTTTGATCTGGTCTATCCAAAGCCATGCATTTGATTGGCACATTTTCAAGCCCATCTCCCATAGGATTGACAGTAAACACACACACACTCTGGCCTCCTATAGGATTCAGCATGATGGCAACCGGGAGCTGCCTCTCTTCATCTAGGATCAGATAAGAGAGCCTCTGTTGATGTGTTTGATGGGCATCTAGCTACTGAGGCTACTGAGATTGAAAGACAAAAAACAAACATCAGGAAAGGTAGCTTGATCCCTTATCAGTCAATCCCATCAAGCTTTGTCACACAGAATTGAACCAGCACATAGTAGCTGTCTTGTCGCCCTCTCTTGAGACATCAGGTTTTCATGGACCATTTCACCTCCACAAAAGCTGTCAGATCGCAATGTTGATGTCATTGACCTTGTTTAAAGATGAGATCTTCAGATAAGGATCCTCTGAAAGCCACCTGGTACTTATAGTGGAGGATTTTCTTATAATATAGTTGATGCGGAGCACATGAAAAAGTTATGATAAATACCATTAATATTATGGTAATGGATTAGACCCATCTTTTTTCAGATGCCTAACATTTGCACTCTATTCCCATGTGTTTGACGCTCTCACCAGGACTTCATCACTGTAAGTAGCCTCCAGTATTTCTCCTACCATCCTCCCTTCCTCTTTTACTGGCCCTAACCTATCTGTTATGTTGGTAATTCACACAGAAATGTAGTCCAGATACAGTAGCTTTGTTTTTTTGTTTTATTTCTGCAGTTTGATATTTTACCAAAACAAATACATAGTACCTTCTTGAATAGTCAGTACTATGCCAAATTGTACATATGAAGAGGAAACTTAGTGTGACGTCAACATAGTAAGTGTATATCCTCTACTCTTCAAATGGCCTCCTTGATTTACCCAGTGAGTAATGGGGAAACAGGCGGTGGACTCAGGTTTAAATTCTTCAGACCCCCACTAAATATACTGCACTCTCTCTAGTGTGCATCGACAGCCCCTCTCCTCCACCTATTGGCTAACACGTCTGTATTCATTTCTATCTGACTGGCCCACTGGCTGGTTAAACCAATCCCTTCCTTTCCACTGAAACTCTGGCGTTAGAGTTGAGCACTTACAAAACAACGGTCTTAAGGAAATCAGACGCTCCAGCTACAACAAACAAGCAGTTAGTAAACTTCTTAGCATAACAAAATGACGGAGGATGGAGAGATGTAGGGAGAGAGAGATGGAGGGAGAGAGAGGGACAGGAGAGCCAGATTAGAGAAGAACATGTGACAAAAAGGACAGGTTATCCCCCTTCCAAAACTTTTGATTCTATCCAAGATTAAGGTGGAAGGTGTTACAAAATCTCAACAACCAGCTGAACCATGATAGGATGAATTTTGTAAATGATTAAAATGATCAAATAATACATTATTGACAAATTCTGCAGACAAAACTGAACAATATAAATATTTTATTAATATTAATATTTCTGACCACAACCTCAGGGAGTGTCCAGGATGTAACTTACTCCTATAGGAATGACATCTTATACTATAACATGAACCATAATATTCAATATTCTCTTTCTCCTATGAATTGTACTGCCCGATGGCCGTTCTACAACTGTTTTGTGTTAACCTGCTGCTGGAAACCAAGGGGGTGAGTAGTGGTATTTTTACGTTGTCCATGTGTCTCCTTTCTGTACTGATCAAAAATGTTGCTGTTGGCTTACAGCTAAAACAAAACATCCCCAATACTTTTATTTCAATTAGCTAAGCATTGATAATTCATAGTGCTCTTTCATAGTGCTCCGGCAGTGTCAAAGATTGGTCAAAGGTTGGGTGTCTCGCTGTTCTTTAAAACAGGAAGAACATTTATTCAGAAGTCTACTAAATGGGATTCACACCAACATCCAATTTCTGACATGTATCAAGTTTTAAGGTATGACCCAGGTGCAGATAGTGTTGAAGAAACTAAAGTGTATTCTTTAAACAGGGGCAGGCAAACGACAGGTCAAGACAGGCAGAACGGTCAGAATCGGGAAACTAGAAAACAGGAGCAAGGAACAGGCGGGAGCAGGGAAAGAAAACGCTGGTAGGTTCTATGAACAAAACGAACTGGCAACAGACAAACAGAGAACACAGGTATAAATACACAGGGGATAATGTGGAAGATGGGCGACACCTGGAGGGGGGTGGAGACAAGCACAAGGACAGGTGAAACAGATCAGGGTGTGACAGTACCTCCAGAGATGAGGCCTGGGTCCAGGATGTCCCTAGCGGAGACCCATCACCTCTCCCCCGGGCCATAATCCTCCCAGTCAACCAGAATCCCCTGCCCGAGGTCGAACCTTCAGGAGACGTCTCACCATGTACGCCGGTTGGCCGTCGATGAGACGAGGGAGAGGGGTTGAGCCTGGAAACAGGAGACAAAGGGCTGTGAGACATGGTTTTAAGTCTATACACAGGAAAGGTAGGAAGTATACGGAGGGTACGGGGCAACAAAGGACGAACAGCAGAGGGGCTAATGATCTTGGAGAGGGGGGGGATCTCTGCTTCCGGGGGTGTAGCCGCAGGGCTATAGCAGCGTGCCAGCGCATCTGGCTTGACCTTCTTGGATACCGGTCGATGCTGCAGAAGCAAAGTGGCAGTGGCCTTACTGAACCCCTCCTGGAGGTCCTGGTACTCTATGGGGCTGGCAGAGAGATCCGGGGCAATTTCCAAGCCCCCAGGAAGATGTCTCGGGGCAGGCAGCGCTGACTTCAGGCAATAAGTGTGGCAGGACGGGCTCCAGCCCACGATGGCACCAGTAGCCCAATCAATAGAGGGATTGTGTCGCTGGAGCCAAGAGAATCCCAATACCACTGGAACCTGCAGAGACTCAACTAGCAGGAATTGGATCGTCTCGCTGTGGTTCCCTGACACTCATAGGTTGATAGGAGTAGTATTGTGGGTGACCCGGCCTATAGAGCACCCATCCAGCGCTCTAACATCCATGGGAATGGAGAGGGGTTGAGCGGGGATGCCTAGCTCGGACGCCAGGGTAACGTCCATAAGACTCACATCGGACCCCGAGTTGATGAGCACCTGGAGAGACTTGGACTGGTCGCCCCTGAGCAGGATGGCATGGAGAAGGGGGCGTGTAAGGGGGAGAGAAAAAATGATCTTTAAGACCCACCAGAGAACTCACTCCAACGAATGAGCTAGGTCTCTTGAAGGGATAGGAAGACACATAATGACCGGCAGTACCGCAATACAGACAACTCTGGGTGTCAAGTCTGCGTACACGTTCGGCTGGTGATAGCCTAGCCCTGCCGAGCTGCGTCGGCTCGGGAAGAGGGGAATCAGCAGTCTTCAGAGATCTCGGTGGTAAGCTCGGATCCTCTTGGGGACGTAGACGCCAGGGACTTCCGGAGTTCATCAGATGCAAGGTGGGATCCTTGAGTGAGCGATTGGGACCGCAATCAGACATCTTCCCCCTCCTACGTTCCCGTAGCCGACCATCGATCCGGATGTTAAACCGATGAGTGCGTAGAGGTCCGTCGGTACTTTCCGGGCTGCAAGCTCATCCTTTACTTCCTCCGATAATCTGTGCAGGAACGTGTCGAACAGCGCTTCCGGGTTCCAGGCACCCTCCGCTGCTAGCATGCGGAAATCCACCGCATAGTCTGCCACACTGAGGGAGTCCTGCCGAAGCTGGGGTAACTTCACCTCTGCCACGAATCCCTCCAGACTGAAGCATAGTTGTTCCCAAATGGCCGTAGCCCATCAGCGTGATGAGGTACGCTATCTTAGAGCGGTGTGAGGGGAAGGAGGAAGGTTGCAGCTCCATGACAAGGGAACACTTAGCGAGAAACGCCCGACAGGTGCCCGACTCTCCATCGTAGTGCTCTGGAGGAGGTAAGCGTTGTTCCCGGGAAACCGGGGTGATGGCACTGCTACCAGCCGGGTTACTGAAGGACTGGGAGGTAGCCGTCATGGTAGGCTGCCTAGTAGACAGCCCACAGAATTGCTCCCGCAATGTGTCCTATGCTAGGTCGTGACGTTCGGCCACGGCCTGGAACCCTTCCATCAGACCGCGAAGCAACTCCTCGTGCCTACCAATGATGGGAGGAGATTGCGTTGCGGAGCTGGTCCAAGTCTGCTGAGTCAGTCATGGCCAGTTTGTACTATCACGTTTTAAGGTATGCAGACAGTGTTGAAGAAACAAACGTTTATTCTTTAAACAGGGGCAGGCAAACGACAGGTCAAGGCAGGCAGGGGTCAAGGCAGGCAGAACGGTCAGAACCGGGAAACTAGAAAACAGGGGCAAGGAACAGGCGGGAGCAGGGAAACAAAACGCTGGTAGGTTCTACAAACAAACGAACTGGCAACAGACAAACAGAGAACACAGGTATAAATACACGGGGGATAATGGGGAAGATGGGCGACACCTGGAGGGGGGTGGAGACAAGCACAAAGACAGGTGAAACAAATCAGAGCGTGACAGCATATGCTTATCTACAAAACAAACAAAAGCTGGACTTGTTTTGCAAGGCACACAAACACACCCTACATACATTCTGACATGCCTTGGTTCTCCCTATCACCCTACAGTAGTATTAGCGGTCAGTCAGTGTGATGGGCAAGAGAATCCAAATGACTGTATCCACTGATTTTATCTCACTCTGTAGTCATGGGCTAGGTCCCAAATGACACCTTATTCCCTATATAATGCACTACTTTTCATCAGGGCCCATAGAGCTATTTAGAGACTTGGGTGCCATTTGGGATGCAGACAATGACGCCGGAGCCCAGATGATCATGGTCTGTAATGATATTGTAATTGAATGGTAATTAATAGTTGAAAAAACACACAGCTTTCACTGCCTGAAGGCAGATTTATACCACTATACCGTCCTCACCAGATGAGAGCTACTGATCGTTTTTTCTTAGAATGAAACAATTCCATGAAATTTTGTTGGGGGGGGGGGTTTATGTAGGTTTTTTGTTTGAACATTTTGTGCGTTTAAACACAGAATTTCACTGCCACTGTCATTGTACAGAAATTCAGCATTACTTTGGTTTAGTTGAACCCCAACCAATACTTTATCTATAACTGGCTCTACACCAGTATGCTACAACACAAAGGCATTATTTCACTTGCTATGAAAACTTTGTTGAGGTATGTCTGTTGAGAATGTTTCAACCAGCAGCGCATATGGTAGCCTATTGCCACAGTCCGGCTTTGAAAGGCAACTGCTGAAGCCAGAGCAGGAATTTCACACAGCGTTGAGTGAGACTGCATAAACAAGCGCTAAGCTGTCTATTGAAAGGCTCCAAAGCAAAAGACCTCGTCCATATGGCCTCTCCTAAAACTCTCGCTCCTTCAGTCAGTTTGTATAGCCCCCGATATCAGCTCCATGGGCCCCACCATGCAGAAGTAACAACATCAATGGTGTAAACCCTTGCCACTTGAGATTATTACATTTCTTTTTATGCTTCACTTGATCAAAATGGAAGAAGTGGAATTTACGCCTTTTTGATGTTCTTTTTCCTGCTGCTTTCAGATGGGCATTGGGAACTGGTTTTGTTGTTCGTCCCTGTACCAGAATACCACCCACTAAAGGGCCACAGATGCCAATCTGATGGTAGCAGACGGTCGGATGGCCGTTACCAGTTTGAACAGGGTCACTGTTGTCAAACTGTCCCATGATGCATGGCAGATACCTCCCAGAAGGCTTCTCTCTCTATTCATGGGCCGGATTTAAAACACCCTGTTGAAAGAAAGGTTGTACCTTATGGCCACAGTAAATCTAATGCAATTATAGTGTGCTATAATGCTAACTAACATGGGACATTTTGTAAACAGTAGGTACTGGTTTAAGCACAATATGATACTGTTCGATTGTATTGTATTCAGCAACTATGTGCATCATTACTAATCCTATAAGTTTAACAGCAAAACATATTTCAATTTTTTAAATAGTTGATGTAAAGTGGACAGTCAGATACTGGTCACAGTTGCTCATCATAACATGGCGAGTGACAATAGCTCCAGACCTGGATGGAGAAGCGTTTTTAATCAGTTTGTGTCTGGAGCGTTGGGGAGGCCAAACAGTCTGCTGAGTGACGGAAGAACCCCAACAGGCATCACAGAGCTCGGTTAGCACCTTGTAATGAAACCAGGCCGGTTAAAGCAGCTTGGCAGCATCCCGCCTCGACGGGCGCAGTGGTCAGTCTACATTAACACACGCACGCATGCATGCGCTCCCCACACACACACTTAAAGGGGGCTGCTGCAGGAACCCAAAATAACTCCCATTAGCTATCCCGCAGACAGACATTTTTTTCCCTCCTCCCAGCCATTGGTTTCTGCTAGATTTCCGCGCTCTCGGTTGTTGGCTGAATGAAATATATTGGCGAGAGATAATTAAACGCTTGGAAAGCAGTGGGAAACACTGTTCTATTTGTTTCATCTAATCTACTGTACCGCAACATGGTAGTGACAGTGTGAGGTTGGTAGGGAGCGGGCCGGGGTAGGAAAGGCCAGGGTTGACACTGTGTGTCCTTATGAAAGGGATGGGGTGGAAGCACAAACGTGCAGAGTTTTAACAGTCTCTGTGTTAAAAGATACAAAGAATCAGTTCAGAAGGACAAGAAGATTACTGTTACTATAGTTCCCTGCATTCTCTATGGGGACTATCTTAATCTTAAAAGGAAGATTACGGGGAACTCTTGTTGATTGAAGGGTTTAGTTTGAACCCATGCCAAATCTGAACAGAATAGGACCAAAGGTGTCAATGAATGGACATGTCAGAGAGTGAACCCATCAAAGCATGCCTCTCCTCTCACCTCTCTCTACTTTGATGTGCTTCGACTGGGAATGTGGATGGAGCGGAATGGCTAACGTCCCGGCTCTACATCAATACGTCCATGCGGACAATAAGAATAGCTGCTCTGGAGAAAGGCAGAACAGGGATGGAATCTGGACATAATACAAAGAGATACACAGGTTATGATACCCACCGTGTATCACACTGTGATTGATTATAATGGTTAGAACAGTGATCACGCATTAAACTTTCACTCCTTCCTTCCTTTCGTCTTGTTTTTCTTCTGTCCCCGTAAATTGGACATCAAGTTTGTAAGTATATAGAATTAAACATCAATATTATAGATGGGCTTCAATGACTCTGTTTGTGTTTGTGTGGGTGTGTGTACTACGTGTTCCTCTCTCTCTCCCATAAGACTGTTGTGTTCCCTAATTGTGTAGCTAGTTACCAGTCGATTCATTATAATACATGAAATGATCTGATTTGGACTCATTCAGTTCTACACAATAGAAATTGGATAACTGTCCTTGAATCTGGCTCTTTAGTGAGGCATCAATAAACTCAACATTGGGCCGAATTAAGCTAGCTTATTACAGAGCAGACACAGTGCCTGGCCATTCTTCACAGCCAAATCTGTTTAGGCAAATTAGGCATGAATTAAATTCAAAGGGACATTTTATTTAAATGAGCCATTCATGTTTTTTCTTTTTGTGTCACTGCTGTTGTGGAGGCTGTGTAGATGTACAATTCTTCTTATATTAATTGACAGTTGGCCTGAGTGAGGAGCGGTTACACCTTCTATTGTAACATTGAAACGTAGTAAGTCCTAACTGAAATTTGACTCAAGAAATATGCCTTCATTAAAGATTTTGAATAGTATCTGTGACCATACAATTTCTTATTAGATATGTACAAAAAAACTTCAACTCAAACCTCTGCACAAATCTCCCATTGACATCAGTGCTTTATTTACATGTTACGTAGCCTAGTTCCTAGTCAGGATTCCATCCAGTCAGTCACTCAGTCAGGTAGGAGCAGTCTCAGTGTTGAATGACTGGCCCCTCCCCTCTGTCTGTGTGTGTTCTCAGACGGCGCTTCACTGGGCAGCCAAGCAAGGCTGCGTGGAGGCTGTAGACATGATGGCTCGGACCGGCGTGGACGTCAACATCAGATCGGTGAGCGAACGCCGCGGTGACAGGTGGTGTCGGGCTGTGAAGAGTCAGACTCCTTACTCGCACCTCATACAGACCACAGCTACCGCAGCTCCCCACGCAGTTATCATTTTCTATGTCCGTCAATTGTCCACCACAGATGCAGACGCACACACACACACACACACACACACACACACACACACACACACACACACACACACACACACACACACACACACACACACACACACACACACACACACACACACACACACACACACACACACGGAGATGTACAGGTGTGACTACCCTTTAAGATTCCTGCTGAGGTTATACTTCCGTTTCCCTGTGGTGTTTTAGTCCAAAGGCTTCCAAAGGAACTTCTCCTCAACTCTGGGCTGCTGGTTTGATAAAGGAGTGCACCACATAAACTAGCTACAGATTGTACACCAGATAATTTGATATAACTAAAGATTCTTGGTTCACTCAGACAACAACAAATGTGCACAAGTAGCCCAATTAGCGGTAGAGATGCGGGCATCTTCTTGTCGCGCACGGTGCTCAACTTTATAACGGCTGTCAGTCAAAACCAATACAGCGCTGTGAAACGGAGAACAGGAGCTCTGACGTCATGTACCGCATGTAACTGTACAGCATCTGCATTCCAATTTAGGCGCTTATCAATGACAAAATCCGTATACGGGATGACAGGGGCTGTGAGTGGAAAGGGTAACTAACAGAGCATTTTCTAAATTCAAATGAACCACCTGCAACTGGACACAATCATTTATAATATACTTATTTGCCCGAATCGACAACTAAAAAGGTATCGCCAAATACAGGTTAGTTGAAAATTCTATGGCAGCGGTTTGTATGGGGCTTTACACCAAAAATCTTTGGTTATATTACATTATCTGGTGTACAGTCTCTAGCTACACTTAAACCCATTCCACCCCAAGACAATGTCCCCAAGACAATTGACATTGTCTGATGTGCAGCACTGAATAAATATCAGTTAAGCATTACCTCATGAGGATTTTCACTCAATCCCTCCCTATCTGGTTAAGTAGTGTGAAAATATTCATTGTTTGTTTTCTGTCATTTCGTTATTTAAAAAATGCTAATTTCTCTTTTATCTATCACATCATACTCTTTTTGTCATTCATTTTGGGGCTGATATAGACATTTGAGAGTTTTGTTATTTTCTCAGCCCGGGGCTAAGTTTGCCTTCACAGTCAATAAAATGGAAAACCATACCACACACAAACACACACAAACCCTGCTGCCTTGTATGTAGAGAGGCAGCAGAGGCAGGTGGGTGGTGGATTTATTCGAAGGGGCAATGTTGTGATTACTTAATGGCTTCTCAGACAGCCATCGGCCTGTAGAATTCAATTTAGAGTCTGCTTCTCTAAGTGTTAATCTCCTGTCCTCGCAGCCCGCTGCTTGGTTATGATGTGATGTGTACACACACAGGAGAGATAATGTTTAATCCTTACCAGAGCAAAGTAAACCAGACAAGTCAGTTATTGGCTCTATAATTACATAATTAACTTTTTGTCTCTAATCGTTACAGGGGTAATGGCACTGATAAAACGGCTTTTCAGCCAAAGCAGAAAGCAAATAAAAAATCTATAATCCATAGAATGGCATTAAGAGCTGTGAAACCGTTGGATTCACTTAACATACGCCATTCACTGGAGGCAGTTTAGAGGGTTTTGTAGCTTTTTTCTTTGGCTGCCGTTGAATTTCACGTGGGTGTATCTATGTGTGTGTGTCGTCCCCCAAGTCAGCTTTCATCTGACATTAAAGAGCCATCACTGTCAGCTGAACTTGAAAGGGAGGACACACAATGTTGACATGCAATGCATCACATAGATATGGTATTGCCCAGTTCACCTTAGTCCATTATATAAATATATATACAGTACAAGTCAAATGTTTGCACACACCTACTTATTCAAGGGTTTTTCTTTATTTTTACTATTTTCAAACATTGTAGAATAATAGTGAAGACATCGAAACTATGAAATAACACATATGGAATCATGTAGTAACCAAAAAAGTGTTTAACAAATCAAATGTGAAATTCTTCAAAGTTGCCACCCTTGGCCTTAATGACAGCTTTGCACACTCTTGGCATTCTCTCAACCAGCTTCATGACCTAACCCTAATCTGGAATGCATTTCAATTAATAGGTCTGTTAATTTGTGGAATTTCTTTCCTTCTTAATGCGTTTGAGCCAATCAGTTGTGTTGTGACAAGGTAGGGGTGGTATACAGAAGATAGCCCTATTTGGTAAAATACCAAGTCCATATTATGGCAAGAACAGCTCAAATAAGCAAATAGAAACAACAGTCCATCATTACTTTAAGACATTAAGGTCAGTCAATCCGGAACATTTCAAGAATTTTGAAAGTTTCTTCAAGTGCAGTCGCAAAAACCATCAAGCGCTATGATGAAACTGGCTCTCATGTGGACCGCCACAGGAAAGGAAGACCTAGAGTTACTGTACCTCTGCTGCAGAGGACAAATTCATTATAGTTAACTGCACCTCAGATTGCAGCCCAAATAAATTCTTCACAGAGATCAAGTAACAGACACATCTCAACATCAACTGTTCACAGGAGACTGCGTGAATCAGGCCTTCGTGGTTGAATAGCTGCAAATAAACCACTACTGAAGGACACTAATAATAAGAAGGGACTTGCTTGGGCCAAGAAACACAAGCAATGGACAATAGACTGGTGGAAATCTGTCCTTTGGTCTGATGAGTCCAAATTTGAGATTTTTAGTTCCAACTTCCGGGTCTTTGTGAGACACAGAGTAGGTGAACTGATGATCTCCGCAAGTGTGGTTCCCACTGTGAAGCATGGAGGAGGTGGTGTGGGGGTGCTTTGCTGGTGACACTGTCTGTGATTTCTTTAGAATTCAAGGCATACTTAACCAGCATGGCTACCACAGAATTCTGCAGTGATACGCCATCCCATCTGGTTTGCGCTTAGTAGGACTATCATTTGTTTTTCAACAGGACAATGACCCAAAACACACCTCCAGGCTGTATATGGGCTATTTGACCAAGGAGAGTGATGGAGTGCTGCATCAGATGACCTGGCCTCCACAATCACCCTACCTCAACCCAATTGAGATGGTTTGGGATGAGTTGGACCGCAGAGTGAAGTAAAAGCAGCCAACAAGTGCTCAGCATATGTGGGAACTTCTTCAAGACTGCTGGAAAAGCATTCCAGGTGACTATTTTGGTTACTAAATGATTCCATATGTGTTATTTCATAGTTTTGATGTCTTCACTATTATTCTGCAATGTAGAAAATGGTAAAAAAAACTCTCGAATGAGTAGGTGTGTCCAAACTTTTGACTGGTACTGTACATGTATTTATTTGAAAAATGACATTGTGTACAAGATTAAAAACGAATTTGCTCTCCTCTTACCTTCTGCCCCTTCCTATGACACACAATCCTCACCATCTCTACAAAGCATGTAAGTAGTCCCTTACCTCACTGTGGCCAGTACCGCAAAACGTATATGCAAATGCTACAAATATGAATAGCCCTAGGGCTGCTACAGTTGAAGTCGGAAGTTTACATACACTTAGGTTGGAGTCATTAAAACCCGTTTTTCAACCACTCCACGAATTTTCTTGTTAACCAGATATAGTTTTGGCAAGTCGGTTAGGACATCTGCGAATCAATCCCAGAACAACAGCAAAGGACCTTGTGAAGATGCTGGAGGAAACAAGTACAAAAGTATCTATATCCACAGTAAAACGAGTCCTATATCGACATAACCTGAAAGGCCACTCAGCAAGGAAGAAGCCACTGCTCCAAAACCGCCAGAAAAAAGCCAGACTACGGTTTGCAACTGCACATGAGGACAAAGATCGTACTTTTTGGAGAAAAGTCCTCTGGTCTGATGAAACATCAGTAGAACTGTTTGGCCATAATGACCATCATTTTGTTTGGAGGAAAAAGGGGGGAGGCTTGTAAGCCGAAGAACACCATCCCAACCGTGAAGCACGGGGGTGGCAGCATCATGTTGTGGGGGTGCTTTGCTGCAGGAGGGACTGTTGCACTTCACACAGTCGATGGCATACTTTCAAAGGTGTGGCAAAATGGCTTAAGGACAACAAAGTCAAGGTATTGGAGTGGCCATCACAAAGCCCTGACCTCAATCCTATAGAAAATGTATGGGCAGAACTGAAAAAGCGTGTGAGCAAGGAGGCCTAGAAACCTGACTCGGTTACACCAGCTCTATCATAAGGAATGGGCCAAAATTCACCCAACTTATTGTGGGAAGCTTGTAGAAGGCTACCCGAAACATTTGACCCAAGTTAAACTATTTGAAGGCAATGCTACCAAATACTAATTGAGTGAAATGAAAGCTTAAATAAATAATTCTCTACTATTATTCTGACATTTCACATTCTTAAAATAAAGTGGTGATGCTAACTGACCTAAGAGGGAATTTTTACGAGGATTAAATGACAGGAATTGTCAAAACCGAGTTTAAATGTATTTGGCCAAGGTGTATGTAATCTTCCGACTTCAACTGTATATGCACTTCATATGCATCACTTCTTATTTTAATATGAACCATTAATGTGTTGAAAATCCCAAATTGTTTGCGTAGTCAACTTACACACAGCTCTGACACACACACTTACCCCACCAGACATGCCACCAGTGGTCTTTTCACAGTTCCCAAATCCAGAACTTTAAAAGACAATCTATTTAGTTCTGTCCTTGAGCTGTTCTTGTCTATTAATGTTCTGTATTATGTCATGTTTCATGTGGACCCCAGGAAGATTAGTTGCTGCTTTTGCAACAGCTAATGGGGATCTTAATAAAATACCAAAAATACCAAAATATGAATTGAGCATTGACAAACAATTTACTAAGTCACATGACCTGTGCTGGTAGTGTGAAAGAGGTTGTGCCTCTGTCTCTTGATGTTTTCTAATTCTCCCCGTATTCCTCTGCCCTTCTCCATACCTGGCGATTTGACTGTCGCCGTGTTCTACTCTGAAGGGGGTAAGTCATATTGTAGTATTCTAATACACATTTGAACTGAGTCCATACTATAGTGGTCGTAAATATGGTAAAGGAGAGCTGTCACGCCTTATAGCGATATCCCCTCCTCACATGTGTTTGGAGACGGGATGTGTGGACTGGAGGACTCATACGAACAGGCATACAGAAGGAAGTCAATACCAGTCTGCCCACCATAGGCATCCAACAGACAGGAGTAGGAGAGGGGTGAAATTACATTGGGTTGTTGAATGAACTGTTATCATACATGGAGGGTTCGTGTCCACAATCAGAATGAACTGAAACTTGTACTCTCTGATATGTCAGCGTGTATCAGTGAAAAGAGAGGGTATTCTGTGTCTGTTTAGATCGTCTCCCTGTTTGTCAGTGGACTTACATCAGTGTTTACATCAGTAGCTTATGGGTTGTCTTGGACAAGTAACAAAACAAGCTAGCCAACCAACGACAGAGTTGAATTCCCGCAGAATTCATATACTGTGCCTTGATCTCACCCTGCTCCCTCGACCCCCTAGTTAATCGCCCTTTACCTCCAATCTAAAGCTCAAAGTACACATTAAAGGGGCTTTGAACTTTCAGGAAATTTTAGAAGTGAAAGGGGGTCTCCTTTACCTTGAAGAGCATACAGTATCTACAGTAATGCCTTCTGTATGCTATAGCTCCCACCACACATATATTTACTGTTTTTCTTTTACCCACCTTAAAGAGATTCTCCAGTACTTTTGTATACTTTTTAGCCAGTAGTTCTGAAAGTAGCACTCACGAGCCAAAAGTGGTCCCTGAAAACTGCGTACTATGTCTAGGGCTGTGGTGGTCATGACATTTTGTCAGACGATTATTGTCATGCAAAAGAATGCCGGTCTCATGTTAAAATTGACCGTTAATTAACATAAAAACGTTTAGCATCGCCAGGCCTCAACAAATACAAGCCGCATACAAGCCACTGATGGGCGCCTTTGGAGCATCTACTTTTAAAAAAGTTTAATAAATCAATTGCATATACAGTGCATTCGGATAGTATTCAGATCCCTTGACTTTTTCCACATTTTGAAAGTAGCACATTTTGAAAGTAGACCTATTCAGGTCTCTCCAGAGATGTTAGATCGGGTTCAAGTCCGGGCTCTGGCTGGGCCACTCAAGGACATTCAGAGACTTGACACGAAGCCACTCCTGTGTTGTCTTGGCTGTGTGCTTAGGGTCGTTGTCCTGTTGGAAGGTGAACCTTCGCTCCAGTCTGAGGTTCTGAGCGCTCTGGAGCAGGTTTTCATCAAGGATCTCTCTGTACTTTGCTCCGTTCATCTTTCCCTCGATCCTGACTAGTCTCCCAGTCCCTGCCGCTGAAAAACATCCCCGCAGCATGATGCTGCCACCACCATGCTTCACCGTAGGGATGATGCCAGGTTCACTCCAAACGTTACGCTTGGCATTCAGGCCAAAGAGTTCAATCTTGGTTTCATCAGACCAGAGAATTGTATTTCTCATGGTCTGAGAGTCTTTAGGTGCCTTTTGGTAAACTCAAAGCGGGCTGTCATGTGCCTTTTACTGAGGAGTGGCTTCCGTCTGGCCACTCTACCATAAAGGCCTGATTGGTGGAGTGCTTCAGAGATGGTTGTCCTTCTGGAATGTTCTACCATCTCCACAGAGGAACTGTCAACTGTGAGACCTTATATAGACAGGTGTGTGCCTTTCCAAATCATGTCCAATCAATCTAATTTACCACAGGTGGACTCCAATCAAGTTGTAGAAACATCTCAAGGATGATCAAGGGAAACAGGATGCACCTGAGCTCAATTTCGAGGCTCATAGCAAAGGTTCTGAATACTTATGTAAATACGGAATTTCTGTTTTTATTTTTAATTAATTAGCAACCGTTCCTAAAAAACTGTTTTTGCTTTGTCATTATAATACAAAATAATAATTTTATCCATATTAGAATAAGGCTGTACCGTAACAAAATGTTGAAAAGTAAAGGGGTCTGAATACTTTCCAAATGCACTGTAAGTAGGCCTATGCTTATACATGCACTCTAATAGGCATATGGATGTTTTGAATTAATCATCACCTTAGAAAGCGCTGTCCATTTTGTTGTGTTAGGGTTTGAAACAACATCCACAACAATCATATTTTCCACTCAGTTTCAACCTGTTATTGAACTTCTTTCTTCAAATTGATCAATCACAGTGAGGTGAGTTTTAAAAGTACAAACTCTTTTGATGATAAGTGTTTGATGTGATTTTCAATCGCATTTGCATTGATGACATTAGGAGTCATTTAGAGGGACAATAGAGCCCTAAGTACCAGGCCATTAGCGACCTGATGATGTCCAGAGTGCATAAGAGGAGATTACCTTGACTCAACGGTCACGTAGAATTTTACTGCGGTCATGACTGCCGGTGTGGCGGTAATACATTCACTGCAACAGCTCTAACCATGTCACATATGTGCAGATATGTGCATCACGTCATTGCTCTTTCTCTCTCTGCTGTGTCTACTGAGCCGTTGGGCCCGCCCTGCAACCTCATTGGATAAACCTGGGCAGGCCTCTAACTAGTTGTCACTCAAATGGGAGGGGCTGGAGCTCATTAGCTTGAACTTGAATTGCTAGGGGGCTGGCCCACGTGGGGGGAAATGTAGGGAAGATGGCGCGGCACAACTTGAAGAAAACAGTTGCTTTCAAACTAGGGATTTTGTGGCTAATTGAGTTAAGACATTAATTGTGCATGTATGAACTACACATTGACACATCCAGCCCAGAGCAGAGGTGTAAAACATACTTAGTCGCCAAAGTACCGGAGCATGTCTTTAATACCCATACAAATGTAGACCTCACAATACATACTCATACAGTACAGTATGTTAAGTGCATTACGTTTATGTACAGCATATTCATCTGCTCAATATCGATCCTCTCACTTTGCGGTCATCCATCCACACTTATTTTCAGTGGACAATTGGATAAATGTATTTAAGACCCATTTGGAAGGAAAGTGACAAGAAAGTGACAGTACAGTGTTTCAGCTTGTCTGATAGCTCCCTAGATGCACTCTGGATCAAAGAGTCTCCCGGGCCCAGTATAAGTCTCTGTTGTGATAAGAGTTTAGCATGACTGTGTTCCAGCGCCTCATACAGACCCATTACTCCATCAATACTGACATCAAAGTCTCACCCTGTTGTCACTTAACTTCTCTCTGACGAAGAAAACAACTTTCAAGTTTCCGAGCACTGTGTTTGTATGATAATGACGCCAGAGAATGACTCAATGTATGTCTCTCATTCAAGGGTAGTATGTCTCTCATTCAAGGGTAGTAGCCCACATTAGACAGAGTAAATACAAAGATTCCTCACACGTCAAAGCATGACATGTTTGGTTAGTGATGATATCAGAATGTACAGATAGAACCATTCAGACTGATGCAGATAGACAGAATGAGAGACATACCGGTTATAAAAACTGGTTGCAAATACTTTACTCTGCTGTTCACAATCCATATATTCCAAAGCACTTCCCACAGACCTTGTGCTCTAAGATCCCCACTCATAATAACACGTTTGGATTTTATGACACAGCGTGAGCAAAATGGGATTTGAGTTCATAAAACGGATTGTTTTGTTTGGAACTGTAGGGCTACACAGCGCTTCACCTGGCCTCTATACACGGACACCACCACATCATCCAGCTCCTGATCAACATCTACAGTAAGTGATTACACCAACCTGACTCGCTTATTCTACTTTTGTTATGATCATAATGCAGCACATCTATCTGATATCTTTGCCATATCAGACCAGAAACACACACCAGAAACACGTTCCTACAACTGTTTGCCTTCAACTACCGTTCTTGCACATATGTTACATTGTGGCTGCTGTAAAGTGTTTAAAATACGTATTGCACACAGGATATGACATGTGGGTTCAGACTCGGACTCTGCGAGAGAAGGCTGGATGCAGATCATGCATTCAAGGCTTGTCTGAAAGCCAACCTAAAGAATACCGCATCCCAAATGGCCTTGGTTAGAGCTGAAACAGAGCACCAAACTCCTCCATCAGATGACAAGGCTAGACGCTGCCGAGCCAACTCACAAAAGATAGCAAAAGGAGAGGCGGATAAGTACATATATGGCTCTAATGCGTCTAACCAAGCTATGAAGCCCAGTGGAGCAATTCATGATCAAGTCGTGCATCCCAAATGGTACCCTATTCCCTATACTTTTGACCAGAGCCATATGGGCCCTTCCTCTAGGCCCTGGTCAAAAGTAGTGCACTATATAGGGAATAGGGTGGCATTTGGGACTCAGACCCAAATCTGAAGGATCCCTGTGGTGGTGCGCCAGGTCAGAGGCCTTGGTTGTGGAACCCTCCTGCCAGTATAGACAGCCATATGCTTAGAGTCAGCCTGAACCATTCACCCAGACACACAGGCCCTCAGCGTCACTGTCTTCAGACACTCTCTCTGTACACAAAAGCATGTTTCCATATGGCCAATGAGAATAATGAGTCTGGTCTCTCTCTGCCAAGGACCCCCCTCTACAAATCCCTTTTTTGTGTCTTTCAGAGTCAATGAGATTGAGGTTGAGATTGAGGCAGGGAGGGAGGATGGGCGTTTGGCCTGTCAGTCAAGTGCTGCTCCTGTTGCTGTGTGACAGTTTAGCTCAGGGATAGGCAACCCTGGTCCTGGAGTGCCGCAGGCACTTCATGTTTTTGATTTAACCGACCTGGAAGACCAGGTGTGCTGTGTCTTGTTTTGCACGCTTTGTACAAAATAATAAAATGCAGGACGACAGGATCTTTCTAAACATAGCTGTTTATTAGTTAGCTATAACTGGCATGTTCATGTGTCTCCGGCCATGATCAACTGGAAAAAATGACCTCACGACCTGGGTGGTCTTAACCAATCATATCACAGTATGATATGACAGTAGAATGCAACCAATACATGCTCTGTAGTTTGAACTTAAGGTAAGTAACCATTTATTCTGCTTACTGCACCAACTGCATCAACATAACAGACTCTGAAACAATGATTCAACATACTGTTACTTTTTAAAACAAAGACAACTCAGCTTTTCACTGTAGCAATGGCATCAAAACATTTCAAACGAATTCAATACCAAAGCATTTCAAGTGAACTTTTTAATAACAAGTTTATAGTCTGGAACTCTTTTAGGGCAGCGATCAACCTACACCCTTTGACATTTCACAGGTTTAGGACAGCTCTAGGGTTGACCTCTCTTCCTGAACCTTGTGTGATGTGAAGCTGAGTATGCTTCTGTGTCAGTCAACAGTTCTTGTGGTGTTGCAGGTAAGTATGGTGTATGTTGTGCTGTGTGTGTGTTTAGTCCATCACGTTCTCTTTCAAGGAAACCGTTAATCTCGTCAGTGTGTTGTTCTTTTGTGTTCAGTAGGTGACGACGATTGCGGCGGTACATCGCTTCTTCTGCGCTGCGGACGTGATATGAATGTTGTGTCAGCTGGCTGGATGACCACTGCTAGCTTCCAGTAGCCATGCTCCTGGATTCTAACTGACTCTCCGTCGTTCAGTGGTGGCAGTGGTCTAGCTGACCTGTCGTAGGATCGCTTTTTGTGTTGTTTCTGTGCACGTTTTGCATGGACTTCCTTGTAGCTGATGACTTCAGGTTGCAGCTGCTGGTTGGTGCTGGGAAGGATTGAGCGAAGTCTGCGGCTCATCAACAGCTGGGCTGGTGATTTGAAGTTGTCAGCTGGTGTGATTCGGTATTCAAGGAGACTGAAGTAGGGGTCTCTCTTGTCTGCATTTGCTTTGTCCATGCAATCTGCATAGATTTTTCAACAAGGCCATTACTTTGAGGGTAATGCGGGCTTGTGGTGACATGTGTGAACTCCCATGCTTTTTGAAGGATTCAAACTCATTTGATTTGTAACAGGGCCCATTGTCAGATATTAAAGTCTCTACAATGCCATGCCTGGCAAAGGCTGCTTTCAGCTTGTGGATCACAGCTGCAGACGTGGTGCTGTGAAGCTTGTCGAGGTCGAAGTATCTGCTGTAGTAGTCCACTGTTACGATGTTGTCCTCGTTGTTCCAGGTGAACAGATCGGTTGTCACGACCTGCCAGGGTCGGTCTGGGATACAGTGAGGTAACATTGGCTCTTTGGTGTTTGAGGGCGTTGTTCAAGACAGGTGGGGCATTTACCAACAATGTCCTCTATTTGTTTGCACACACATGGGCCAAAACAAAATGCCCCGTGCTCTCTGTCTGCACTTTTCCATGCCCATGTGTCCAGCATGGATCTTTGTCAAAACCTCTTCTCTGAGACTGGCAGGAATGATGATTTCATCTCTTTTGACAATGATTCAGTTGCTCTGTGATAGAGTTCTGGAACCATCGTGATAAACTGAGACGCTCGGAGGGCATTTTTATTCTCTCCTCAAGCCATCCATCCTGTATGACTTTCCTCAGCTGTGCGAGTTGTGAGTCCTTTTCTGTTTCTGCTTGGATCTCCTTCAGTTTTGTGTCACTAACTGGTAAGTTGCTGTACACAGTGTGCACCTGCATGTCCATGCCTTCACTGAGGCTGCTGTCCTTATAGGTAAGAAACTTCCTGGAGAGTGTGTCTGCGACAGGGATGTCTTTGCCTGGACGGTAAGTGATTGTGAAGTCGTATTTTTGTAGTGGAAGGATCATTCTCTGTAGCCTTGGCGGGGCTGCGGCTAGCGGTTTCCTCATAATTGACTCGAGGGGCTTGTGGTCGGATTCCACAATGACTTGTCATCTATAGACGTACTGATGGAAACGCTTACATCCGAACAGAATGGCGAACTGCTCCTTTTTGATTTGAGCGTAGTTGATTTCACAGTCTGAGAGATTTGGAAGCGTAGTCGATGGGCTTTCCTTCTTGCAGTAGCACTGCACCTAGTCCATACTTCGACGCGTCCACTTGGAGTCTGAGCTCTTTGTTGGGGTCGTAGTAGGCAAGGATTGGTCCTGGTCTCTCGTGATCAAGTCTTTCACATTCTGGAAGCAATGTCGTGTGGCTTGTCCCAGCTTTAGCAGATGGCGCAGGGGGGCATTAGCATTGGAGAGGCTGGGTGCAAACTTGGCTAAGTAGTTGACCATGCCAAGCACTGTTTCCTGTAGCGTCCAAACAGTGTGTTGAACATTGTGACCTTAGATGACTCTTCTGTGAGCTTGATAGCCCAGTAGCCTGATCTGGCGTCCATGACACTGAAGTAGCGTATTCCCGCTAGCTTTTGTGTGATGCCATCTAGCGTCGGTAAGGGAATAATGGGGGCGTTTGATAGCCTTGTTCAAGTCCCTTGGGTCGAGACATACTCTGAGCTTGTCTGTGCATGGTTTATCCACCACCACTAATGTGTTTACCCAATCTGTCGGTTCTGTAACCTTGGTGACGATGTCAGATTGCTCCATGCTCTATGACTCTTTCTTCAGACAAGGGTAGACCACTGGGGTTGCGTCTGGGTCAAGGTGAATGGTACATTCTCCTGGGAATAGTCCTATTCCTGTAAGAACATCAGCGTTGTCCAGCATTAGCGCAGAGCCAACATTCAAAAGTTTCTCTCTCACTCGCGGTGAGTGTATTCCAAATACAATACGGTCCCTGACCATCTCATCCTTGTTTGCATAATCACAGTCTTTCACAAGCAGACGCAGCTCAGTCACAAACTGTTCAAACGATTTGCTAGCTCCCTGTACTTTCTCATGGAATTTGTACCTAACGGACATCGTATTGGTCTTTGGCACAAACATATGCTTCCAAACGATCGTAGTATGTTTTCAGTAAATGACCATGTGGCGTAAATGTCTCTCCCTTTTTCACCGATCCACAGGAGAAGGTAGCTGCACTTTTCCTCCTCTCCTCTTTCCTTCAGAGGACCCGTGAACATTAGTTCCACATACTGTTTTGAACTTACACCAAGCACCGGGTAAGTTTGTAGACCCCCAGTCCATTCGAGGTGAAGGAACTCCAGCAAAATCCATCTTTTAGTCCTTTTTCTCTGACACCTTGCCTTGTTTTGCACGCAGGCACTTCATGTTTTTGATTTAACCAACCTGGAAGACCAGGTGTGCTGTGTCTTGTTTTGCACTCTTTGTACAAAATAATAAAATGCAGTACGACAGGATCTTTGTAAACGTAGCTCTTTATTAGTTAGCTATAACTGGCATGTTCATGTGTTTGTCCATGTCCATGATCAACTGGAAAAAATTACCTCACGACCTGGGTGGTCTTAACCAATCATATCGCAGTATGATACGGCGGTAGAATGCAACCAATTACAATTCAGAATGTTGATACATATCAATATTATATGTTGAATTTAGACAATCACTTGTCTAAATTAGTTACAGTTTTTTGAAAATGGTTATCCTACAATGATCAACAACTAATTTGACAGAGTTGAAGTACTCTGAAAATAATAATGGTCAAATGTTGCACAATCCAGGTGTGGAAAGCTCTTAGAGACGTACCCATAAAGATTTACAGCTGTAATCGCTGCCAAAGGGGATTCTAACATACACTACATTATCAAAAGTATGTGGACACCTGCTAGTTGAACATCTCATTCCAAAATCATGGGCATTAATATGGAGTTGGTCCCACCTTTGCTGCTATAACAGCCTCCAATCTTCTGCGAAAGCTATCCACCAGATGTTGGAACATTTCAGCAACAAGAGCATTAGTGAGGTCGGGCACTGATGTAGGGCGGTTAGGCCTGGCTCGCAGTCGACATTCCAATTCATCCCAAAGGTGTTCGATGGGATTGAGGTTAGAGCTCTGTGCAGGCCAGTCAAGTTCTTCCACACTCTTCCCGACACAGCACTTCTGTACGGACCTCGCTTTGTGTATGGGGGCATTGTCAAGCTGAAACAGGAAAGGGCCTTCCCCAAACTGTTGCCACAAAGTTGGAAGCACAGAATTGTCTAGAATGTAATTGTATGCTGTAGTGTCAAGATTTCCCTTCACTGGAACTTAGGGGCCTTGACCGAACCATGAAAAACAGCCCCAGACCGTTATTCCTCCTCCATCAAACTTTACAGTTGTCATTATGCATTGGGGCAGGTAGTGTTCTCCTGTCATCCGTCAAATCCAGATTGGTCCGTCGGACTGCCAGATCACTCCAGAGAACGCGTTTCCATTACTCCAGAGTCCAATGGCGGTGAGCTTTACACCACCCCAGCCAACTCTTGGCATTGCGCTTGTGTGCGTCTGAAGCTCCCGATGAAAAGTTATTGTGCTGACATTGCTTCCAGAGGCCGTTTGGAACTCGGTAGTGAGTGTAGAAATTGAGGACAGACGATTTTTACGAGCTTCAGCCCCCGCCAATCCCATTTGTTGAGCTTGTGTGGCCTACCACTTCGCGGCTGAGACGTTGTTGCTCCTAAACATTTCCACTTCACAATAACAGCACTTTCAATTGACCAGGGCAGTCTAGCAGGGCAGAAATTTGACGAACTAAGTTGTTGAAAAGGTGGCATCCTATGACGGTGCCACGTTGAAAGTCACTGAGCTCTTCAGTAAGGCCATTCTACCGCCAGTGTTTGTCAATGTAGATTGCATGACTGTGCGCTCTGTTTTATACACCTGTCAGCAACGGGTGTGGCTGAAATAGCTGAATCCACTAATTTGAACGGGTATCCACATACTTTTGTATATATAGTGTATTTTGACTCAGGGGGTTGAATACATATCTAATCAAGATATATTAGCGTTTTATTTTTCATAATTGTTTTTACAAATGTTAGTATTTTGTGTAGGTCTTTGACAAAAAAATTACAATTAAATCCATTTTAAAACGCACTTTGTAACACAACAAAATGTGGAAAAAGACAAGGGGGGTGAATACTTTCTGAAGGCACTGTAGAGAGATAGGTGAGTCTCTGCAGACAGACACGCAGCAGTAGTTGTCTAATTCTTGTTTACCAGAGCTGCAAGGGAGTGTCAGTAGGAGGAAACTGTCGGTAATGAACAGAGTCAGTTACACATCCATTACTGTCTCTGTGTGAGCGAGAAAACAACCTCTGTTGGCCCTCTACCCCATTTAAACTGCTTTATAATTGCTTGGTTTGCACAGATATGTACATCAACAGTATCATGTACATTTGTGGGGGGAAATAAGTACTCTGACTGAATTTACCGTTTTTTACCCAACTATTGTAAATGTATCATATTCACAGTCCAATCAACAAATAACAGCAATTTGCATCAATTACACAGACAGGATGATCTTCATAATACTCATGTTTATATTATATTATCCAATAGATTGACTTTTTGGCATTCCTTTCTGAAACTATACCAATGGACATATTGTTTACCCTTGGCCTGTTTTTATCTACAGTGCCCTAGGACTGTATGTATTAAGCATCTCAGAGTAAGAGAGCTGATCTAGGATCAGTTTAGCCTTTTAGATCACAATTAATAAGATTACATGGACAGGGGGGGACTTGCCCCTCGTCTGCATATGGTCATGAGAGGTTTAAATGCTGTTTTGCATCAAGCAGCCCCAAAATGGCAATCAAAGCAGACACAGCACACTCTTATTCATTCAGATTGGATTGGCAGGGCTGGCAGATGGTAACTGTGCGTCTGCAGAGAGAGGGAGAGAACCTGAATACAGAATGAGACGTTTTAAAATCAGTGGATCCTGTGTCATTCATTCTGAAGAGGCATTACAGGCTGTTGATTTGCCTTCAGAAAGAATAGAGGAGCTGCTGACCTTTCTCTCAGTCACTCTCTCTCCCGCCCTCCTCTCAAAAGCACAATTCCCTCTCCTCCACTGCATGTTATCTCAGATAATTACCTGCCGCCTTTCTCAAGAGTCCCTGGGGGCCTCTCTCTCCCTCCCTCTCACTCAGCCGCTCCATTGTGGAAGGGAATGGAGAAGGAAAAGAGGAAAGTAAAAAGACGAGTGGAGGGGGAGTTTTCAGCCCATCTTCCTGCTAGCCAACAAGCTATTTCTTAATGAGGCTCTCAGGTATTGGTGGTGGTGGAGGCTCCCCTCCCAGTTGAGAGCCTCCATACACAAGAGTGTAACAGTGATGAGCATTGTGGGAAAACACGGGGCCAATAGCCAGAGACCGCACCACCTCCCGCCCATCACACTGTGGAGATTAGTTTTAATGACACCCCACAGGTACTTCTTTAAAAACGTCAGATACAGGAGCTGAGGAGCAAGTCGCTCATGTGTCCTTGACTCCTGTTCTCTCACTGACAGTTTGAGATACGACTCAAAACCATTAGTGCTGCTGGCGTACAAGCCAGCTGAACTGCCTCTAGCCTAGTATCTAGGCTACTGTGTGTGTGTGAGAGGGATTTAGGGAATACACTATCATATTATTTGCTATTTTGCATGTTATGAATGGATTTATATGTAAATAAATTAATTATTGGGATCATATCAAATTATCTCCTGACTTTGCAAGTCAGATAGATATGTTCAAAATCTAGTCTCTTGCACAGTGTGATCCAAAAAGTATTGGGGCAGTGACACATTTTTGTGTTGTTTTGGCTCTCTACTCCAACACTTTGGATTTAAAATTCTACAATATCTATGAGGTTAAAGTGTACACTGTCAGCTTTCATTTGAGATGTTCATCCATATCGGGTGAAAATACCCTCAAATTAAAGCTGACAATCTGCACTTTAACCTCATAGTCATTGTATCATTTCAAAGTGTTCTAGTACCGAGCCAAAACAACTGCAAACAATTGTCACTGTCCCAATACTTTTGGGGCTCACTGTATGTCTAAGTATCAATGTACAGAAAATATCTTCTTCCCCATTTGATCAGATGCCAGAACTAACATCAGGGACTACCATGGGAAGCTTGCAGCCCATTACTGGAGTGGCAATGCTGATGTGTTCAACAAACCAGGCTCGCAGTCATGTAAGTGCTTTTACTGTGTGGCCTTCCTGTGGTTTCCACTTGTAGCTAAAGGGAACACCACATCCACCACAACAGTTAGTCAATCCATTTCTTGAGCATGTAGTAGACATAGTAGGTGGTGCTGTTTGAGCCGTCTCATCCACTAATGGTGTAGTTTGGTATAGTTTGAGTAGAGCTGTTGTAATTAATGGGTTGCATGTGTCCTCTCATTAAAAGTTAGTACTGGCGCTTTCTGTAGACCATGGCATGCCAATACTGATGAAACCTGCCTTGTTGGTCCTCCTGTCCTCTCCTCCTCCTCTCAGGTGGGAAATGGTCATCAAAAGGAGGAAGAAAGGCCCAGCGCTACACCAACCTACCCTCTCTGCTCCTCTCTCGCTCGCGGAGCCAGGGGAACCTCAACAACCTGGAGTTTGGGACTATGCCTCAGACCCCACGGCCCCCCCGCTCCCCATCCAGTATAGACTTCCACAGCTTCCAATCCCCACAGCTCTATGGAGATCATTTCTGATTAAAGATAGATAATAGATTGTTTTAATTCTGCGTCCCAAATGGCACCCTATTCCCTGTATAGTGCATATATATAAATAGCCCCATAGGGCTCTGGTCAAAAGGAGTGAACCATGTAGGGAATAGGGTGCCATTTGGGACGTAATCTTATTTTTCTATTACGATCATGGCTACAAAGTATGATTGGTCACTTCAGAGAAGCACAAAAGGATTTGATTGGTTGAAAGTTGTTCAACTGTCTGGCACAGGTCTCTCTCCTTACTATGGCATTTCATTTTAGCATGTACACTGAACATAAATATGAACGCAACATGTAAAGTGTTGGTCTCATTTTTTTAATGAGCTGAAATTAAAGATCCCAGAAATATTCCATACGCACAAAAATAATATTTCTCAAATTTTGTGCACAAATTTGTTTACATCCCTGTTAGTGAGCATTTCTCCTTTGCCATGATAATCCATCCACCTGACAGGTGTAGCATATCAAGAATCTGGTTAAACAGTATGATCATTAGGGCTCCCGAGTGGCGCAGTGGTCTTAGCCACTGCATCTCAGTGCAAGAGGAGTCACTACAGTCCCTGGTTCGAATCCAGGCTGTATCACATCCAGCCGTGATTGGGAGTCCCATTGAGCGGCGCACAATTGGCCCAGCGTTGTCCGGGTTTGGTCGGGGTAGGCTGTCATTGTAAATGACAATTTGTTCTTAACTGACTTGCCTAGTTAAATAATAGTTATAACATTATAATAAATGACACAATAAAAGGTCACTCTAAAATGCGGATTTTTATGACACAACACAATGCCACAGGTGTCTCAAGTTTTGAGGGAGCGTGCAATTGGCGTGCTGACTGCAGGAATGTGCACCAGAGCTGTTGTCAGAGAATATAATGTTAATTTCTCTACCATAATGTTGTTTTAGAGAATTGAACAGTACGTCCAACCGGCCTCACAACCGGAGACCACGTGAATGGCGTCGTGTGGGTGAGCGGTTTGCTAATGTCAATGAGTGCCCTATGGGGGCGGTCGAGTTATGGCATGGGCAGGCATAAGCTACAGAGAACGAACACAATTGCATTTTATCGATGTCAATTTGAATGCACAAAAATACCGTGACGAGATCCTGATGCCCATTGGGAGGCCTGTATCTGTGACCAACAGATGCATATCTGTATTCCCAGTCATGTCAAATCCATAGATTAGGGCCCAATTTATTTATTTCAATTGACTGATTTCCTCATATGAACTGTAACTCAGTAATATCAATGAAATTGTTGCATGTTCAGTATAGCTAGCTACTCTCGCGTTTCCCTTTGTTGATATATATTTTCAGAAGTGTATTACATTTATGAACGCTCCTTGCATTCATGATTGGATTCCACTGGGCACCAACTCGTTGAATCAACATTGTTTCAACGCAATTTGTTAACGTATTGTGACATGAAATCTACGTGGAAACTACGTTGGATTTGAAAGAAATAATCAACTGCGGTTTTGAGAATGAAATTGGAACCACAGGATTATGTCATCGTGGTAACTAAATTTCAACACAGACCTTGAATAAAATATGTTGAATTTCTACCATTCAAACAACGTCAGTTCTTCAATGTTATATCCACTATCAGACAAAAAACAAATCGGCTGGGCAGCACCTCTTACTGGAGAATGTATCTATCTACAGCTACCCTTTGGTCTCCCATCCAACTGTTTTCTCATTTAGTTCTATGGCTACTTAAGCAGCCCATATGATAGTGCAGCACTTGTAGACTAGCACAGGAAAGCAGCGTCACAGACGAAAGGAGAAACTAGTGATCAAACCTGAGTTAGTAAGTAGCCTATCGTTGGTAGAGCGCATGCGGCTCGCGTTGCTCCCTCCGACTGTCAAACAAACGGTGCGATTTTGAGATTTTTTTCTGGAAAGTAATGCAAAGTAATATAACGGGTACAATAAACTGGGTGGTTGAGCCCTGAATGCTGATCGTCTGAAATCCGTGGTATACCACGGATATTAAAAAAAAAGACGGTGGTAACCAGTTTATAATAGCAATAAGGCACCTCAGGGGTTTATGGTATATGGCCAATATACAACGGCTAATGGTCGTATGCAAGAACAGCCCTTAGCCATGGTATATTGGCGGTACACCACACCTCCTCGGGCCTTATTGCTTAAATAAAACGCATTACTTTCCAGACAAAGTAATATTGTAAAGTAACATGTTACTTCTGTTAAATGTAACAAGTAATACGTAATATTTTACTTTTACAAGTAACTTATCCCAACACTGATCCCAAATGACTTGCATAATAATAAAGTCACTGATCTTAATGCAATTGACAAAAATACCCCTTATTTTAGCATAGGTATAAGTACTGTAATTACGTGCATGTATTTAAAAAATAATAATACATGTGACTTATAAAATTCTTTCTCAAAAGTCTTTAGGTAATATTGGTATATTAGGACTTGAATATGTGTGGTTATAAGGTATTTCAGATGTATTTTTTTGTTGAATGGGATCCTATGGGCAAATGGCATAACATGATTTTCCTATAAAGTATCTTAATATGTGGGATATGTCTTGGGATATCAAAAAACAGTGTAGGTAACTGCTAAAATAGTTACACGTCAAAATGGGGGATAGCCTCCTTTAAAGGAGAACTACACTTCTGGATTTGGCCCATGACTGGAGGCAAACAAGAATTGTCTTGGGGGTGTGGTTTGATGTGGGTGTTTCTTGGGTGTGTCTGTGCCATTCAATCACAACAAACAAGTGCAGTAGTGAGTATGGCGAGGTAAACTAAGCTATCTTTGCTATGGAGAGAACAAAGTTTTAAGTTGAGGACTTCTCCCTTCCTGACTAACCATCTCAAGATGGTCAGCTAATTCAGTTCTCAGTTCTTTGTGTAGGCTAAAGCTTGCTGACCTTGTGTTTGGCCAAGCTGACGGCAGCTAGCTAGCATAGCTTGATAATAGCTGCAGCTGACTATCCTATCTAGCTGATATTTCTCTGTCAAATCAGTTATGGCAAGATAGCAAGATTCCAGTGTCTGGAATGTTTTTCAAAAGAAACTTGTTCTACAACACCTTGCTACGAAAGTAGCTTGCAACTTAGTTTCAACGTTTCATTACGTCATGTAAATACATGTTACTGTGGAAATTATATCAACTACTGCAAGTTGAATGTCGTGGTATTCAGTCAGCTCAGCTGTCCTACAACAAAATATTCTATAACTGGCTAGTTTTGTCTCATCTCTCCTTGTGTCCGCTGTTAGATCTTTCCTGGGGGGAAAAAATCCCAAAACGAATTTTCTTACAGGTGTAGGCTACATGTGGACATTGCACAAACATCGCCCAGCTTGAGTGTAGATATATCAACAAAAGAATCGATGGATGTGTTTGTGTTACAAATTTTCTGCTGTTAATGTCAGTATGCCTACATTGTACTTAACAAATCAAAATCAGAACAGTGCAAACTGGCCCTAACCAGAATAGAAAGAGGAGTGGGAGGCCCCGGTGCACAACTGAGCAAGAGGCCAAGTACATTAGAGTGTCTAGTTTGAGAAACAGACGCCTCACAAGTCCTCAACTGGCAGCTTCATTAAATAGTACCTGCAAAACACCAGTCTCAACGTCAACAGTGAAGAGGCGACTCCGGGATTCTGGCCTTCTACGCATAGTTTCTCAGTCCAGTCTCTGTGTTCTTTTGCCCATCTTAATCTTTTATTTTTATTGGCCAGTTTGAGATATGGCTTTTTCTTTGCAAGTCTGCCTAGAAGGCCAGCATCCCAGAGTCGTCTCTTCACTGCTGACATAATTGCAAAAGGGTTTTCTAATGATCAAGTAGCCTTTTAAAATGGTACACTTGGATTAGCCAACACAACATGCCATTGGAACACAGGAGTGATGGTTTCTGACAATGGGCCTCTGTACGCCTATATAGATATTCCATAAAAAAATCTGCCATTTCCAGCTACAATAGTCATTTACAAAATTAACAATGTCTACACTGTATTTCTTATCAATTTTATGTTATTTTAATGGACATGCAAATGTATTTGGCGAATAAAGGTGATTCTGATATTACTAAACACGTGTGATGTCCTGTCTTCTTAGTAATCACTTTTTTCCCTTCTGAGGTGTTTTCCAGTGCCAGTAGATCAGCTCCAGGCCCCTCGTCACAGATACTGATACTGCTCCTGACTTACAGATCCAATCCATCTCCTATGAGAGAGAGACTCACCATCAGTGTTGGGGAAGCTACTCCGAAAATATATTTTACCAGGCTACCAATTACTTCACAACGCAAGAAGTTAAGCTACAATAAACTACCGCAACGAAAAAGATAGATTAGTTAAAAGTTACTTCGAAAAAGTAGTTCACTACATCTAAATCATTTAGTGAAAAATATGTGACCAACTGGCTTGATTCGGTCTTATATATAATTTTTTAATTTTTTATTTATTTTTTACATTGGATAAAAGTATAGACAGAGCTAGAAAATGGTATATCATGCACTACAGTTGAGGAACAATGGGAAAGTAATTCTGATTTGAAACTTGTAACCCCACTTTTGAGAAAATGGCCCTTGTTTTGGTACACCTACTGGAGAGCTCTTCTTTGTCTACACCCATTCAGCAATGTTCACACCATCTTAAGCCTTAGCCCCATCCATCTCCTTAAGGATTTACATGTGAGGCCATGTGCTATTCAGAGTGAGTATGGTAGTGTACTAAACAACCAAAGATTTCAAGACTAAAGACTGGTTTATACTACTTCTATTGACATGTCTATAGACACTTGTCGCAGTGACATCATGAACATTCTATTGTCGTCCGACATCAAGCTTGCCGTTGACGTTATGAAAAAGTGTAAACACAAAATGACAGGATGCATGACATCAGCAGCCTGGTTGTCCAAAATAGCATAACTTGTGTATTTTAACACCAATAAACCCAACCGTATAAAAAGGAATTTAGTATATGTCAATCTAGCAAACCAGGCAACTAAAAGCAACTTTCTCACCAATGTTTTGATTAGTTTATAGCTTGTTAGCTAGCTAACGAACGTTAAGTTAGCTGGCTAGCCAGTTCAAATAATGACCATATCATATAGCTGACAATGTCTTAACTTTAGCTAATTTGTATTCATTATTACAGGAAAATGAACTCACAACAAGATCATTTTTTACAAGTTAATGGTGAGCTAACTACAGAAAATAGTAAGTGTGATTAAATAAAAGCAGGGCTTTCTACCGGAGAATTTTAGAACTTGGACACTGTCTCGTTGGCCTAACGTTGTATCCTAATTTGACTTTGGTGCAGGTCATGTTGTTCTTCACATTACCGTCTCTGGTAAACACACACTATATCAAATAAAAGCTATGTTAATTTGTCACATGCACAGGATACAGAAGGTGTAAACGGTACAGGGAAGTGGTTACTTGCATAGTGGAGTCTTTTGTTTAGACATGAAGCTAGCTAGCTAAACAATGAACCATAATCCCAACTCATAATGTTAGTAGCCTGCATGAACCTGCTGGTAGCTAAGGCTAACCAACTAGCTGGGTTCAATGTTAGCTAGCTAGCTAACATTAGGCTATAACTAGCAATGCAAATGGTTCTGAGATACAAATACTATTACTACACAGATCATACACGTAACATTAGCTAGCGAGCCAGCCAGCTAATGTTAGCTAACTAGCTAACAGTACACTTTAACTTGCAATGAAAAGGACTTCTGACAAAATTTGAAATGTATAATATCTGAAAAGGTAGCTAGCTAGACTCTTTTACCCGTATACATGGATGAACGCTCCTCTCTCTCTGTCATGGATGCCATGGTTGCCCTTAGTTTGAAGATGTAATCTGTAGACAGGTGTTTTATACAACAGGCTTTTTCGGTTTGTTCTCTTTTCGACTCCCTCTACATTATTTGCAATCAAGCACCCAAATTTTCTCCATCTCTTTAGCTATCATACTCTGCTTCCACCGGGCATTCCACTGATTTCAAAACTCGGTCCTCCAGAAAGTGGAGAGCATTAACAACAGTTATGCAGTTCTTCGTGGTACGTTTCAAAATAGCCGTGTTAGAAAGGATTACCTACACATACTGAGCAGCTCATGTTATAGAGAGACGCGTGCTACGTGGCAGACCAATCCGAACTCATCTCTCGGCATGTCCAGCCCAGCCGTTATCTCAGCCATTCATGGCTAGTGGGAAGGTTCCTGTCCACACCACTCTATGACAAAATAGTAATTAACTACTGAAAACACTACCTAGATTTGAATTTAGTTGAACTACCACCAAGCTACTCCTTCACTACTCCCCAACACTTGTCACCATACAGTCATGTAAGCCAACAGTAAATACACGGTTGAACATAGCCAATCCGAGATTATGATTCACAGCCAATGTGTCAGCATTGACAGAAGATTTTGACCCTACCGTTATGCTTGTTTACACTGAGCTGCATTGGGGTTGGAAAGTAATCATGGCATAGGGGAGGTAGGGTGCTGCAGCACCTCTGATAAAAAAAATAAAAAAAATGTAAATACTATCACAAAATTATATTGCTCCTGTGTGAACGTTCCATTAGCAGGAAAACACCATTCTCAAAAGTGACCACAAATGCAATTATGCATGTAATGCTTTTATTATAAAGGTGCATTTTTTTGGTGAAAATGATCTGCCCGAAACATAAAACTCACACGCTGTGTATGTATGCCAATTAGGCTCTACACCCGTGTAAAGCAGAATAATGCGGTTCATTTTAAGAAGTTATTTGGCCACTTTAGTTGTGATTCAAACCTTATCATAACATATAGGCCTATGGGCTAGGCTACATGAGGTGTGCAACTATGATTTGAAAAAGTTTTAAAAAATGCATGCGTGTTTCTTGCCATTGAGCATCATTCACAAGTGATAATATATCATTCACAAGTGATAGGCTAATAATGTCACCCATCACACTATTCTTGATTTAATCTTGTCTTTACATATACTAAATAATATACGTGTGAAATTTGTTTTTATTTCGAAGGGAACATTATCATGCACCGTCTCGAATCAGGGGCAGTGTAAAAAAATACGTCATCTATGTAATTAAATAGCGAACGGAGGACACTTTTCCCGTGGTTCATTTTCATGCCAGCTAGGTAGGTTATACTCCTGTTGTAAAGAGAAGCAATGTGGTTAATATTAGGAACATTGATAAATAAATAAATATAGTAGGTCTAGCCTATAGAAAGCAGATGGGATCCTCCTCTTTTTAACATCTTAATGATCCGCCCCTTTTTTTAAATTTTAGCCTAAAATTACATACCCAAATCTAACTGCCTGTAGCTCAGGCCCTGAATAAAGGATATGCATATTCTTGGTAACATTTGAAAAGGAAACACTTTGAAGTTTGTGGAAATGTGAAAGGAATGTAGGAGAATATAACACAATAGATCTGGTATAAGATAATACAAAGAGAAAAACAACCGTCTTTTGTATTTTTTTTGTATCATCATCTTTGGAATGCAAGAGAAAGGCCATAATGTATTAATCCAGCCCAGGTGCAGTTTAGATATTGGACACTAGATGGCAACGGTGTATGTGCAAAGTTTTAGACTGATCCAATGAACCATTGTATTTCTGTTCAATGTTGTATCAAAACTGCCCAAATGGGCCTAATTTGTTTATTAATAACTGTTCATGTTCAAAATTGGGCACTCTCCTCAAGCAATAGCATGGTATTATTTCCCTGTAATATCTACTGTAAATTAGACAGTGCAGTTAAATTAACAAGAATTTATAATATCAGATATGTCTATGTCCTGGGAAATTGTCTTGTTTCTTACAACCTCATGCTACTCGCATTAGCCTAGCTCAATTGTCCCGTGGACAGGACACCAATCCCGAAGAAGTTCAGAGTCCATCACTCTGTTTTCTCACACAATTGCATAGCCTATAGAAATGTTGAGCAATATGAGCTCATGGGCTCTCATGAAGTGTTTGATTGCATTGATGTCAGAGTGATTAGAGGGACAATAGAGTGCTGAGTACCAGGCAGTTAGCAAGGTTGGTAGGCTAATAATGACCATCAGCAGTATCAGAGCTTACAGAAGCCTAATTACCGTGACAAAACGGTCACGTGGAATTTGACTGCAGTCATGACTCGTGACCTGCAGTTTAGAGGTAATATGGTCACCGTAACAGCCCCAATTACAACCTATGTGTTGTGATTATTGCATTGTTTGCTCTATAACCTGTTAGTTCATATCCCTTGACACTGTGATATATACAGTGCCTTCGGAAAGTATTCAGACCCGTTGACTTTTTCCACATTACACGTTACAGCCTTATTCTAAAATTGTTTAAATACATACAATTCCTCAGCAATCTACACACAACACCCCATAATGACAAAGCTAAAACAGGTTTTTAGAAATGTTTGCAGGAATACCTAATTTACATAAGTATTCAGACCCTTTGCTATGAGACTCGAAATTGAGCTCAGTGCATCCTGTTTCCATTGATCATTCTTGAGATGTTTCTACAACTTGATTGGATTAAACCTGTGGTAAATTCAATTGATTGGAAATTATTTGGAAAGGCACACACCTGTCTATATATCATCCCACAGTTGACAGTGCATGACAGAGCAAAAATAAAGCCACGAGGTCGAAGGAATTGTCTGTAGAGCTCCGAGACAGGATTGTATTGAGGCACAGATCTGGGGAAGGGTACCAACACATTTCTGCAGCATTGAAGGTACCCAAGAACACAGTGGCCTCCATCATTCTTAAATGGAATAAGTTTGGACCCACCAACACTCTTCCTAGAGCTGTCTGCCCGGCCAATCTGAGCAATCGGGGGTGAAGGGCCTTGGTCAGGGAGGTGACCAGGAACCCGATGGTCACTCTGACAGAGCTCTAGAGTTCCTCTGGAGATAAAAGAACATTCCAGAAGGACAACCATCTCTGCAGCACTCCACCAATCAGACCTTTATGGTAGAGTGGCCAGACAGAAACCACTCCTCAGTAAAAGGCACATGACAGCCCGCTTGGAGTTTGCCAAAAGGCACCTAAAGACTCTCAGACCATGAGAAACAAGATTCTTTGGTCTGACACCAAGTGTCACGTCTGGAGGAAACCTGGCACCATCCCTACAGGGACTGGGAGACTAGTCAGTATCGAAGCAAAGATGAACGGCGCAAAGTAAGAGAGATCTTTGATGAAAACCTGCTCCAGAGCACTCAGGAAGTCAGACTGGTCGTTGTCTTCCAACAGGACCCTAAGCACACAGCCAAGACAACGCAGGAGCAGCTTTGGGACAAGTCTCTGAATATCCTTGAGTGGCCCAGCCAGAGCCCGGACTTGAACTCGATTGAACATTTCTGGCGAGACCTGAAAATAGCTGTGCAGCAACGCTCCCTATCCAACCTGACAAAGCTTGAGAGGATCTGCAGAGAAGATTGGGAGAAACTCCCCAAATACAAGTATGCCAAGCTTGTGGCGTCATATCCAAGAAGACTCGATGCTGTAAATGCTGCCAAAGGTGCTTCAACAAAGTACTGAGTAAAGGTTCTGAATACTTATGTAAATGTGACATTTCTGTTATTAGAAAATATATGTTTTTGCTTATGGGGTTAAATTTGATCAATTTTAGAATAAGTCTGTAACCTTACAAAATGTGGAAAAAGTCATGTGGTCTGAATTCTTTCCGAAGGCAATGAACACCACACCTTTGTTTCATCACAAAACCGAGAGCAACATCTGTCATTTGAAATCCGCAAAACATATTACATGTATCAAACAGTAACACGACCTACAGCATGGTCAAGCAAGTTAATATTCCCAACATTTTTGGACTACTAAACAACTATTGATTTAGAACCACGGAGAGTTACCGCAAGTCGCAAAGAAAACAGGAGATCCGTCCACTATTCCAGCACCATTTTCAACTTCATCTAATCACCTATGCTTAGTCTAATACAGTGACAACTAAAAGATAGCAAAAATTTAATGCAATCAATGTAAGCTGAATGATGTATCTGTCCATGGGACTGGTTTCTCTCCCTGTGTGTGTGTGTGTGTGTGTGTGTGCGTGTGTGTGTGCAAGTAGAAAAACATGTTGACTTGCCCTTCTTGTAGAGAAATGCTATTGCCATCCTCCTGTTTCATTTTGTCTAAACGGTCTATGATACAGTACAATGCCAGGCCAGATCGTTAACATTAGCCCACTACATGTTGAACTTCCACTCAGGCCAGGGGCCACAATGTATGAATTTATGGTTGGATCAGAATCGCCGTTATAATCATTGGCCAGTGCGGAGAATTAAGTAAAAACACAAGTCCAAATCCTTATCTCCATCCATGGCTAATGTAGAAAAGGGACAACTTCAGCTAGCTAGCTAGCCACCGGAAGACAACAACACATCAAGATGCAGCAATTCATGTTTATGTAAATTACGTTTGGCTTGTGATTGGGGTCAAATCCAAACTGGCTTCCCTTGACACTTTTATTTGGTGTGCCAGAACCATTCACAATTGAGCTCACTCAGATTAGCTAAAAACTGACTGGCAATTTTTTCCATTTTATTTTTTATCAAGGGAGGCCAAATGCTAGCTGGCTTCCCTTGTATTCAATGCTACGGGCAGCAACAATATAATCACATTTTTGACCAGACAGCATCAGATACATGTGCTTCACATACAGAAACAGAGGGGTGCTGTTTGGCTCGCTAAAATGCTTTCTCCGGTGAGATACATTCAGCCTTTTGCAAATTGAAGGAAAATTATGAATCACAGATCACATTCTTGGGATTTTTGGGGGGGAAGCCATCCATCAATACACGCCACTGTCAGTCAGGTGGCTAACTGCCGGCAGAGACTTCTATTGCAGTAACATTGAAGGGCTCTGGTTTGTATAGTCTACTTAGCCAGCTTGAAGGATGAAGTATGAAGCTAACGTTAAACGAAGCCTAACTCAGCAGGAGCAAAATAGTAACCAAAATGTTTTTTTTTGTTGTTGTTTTTACAACTAATTGACCGGACATCGGTTCAATTATTTAAATTCCATTTAAAAACAAAAAAAAAGTGAGCTCGATGCGCAGTTTCTGTATAGATAAATCAGATCAAGCCTGAACTGTGCAATGTAGTAGGGAGTTGTAGTTTCCAACAAATTACCATAATCCATTGCGCGCCTGGTTAATATTGTTCGGTCTTTGAAGAGTAAACAGGGCAACTGACATGCTGACTCCCATCTCCTCATTAGTTTTTAGGAGCATATACCCACGTGGGTGATTGAAAGATGATCGAGGTCCCACACTCCAGTCCAGTTGGCTGCAGTAATGCACCTTAAAGTTGGTTGCAAACGCCATATAAAATCCACAGAAGAAGAGACTGAACTAGGAGATATTACTTGAAACTAACTAGGTTTCCCCTTTTATCTGTGGATTAATTGTCGGAGTAGAGAACACACAATTTTGGGTCAATATTCTACAAAGATTAGGATTAAATGTCAGGAATTGTGAAAAACTGAGTATAAATGTATTTGGTTAAGGTGTATGTAAACTTCCGACTTCAACTGTATATTATTATTTGTTTACTTTTTTTTTGCTCAGAAAACTTGGGGGGCCAAATAAAACCACCCGTGGGCCGCCAATTTTGGAACACTGGCCCACATTCTAGCTAAACCATCCACACAAGTAACTAGCCAGCCAGCCAGCCATAGTGTATATCATGAGTTAGAATATTATGAATATTAAGCTATATTATGAATTTATTCTTTTGAGCAGCTGCCCCCTGAAAGGTCTGTGCACTGCCCTGTATGGTAGCCTAACACCATGACTATCACAATAACACCTACCCCAACAATGCGCTGTTAAGGAGTGTAGGCGAGCCTACTGTTGCTCCTTAACGTCCATTGACCTTATATGTTATGTTTAGAGGGAGACTCAATTGCGATACGATTATAGAAATATAAAGCCCTTTAATTTCATATCACATCAGAATAATTTCACAAATGCTAAATACACACTTACTGTGCACTGTTTTAACCGTGATTAACACAGTTGCAACCAACAGTATTTTTCAGTTACAACAGTTTTCTAGCGTCTTTCCCGTCCGTTACACACAGCTAGCTAGACCATGACAAAACTGCTGTTGGCTATGGCACAGTGTCCGGTCAACCTTCGAGAAGGCAGAAGTTTCCATAAGTTTTTGTAAAACGGTCCCACACATTTCAAGTCAATGTATGATTGGTTGATTCCGCTGTCACTCCAAAATTCTGCCCTAATGCAGTTGACCGGCAGATGCCTTCTATCTAGCTTTTGAGGGCCTAGCCAATGGCGGACTTAGCTAGCTAGATTAACCCAGAAGACCACCAAAGAAAAATCCTGATTGGATATTTTTTCCTCTTCAGCGTTACCCCTTTCCTTTCCAATACATACTGAAGAGATTAAATCAAAATATAATGGAAAATAATTAGAATACCATTGAAATATTAGTGAAGAGATTAAATAGAAATTAAACCTAAATATATTTTTGAAAACTACAACTATTATAGTAAGCTTTCTCTGATGGCGTTGAAGGCCCTCACGGTTCCCCACTGCTGGGTTGGGCTCCTCTGTGACTGTAACTGCTCTGTGATTACGAAATTTCAATGGAAACCATGCTCCTGGGATGCCTATGTAGCTATGTGTTTTGCTTTCATTTACAGAATAAAACACGCTTTGTTTTCATCTGTTCTCATGATCATAAATGGCACTGCTAATTATGGACTGTTTGTGTGTGTGTGTGTGTGTGTGTGTGTGTGTGTGTGTGTGTGTGTGTGTGTGTGTGTGTGTGTGTGTGTGTGCGCGAGCGCGTGAGAGAGAGAGAGAGAGAGAGAGAGATCCAGTTGAACAAGCTGTGTATTTCAGTTAGGTCTTTGACTGAACACACCCGCTGCTGAAAGACTCCTTAGTCTAGAGTCTAACTTCTCCTGATTTGTTATTTGGAAAATGACATTTCAAAGCTGGACTTGGACATCTTGGATAATCTTGGATAACTTGGATAATCATGTAAACTCATTAAGCATTAACATGATGTGTTATAGCTTTCCACTGAGAACTAAAATGCTGTGTTTGAAATAGAGAAGCATGTTTCATGTTTCCCCCTCCACAAAATATCTTAAAAGTCTCAATTTGGTTTCAATTAATTGGTTGCCTTATAGCATTAAGGTCATTATGTGGTTTAATAAGGTATGCCAAAACCATTTGCGTAAACGATAAGTGGGAAATGAAACGACCAGTGGCTAGAGACACTGAGCACTGCTAATGAACACTGACTGACTCGAAATAGTGTTAAGGTTCCCATAGAGCATTAATGTACATCCATCAGAGGGTAACATTATCATCACTTACGAATTACATATGCTGTGAAGTCTTCACTTAAAATTGCATGACATAACACCATTATAACCATGACATAATGTCTGACATACAGTATGTCATGGCATTTTATAACAAAACTCTGACAACAAACTGACAACCCTGTTATGGTACATAAGGTACATTTATAAATCAAATCAAATGTTATTTGTCACATGTGGGCTTACTTACACACATGGGCTTACTTACAAGCCCTTAACCAACAATGCAGTTCAAGAAATAGAGTTGAGAAAATATTTACTAAATAAATATTTACTAAAAATAAAAAGTAACACAATAAAATAACAATAGCGAGGCTATATACAGGGGGTACCGGTACCGAGTCAATGTGCGGTTGTACAGGTTAGTCGAGGTCATTTAGATAATAAAGATAATAAACAGCGAGTAGTAGCAGTGTAAACAGTCCGGGTGGCCATTTGTTTCATTGTTCAGGAATCTTATGGCTTGGGGGTAGAAGCTGTTAAGAAGCCTTTTGGACCTAGACTTGGCGCTCCGGTAACGCTTGCCGTGCGGTAGCAGAGAGAACAGTCTATGACTTGGGTGACTGGAGTCTTTGACAATTTTTGGGCCTTCCTCTGACATCGCCTGGAATATAGGTCCTGGATGGCAGGAAGCTTGGCCACAGTGAGGTACTGGACTGTACGCACTATCTTCTGTAGTGCCATATACGGTAGGATGCATAACAGTTGCCATACCAGGCGGTGATCCAACCAGTCAGAATACTCTCGATGGTGCAGCTATAGAACTCTTTGAGGGTCTTTGGACACATGCCAAATCTTTTCAGTCTCCTGAGGGGAAAAGGTGTTGTCGTGCCCAAGACTGTCTTGGTGTGTTTGGACCATGATAGGTTGTTGGTGATGATGTGAATGGGGAATGTGTTCGGCCCTCCTTTTCCTGTAGTCCACGATCAGCTCCTTTGTCTTGCTCACATTGAGGGGAGAGGTTGTTGTCCTGGCACCATACTGCCAGGTCTCCCTATAGGCTGTCTCATCATTGCTGGTGATCAGGCCTACCACTGTTGTGTCATCAGCAAACGTAATGATGGTGTTGGAGTCATGCTTGGCCACACAGTCATGGGTGAACAGGGAGTACAGGAGGGGACTAAGTACGCACCCCTGAGGGGCCCCCGTGTTGAGGATCAGATTGGCAAATGTGTTGTTGCCCGTCAGGAAGTCCAGGATCCAGTTGAAGAGGGAGGTGTTTAGCACTATGGTGTTGAACGCTGAGCTGTAGTCAATGAACAACATTCTCACATAGGTGTTTGTTTTGTCCAGGTGGGAAAGGGCAGTGTGGAATGCGATTGAGATTGCGTCATCTGTGGATTTGTTGGGGCGGTATGCGAATTGGAGTGGGTCTAGGGTTTCTGGGATGATGGTGTTGATGTGAGCCATGACCAGCCTTTCAAAGCACTTCATGGCTACCGACATAGGTGCTACGGGGCGGTAGTCATTTAGGCAGGTTACCTTCGCTTTCTTTCGCACAGGGACTATGGTGCTCTCCTTGAAACATGTCGGTATTACAGAATGTGAATGTTGACCTGTTTAAAGGTCTTGCTCACATCAGCTATGGAGAGCGTGATCACACAGTCGTCCGGAACAGTTGGTGCTCTCATGCATGCTTCAGTGTTGCTTGCCTCAAAGCGAGCATAAAGGGCATTTTGCTCGTCTGGTAGGCTCGCGTCACTGGGTAGCTCATGGCTGGGTTTCCTTTTGTAGTCCCTAGTAGTTTTCAAGCCCTGCCACATCCGACAAGTGTCAGAGCCGGTGTGGTAAGATTCAATCTTAGTCCTGTATTGACGCTTTTCCTGTTTGATGGTTCGTCTGAGGGCATAGCGGGATTTCTTAGAAGCGTCTGGATTAGTGTCCCGCTCCTTGAAAGGGGCAGCTCTAGCCTTTAGCTCGGTGCGGATGTTGCCTGTAATCCATGGCTTCTGGTTGGGATATGTATGTACGGTTACTGTGGGGACAACATCTTCGATGCACTTATTGATGAAGCTGGTGACTGAGGTGATATATTCCTGAATGCCATTGGATGAATCCCGGAACATATTCCAGTCTGTGCTAGCAAAACATTCCTGTAGGGTAGCATCCACGTCTTCTGACCACTTCCGAGTCACTAGTACTTCCTGTTTTAGTTTTTGCTTGTAAGCAGGAATCAGGAGGTTAGAATTATGGTTAGATTTGCCAAGTGGAGGGCGAGGGAGAGCTTTGTATGTGTCTGTGTGTGTGGAGTAAAGGTGGTCTAGAGTTTTTTTCCCTTTAGTTGCACATTTGACATGCTGGTAGAAATTAGGCCAAACGGATTCAAGTTTGTCTGCATTAAAGTCCCCGGCCACTAGGAACACCACTTCTGGATGAGTATTTTTTTGTTTGCTTATGGCCTTATACAGCCCGTTGAGTACGGTCTTAGATTAAAACTTTCTTGGTAGATAGTGTGGTCTACAGTTTATCATGAGGCACTCTACCTCAGGTGAGCAATACCTTGAGACTTCCTTAATATTAGACATCGCGCACCAGCTGTTATTGACAAATAGACACACACCCCCACCCCTCGTCTTACCAGACGTAGCTGTTTTGTCCTGCTGATGCACGGAAAACCCAGCCAAATGTATATTATTAGTGTCGTCTTTCAGCCACAACTCGGTGAAACATAAGATATTACAGTTTTAAATGTCCCGTTGGTAGGATAGTCTCGAACGGAGATCATCCAGTTTATTTTCCAGTGATTGTACGTCAGCCAATAGAACGGATGGTAGAGGCGGGTTACCCACTTGCCTACGATTTCTAACAAAGCACCCTGATCTCCGCTCCTTGTATTTCCATATTTTCTTCACGCGAATGACAGGGATTTGGGCCTGGTCTCAGAGAAGCAGTATTTCCTTCGCGTCGGACTCATTAACGAAAAAAATCTTTGTCCAGTTCGATGTGAGAAATCACTGTTCTGAGATCCAGAAGCTCTTTTCGGTCATAAGAGACGGCAGCAGCAACATTATGTACAAAATTTGTTACAAACAATGCGGAAAAAAAACACAAAATAGCAGTTAGTTAGGAGCCTGTAAAACGGCAGCCATTCCGTCCGGCGCCATTGATCATAGTTTTATAGTGTAATGTCACTCGGGGTGGAACAGAAGCCAGGTCATACTGTCTGGTAAGAAGATGGATTTTGACTAATATGACAATCAAGGTTCAGAGACAACCAAGGACCTTCTTAACATATCCCTATGCAGGCTAAATGTACAATCTTGATGGACAATAAGAAAATCACCCAACACATTAAATATGTACTTCATCTGCTATTCAGGTGAATAAAAACATAGGCCTATAGGATAATGTCAATTTCCACTGCATTCTATTATCTGATAGGGCAGAGTTTTATCAGCGGAATAGATCAGATACCCATTCAGGTAGACACAGCTGATAAGAAAGCCCAAGATTAATGATGAGCAGATATCTATGGCCCGATTGATTAGATGCTAGAAAACTAGACCGAAACCATCAGCCAGTTCATGCAAAACGTCTTCTTGCAGTTATTGATTCATTGTAACTAAATGGCTTAGGGTCACATCCTGACCCTTGTTCATAATCACATTCATGCGATAGACTACAACTAGTATGGACCCTACAGGATTTTTGACATGATTCTGTAAGTTCTATAAGTGTTTCATCTTAAAGAATTTGTTTCATGAATTCAAGACACCATAAGGAAATCGGTTATGTAAAGTGAGAGTGCTCGAAAACTCTGTCGGGGGCCTTAAAATCTTGTATGACCGAGTAAATTCTGATTGACCCTTGACAACATAAGACACCGTATATACAGGAGATCCAATTGGCCCTCCCACAGCCAACAAGCAATTAAATCGGTCCTCCACAGCCACTAAATCCTATTGGCACAACATAATGCTCTAGTGCATATATAGGAGATCTGAGTGGTCTTCCACGTTCTCTGCTATCTGATTGTCACTGTGATGTTATCTGTGACAGACAGTGAATAACGAGGGAATCTGTGGGTGGGAGACAGCAGACAGGTGAATGGAGGCGTGAAGACTGTTTCTCTCATTTTCTCTCTCTAGCTAGACTGGGCCTCCTAGATTAAGGCCATCTCTCAGTGTCAAGTCTTCTATCAGACTGATTCAATTAAGATTGAAGAGAGGAGAGAGTGCCACAGAGGAGAAGGCCATAGGTCCACTAGATCATGGGGAGTGATTAGTGGCTGTCTTTGAGTTGTCAGAACTTTGTCAACCCTACCCATTTCAGTTGTTGCTATTTGGTCAAAACTTCGGCAGACTTATCTCAATTGTTGCCCTTTTCTTATGGTCAGAACTTTATCAGACCTGGTTGCTCTTTGGTTATACAGTTGAAGGAGCGTTCACTTAGCTCGTTACAAAAGTTAGCTAGTGCTCGGTCTCTCAAGCCATCTCAAACCAGCGATGGAGAGTTACCGAGTGCACGATGCCTCAAAAGGAGTCTTCAACCCTCTAAATGAAATGTCAGTCCGACTTCAGACATTACCATTGCAGCTGCAGATGTGTCTTTTACGTGCCTGCTCATATAAAAAGTTTATATTTGTGTAAATGTCCATCACAACACTTTATTCCGTTGGTCATGACCTCCGTACCAAGGTTCCCAGCCAAATATCCTTTCAATGGCTGTGTCATACACAGTTTACGTTTGTCTGCATTTACAAACCCATTCCCCAGTCCTAAAAAACAATTGACAGTCCTCATTGATCATAAATTCTGTGACCTTAGCCAATCAAGGACCATTTAGTGCAAAAACAGATAGAAATCGACCCCATTCAGAAGCCGAATAGGAATTGGTAGCGTCTATGTCGCAGCACAAAGGGGCGATGGAGGCAGCTGTAGAAGCCAATGAGATGAGTAATGTTTATGGGCTCTTCAATGCACTCCTCCGTGGCGCTACAACAATGCCACTGTGACCTCTGAACTCCCTCACTGCATGGCTGCACTCTGACCCTAGTGTTTTCCCACAGCTGTCACTAGTTACAATGACCATTACCAGGGCAGCCAGTAAGGGTCTGTCTACGGGCCATTGAGGACAGAGTGTTTAAAGCCTGATAATGAAAACAGAGGCGTTAACTCATCACTGGCCTTTGTTTGGCACAAAATGGCTGTCACAGTGGCTTCCAGTCAATGGGAAATGGAGCCTAATGAGCTGAAAAGCCACATCAAAGAGTCCACTGATGTGTTAGTCTTTGCATGGGCATTGCAATGAATGCCTCTATTGTCAAGGTGTGTGTGTCTAGGTCCTGTCAGTTTTCAATGGGCCAAAATAACAGATAACGATTTTATAGAGAGCATGTTTTGACACATTAATATTCAGCACAAATGAACTGAGTAATTTTGATATTTTCTTCTACTAAATAGCTCACTTTGGATCCTGGTATTTATTTCTCTAAATCATAATGTTATGAAGACAATACACAAGGCCGCTGAATGTCAAAGGAAACCACAAAATGTGTTTGCTGTAACATACTGCACTTCACAGTACAAGCCCCTCAATCATTTTGCTGGTGACCTCAAATGTATGCTTCCATTATCATATGTATTGGATGTGGCTTGACTTATATGTTAATTGGAATTGGAACACTGATATTGGAAAGACTTGAGCCTTCTCTTGGTGGAGTGACCTTGTTATTGGTTTGACACTCCCGGCCGTGTGGCAGCCTTCTCCTCTTTATTATTATTCAAATCCTCCCATGGTTTGTTGTCACAGTTCTATTGCATTAGATGCAGGCTGATGGAGACTGGTGACTTAATGCATCTCTGTGTGAGTGAGCTCCTCAGTGCTGCTATGTAAATCTTTGACATTTTCACATGGATAAAACTTCACTGTTGAGAGTGACAAATCGCACGCAAGTGATAGGGCCCACGCAGATCGCCACAGCAAATCCACAATGACATAGCAGCCACTGTGCTCGTCTGGTCTCTCTCCTGCAATGCAGCAGCCTCCCACTATCCTCCTTATCTATACTATCAGAACAATCAAATGCATATTCACACTTTCATCCATATTGTCACATTTTGGTTCAAATGAAGGTTGTGGAAAGATTGCAGTTTCAATAGTGGGTATAGAGTGAGTACGTATGACACCGATACCTCCCTCCTAGCTGCACTCTGTCCTCACTCACCCCTCCTCCAGGAACAGCAGAGGTCCCAAAACAATGCCTTCACCAGGGGTCTCAATCTATTTGTAGCCGTCGGCAACTTGGCAGGGTTATACCGTAGGCATCCTGGTGTAGAGTCAGTGTGGATCACTGGCTTGTTCAACACAGGGGTTCATATAAGTGTGTGTGTGTCCATTAGTGAAGAAGTAATTACAAAAAACAGGGGCAGGTTTCAATACTAACCCACTCAGGAACCCCAATAACCACATGGATTTATGGTCTGTGTGAAGAATTAGACTGACAATTAGCTGTATTGAGGAAGGCTGAGATTCAATAAAGTTGTCATCAGTGTCCTACTGTGCACTCCGTGTACTTAGCTTGAGGCTAGTGTTCAGCATTCGTGCTGTAGAGTTGAGAATTCGATTTACATGCATTGCTACTTTGTCGGTTTGTAGGCCTACATGTGAGTAAAGCCTGTGGACTACCAGAGTTTTTGCACAATTCTCCCAATGCATTATTTACACAAAAGTCAAGGGATCTCCAGTTAAGATTTGGGCCCTGTGCACTCATTGGCAAGACGAGGATGTGAGTAAAGTTAATCTGGAAGTGTGATATCAATCACACAAGAAATTCCCTTCAAGTATTTATTTGGGACCATTAACAAAGGTAGGGGAGCAGTGATGTAGTGGCAAAACGGTAGTTAAACTCTGAGCACCGGTCGCGGTGAAAAAAGTTACGCTCCCTATACTTTTAATGCATTTTTCCCACAAAAGTTGGGTAAATTGTGTACTTGCATTTACCCTCCACTACACCAACGTAGGGGACGGGGTAGGAAAAACACAAAATGTCCAATTTGACAGAGGTCCATTGCAAATTTCAGTCATCAAACAAGTCAAATCCACAGCCACAACCAGCAACATTAAATCCACAGCTCCACGGCTACTCATAGGCTATTCTTGATGTGACAGCTCAAAATTCAAAGACAGATATCCTTACACTTCCTCAGTAGCTCCAACTTCACCCAGCACTCTTCATTATGATCCAGACAGAGAGAGTCGTGAACCCCCACGTCATAATATACTGCATATATTTTCCCATCAACTACACCTACTTCAGTTTCTCAAGGTTTAGAAGACAGCAGCTTCACTCCTTTGTCTCCTGGGTGATTGTAGCTCAGGTCTAGCTCTTTCAGATGGGATGAGTGTAACATAACAGCTGAAGCCTGATAAGTACAGCCTTCCTCTGTGACCCTACAGAATGACAGACTGTGCAGAAAGGTCACGGGATGGGATTATTTGGCAAAACTCTTGCTTCAGTCACTTACAGCGTGAGCATCTGTATCAATACTGACCTTAGGTTCTCAAGTGTACAGCGTGTATTCTTCAGTCCAGCAGAGAGCAGCTTCACTCCAGAATCTTGTAGGTCATTGTTACTCAGGTCCAGTTCTTTTAGGCAGGATGAGTTTGACCAGAGAGCTGAAGCCATTACCTCTGATATAGCCTAAACCAGAAATAAACATATCAAAATAGATAAGGTAATATAGATAATTCAGGTCATTACTATGGCTGTCAAACAATTAAAATAATTAAGAGTTAATGGCATTAGTTAATCACGATTAATTGCAATTTATCATAATTTTGGAATTTGCAAAAAACTGGCCCCAAATAATGATTTGTCCATTTAAAAAGCAGTGCATTGAGTTAAAGTCATACTATGCTTTGATTGTAAGGGATGGAAACACAATAATCTACATCAGAATGATTGAATAGCATTTTCACCATAAACAACACAACAGTCACTGTTACATACAGCTCTTAATGCTCCCAATGTTTAATTAGGCCTACTCCGTCTTATTAATGTTCTTGAAGTTCAACACACACACACACACACACACACACACACACACCAGTGTAACTGCTAAACTGCTTGGTGACTGTACACTGTACTGCATGATTGGAGTAGGTTTACTAACGCGTTAGTTCTAGTAGCTATGTTGACTATGGCGTTAGCTAATAATGGTAACAATGCTGTAGGCTCTGTGTAGTGGTTAGCGGTTATGATATGAAGGTTTGGCTTGGAAAGGTTTTTTCCCCTGGTCACAGACAGCTGATGTGTTGTGCACTGAAGTCCACAAGCGGCGGGAAATGGTGAGAGGAGGAGAGCGGGTAGATGTGAGAAGGAATTATACAATGAGCAAAATGATCATGCTGTTTGTATGTTGCTGCTATGAAAGTGAACTGTGTTTGCGTGTGATCAGGAGTGTATTCATTCCGCCGATTCTGTTGAAAAACTTTTCTTAAACAGAAGCAAATTGAACGGGGAAAAACATACCTGAATTTGTCCAATAGAAACACTCGTTTGCAACTGTTAGGCTAAAGATTACACCCTAGATTAGCTAGATGCAGGCAAGAGTGTGCAGGGCGGTATTGAATATGTCAATGTCTGTCACCTTGATTACTCAAATATTTTCTCTCGACCTGTGCACCTACGTTGTAAACTTTCATTCGTAGGCTTGGTTGTAGCAACCTTATGATGGGTGTAACAAAAATGTCAGTATCATGTAGTAGCCTAAACCTATTGATGTTACATTGAGCTGGGTAAATGGAATATGAATGACAGTCATCCAATATGCTGTAATAGAAAAAAAGATTGTCCTCCCTCATCTTAAACGTCACCCACCACCACTGATTGAGTATAACTTTACAAGATGTTGGCTAAAGGCACACGGTCTTCAGTGATGTAAAGGCGTAAGCATTGACTGTAGTTTTTTTAATTATTGTGTTCTGCACTTAAAAGGGTCCGTGAGGAAACCCGTGTGCTTAAAAGGTTCCGTGGGGTGAAGAAACAGCGATAAACATGTCATGAGTTAACGTGTTTTTAACGTGTAAAATTTTGACAGCCCTAGTTATTAAATTCAACATTTTGAACAAAAATCCATTACTGACCTAAATGTATCCAATTTACAGTGTGGGCTTTTCAGTCCAGCACAAAGTAACTCCACTCCTGAATCCTTCAGGTAACTGTAACTCAGGTTCAGCTCTCTTGGAGTTCAAGTTAAGAGTTGAGCCTAGCACTTCACAGTTCAAATCAAATCAAATCGTATTCATCACATGTGCCGAATACAACAGGTGTAGGTAGACCTTACAGTGAAATGCAAGCCCTTAACCAACAAAGCAGTTTTAAGAAAAATAAGTGTTAAAGTATTTAGAAATAAAAATAAAAAGAAGAAAATAGTTAAAGAGCAACAAAATAACAGTAGCGAGGCTAGTCTAGGTAATTGAGGTTAGTCTAGGTAATTTAGGTTAGTCTAGGTAATTGAGGTAATATGTACTGTACATGTAGGTAGAGGTAAAGTGTCTATGCATACATAATAAACAGAGAGCAGCAGCAGCGTAAAAATGGGGTTGGGGGGGACAACAATGCAAATAATCGATTAAAAACATTAAAACACTTCATTTATTTGTCATTTTGACCTCATTTTAATATGTAAGTATTATAAGAGGGAATACATGGTTTATGCCATTACTGTACACACAAAAGTGAGGGCAAAAACACTGACCTCAGTTTCTCTAGTTTACAGTGTGGACTCCAGTCCTGCAGAGAGTACTTCTTTCAAAGAATCCTGCAGTGCATTGCCACTCAGGTCCAGCTCTCTCAGGTGGGGGCTCACTGATTTGAGAGCAGAGGCCAGAGATGCATGTCCATCAGCTGAGAGTCCATCACCAGAATGACTATAAAGGTAGAGAAAATCATTTGAATATCAATGGTTACAAAATACATGGTTACCATCAATCCAAGTGCAAAGTCATGTGTATGCCAATTCTATGTAGGAAGAATTAGCATATACATTGTTATGTAACGACCATGGTAGTAAAAAAAATGAAAGTATATTAGCAGAAGGGTGAGCTTTATCTCAATAATGTGATCTTCATCATTTGATGACCCACTGAAGGCCCTCCTGTTGACATAACATGTTTTTAAATCTGTTATATGAATGTACTGACCTCAGAGCCTCCGGTTTACAGTGTGGCCTCAACAGTCCATCAGTGTAGCTTCCATCCGGAATCCACCAGGTCTTTGTTTCTAAGCTCAAGCTCTCTCTGGGGAGAGTTCCGTAAGTGGAGAGCCGAGGCCACAGTTTCACCAATCCAATTGCCATGCCAAACACCAGTGACTCTGTAGAAGCATTGGAAATACGATTCACGTGAGGATTAGGTTTACATGCAAACACCCACATACTTTTTGATTTGATTTCGTCAGACAGGTTCAGAGTGTGGGTAAAGTGTGGGGATAGTGGGGTAAAGTGTGGGGATTGTGGGGTAAAGTGTGGGGATAGTGGGGTAAAGTGTGGGGATAGTGGGGTAAAGTGTGGGTATAGCGGGGTAAAGTGTGGGGATAGCGGGGTAAAGTGTGGGGATAGCGGGGTAAAGTGTGGGGATAGCGGGGTAAAGTGTGGGGATAGCGGGGTAAAGTGTGGGGATAGCGGGGTAAAGTGTGGGGATAGCGGGGTAAAGTGTGGGGATAGCGGGGTAAAGTGTGGGGATAGCGGGGTAAAGTGTGGACACACAGCTACCCTCAAGGCCATGGAGGTACATTAAACACATCTAAGAAAATCACCTACATTAACATTCGGTAGAAGCGAAATTGGACACGATTCAAACAGTTGTTATTTTGCACAGTGTGAATTTCACATTAATACATTGCCTTTCTGCAGTTCCTCACAGCTGGAATATGTAAAAAATATCCCCTTTCTTGATGTTTTGTATCTTATCAGGTAGAACTCACCAAGCACCTTGTCTGACGTTAGTAGCACATAGGCCAGCGCTGAACAGTGAACATGTGAGAGTCCCGTTTGTCTGATTTTCTGACCTCGGGCACCTCAGAATGTCTTCATGTAGGGAATCGTCTTTCACTTCAGTCAAGCAGAGGAAAAGATTGAGGCTCCTTTCAGGGGAGACGTCTATTAAATCCATCTCGTTAAGGTATGTCTTGATTTCCTCTACAGTCTCTGAGCTATCCTCTGTCTGTGGCAGTAGGCCTCTTAGAAGTATCTGAACAGGCTCCAGTGAGATGCCAACAAGGATCCAAAGGAACAGGTCGAACTGTCCATTCTTTCTCTCCACAGAGTCATACATATTAATCTCCATCAACTCATGCAAGGGAAGATCGATAGGCTCTTCTTCAAGGATAGTGAAGCACGTGAAGGAAAGCAAAGAAATCTTGAATAGTCAGATGCACAAAGCACCTTTTTATACAACACAGATTCTGCTTTGAAGATTTCTGTGCACCAAGGTTATTATAGTAAACTAAAACTGACACTAAAACGAAAACGAATCATGAAAAAAATATGAACAAACCCAATTGATAAAATGAAAACTATACTGAAACTAATATATTTGACTCCAAAACTAACTGAAATAAAATAAAACCATCATGAATTATGTTCTGTTTTAGTTTTTTTTCTCAACTTTGGGCAACCGAATGAGGTTTTCAAGCTTTTGGGGAGTTTAAGCTACTGAAGCTGGTGGGTAAATGTGGCCAGCATTTTTTTAGCTGGTGAATTACTACCGAGAGGAAGAGGCGAAGCGAGAGGCTTGAATCCGCATCAAAATCTGTCTGAGCAAAAATACAGCGAGAAGCGAAGGGAGTGGGGATATTTTGTATGGAGGTCAAGTGTCGAATTTGGTCAACATAAAATGTAATTGCTAATTTGGTTTATAGGCCACATAAGGCCTGTAAGTCACATAATGCTGTCTTGCAAGGTGATGTGTATTTCCTATTGGAATCTAGCCAACAAGTGGAATTGTTATTCACCTGCAACCCGCATTCAGAATTACTGCCAGTGTAGGGAAGATTGAATAGTGAGACTACCTTAATCATCTAAACTGGAATAACCATCGCAGTAATTGGTGCAATAAATTCAACAATTTTGAAAACGGTTTTATTTATCTTTGTGTAGCATGAAATTAATCAAACAAGCAATGTACATGCAAAAACAGAGAAATTACAGTAAAATAAACAATTCTGAAAATCCTGCAATAGAGCATGCTGGGAAATATTAGATATGGTTCTATGTAGAACCCTTGTCTTCAAAAAAGCGTTCTTCTGATCAAAACAGTTCTTGGTACAACTCTAGCCCTCCAAAAAGAACCCCTTTGTACTAAACTTAAAAGACTGGTGTAAACATGGGCGAGAAAGTTTCCAATTAACACCCCAAAAAACTATACAACACAAATTGCTCCTATCCTCCCACTCATGCTTTCTCCCCCGAATACTAAAACAAAAAAATATAAAAATGAAATGGAAATATTTGTATATAACTATAACAAAATTGATTCTACTACTTAAGTAGAGCTGTGATTTGGTTGATGCATTTACAGTGCATTCAGACCCTTGACTTTTTCAATTTTCTTACGTTACAGCCTTAATATAAAACATATTCATATTTCTTTTTTCATTAATCTACATCCAGTACCCCATAATGACAAAGCAAAAACAGGTTTAGAAATGTTTGCTATTTTCTTATAAATAAAAAAAACTACAACTGATATATCATATTTACATAAGTATTCAGACCCTTTACTCACTACTTTGTTGAAGCACCTTTCGCAGCAATTACAGCCTCAAGTCTTCTTGGGTATGACGCTACAAGATTGGCACCCCTGTATTTGGGGAGTTACTCCCATTCTTCTCTGCAGATCCTCTCAAGCTCTGTCAGGTTGGATAGGGAGCGTCGCTGCACAGCTATTTTCAGGTCTCACCAGAGATGTTCGATCTGGTTCAAGTCCTGGCTCTGGTTGGGCCACTCAAGGACATTCAGAGACTTGTCCCGAAGCCACTCCTGTGTTGTTTTGGCTGTGCTTAGGGTCGTTGTCCTGTTGGAAGGTGAAACATCGCCCCAGTCTGAGGTCCTGAGCACTTTGGAGCAGGTTTTCATCAAGGATCTCTTTGTACCATGCTCCATTCATCTTTCCCTCGATCCTGACTAGTCTCCCAGTCCCCGCCACTGAAAAACATCCCAACAGCATGATGCTGCCACCACCATGCTTCCCTGTATGGATGGTGCCAGGTTTCCTCCAGACGTGACGCTTGGCATTCAGGCCAAAGAGTTCAATCTTGGTTCCATCAGACCAGACAATCTTATTTATCACGGTCTGAGAGTCCTTTAGGATCATTTTGGCAAACTCCAAGCGGGCTGTCATGTGCCTTTTACTGAGTAGAGGTTTCCGTCCGGCCACTATACCACAAAGGCCTGATTGGTGGAGTGCTGCAGAGATGGTTGTCCTTCTGGAAGGTTCTCCCATCTCCACAGAGGAACTCTGGAGCTCTGTCAAAGTGACCTTCAGGTTCTTGGTCACCTCCATGACCAAGACCCTTCTCCCCCGATTGCTCAGTTTGTCCTGGCAGGCAGCTCTAGGAAGAGTCTTGGTGGTTCCAAACTTCTTCCATTTAAGAATGATGGCGGGCACTGTGTTCTTGGGGACCTTCAATGCTGCAAAAGGTTTTTGGTACCCTTCCCCAGATCTGTGCCGACACAATAGTGTCTTGGAGCTCTACAGACAATTCCTTCGACCTCATGGCTTGGTTTTTGCTCTGACATGCACTGTCAACTGTGGGACCTTATATAGACAGGTGCCTTTCCAAATCATGTCCAATCAATTGACTTTACCACAGGTGTACTCCAATCAAGTTGTAGAAACATCTCAAGTATGATCAATGGAAACAGGATGCACCTGAGCTCAATTTTGAGTCTCATAGCAAAGGGTCTGAATACTTATGTAAATAAGGTATTTCTTTTTTTATACAGTTGCAAAAAAAAATCTAAAAACCTGTTTTCACTTTGTTATTATTGGGTATTGTGTGTAGATTGATGAGGATTTTTTTTATTTAATCAATTTTAGAATAAGGCTGTAACATATCAAAATGTGGGAAAAGTCAAGCGATCTGAATATTTTCCGAATACAATGTACATGGGATACGATTGGCAGCAGCCGGTAGGGATGTTACCCAGACATAAGCAGAGTGTAATGAACACGAACGATGGAGAGCTGGTTTCAAGCGCAGGGCGCAGCAGGTGTTTATTGCAAAGGACCACAGGAGGAGGCAGGTAGCTGGGTCCAGGGACAGGCAGAAGGTCATACACAGGGGGTCCAAAAGGGCAACAGTACAGGTAAGGAAAAGGCTAGTAACGTAGTCCGGGAGATCAGGCAATAGGTGGATAACAGGAAATCCGATAAACTGAAGTACAGGCAGGGAATAGGTAAAAAGGCGTCGTTAGTGAGGCAGGCAAAAACAATCATACACGGGAGTAAATCACGGGAGCAAAAGCGCTCTGAAAGACGTGTCACAAAACAAACAATACCTCACAGTGATGGGGTGCAAAGAACTGAACTAAATAGTGTGCGATAATGACATACAGGTGTGTGAACAGGGGATTAGAATTCAGGTGATTGCGATCTGGAGAGTGAGCTGCGTTCAGGGGATCTATGTGTTTGCGAGTGTGAGCTGGAAAGCGGGCTGGAAAGTGAGCTGTGTTCAGGGGATCTACGTGTTTGAGGGTGTGAGTTGGAAGCAGACGTTACACAGAGGAAATCTGATTTCCTCGATAAGATGAACAGATCATTACATTTCTGTAAATCTCCTATCCATTCAGGTGCAGGGTGAAAGAAGTTCAGAAAGACTTATCATCTTCGATCAAATTCAGCACAAATATGAAATCGACAAAATCCTTGTTGGCTTTTTCTTCGGCTCAGTCGAAAATGAACTTTTTGCACTGGAAATGTTTTCCCAATACCAGCGATGCCCTTCGTTATTACAGTTCTAATGTGTTTCCTTCTCCGTATTTGAAGATGTCATTGCAGTTGATCGGGGTGTCTGTTGATGTTTTTCTTCTGGATTTATCCTCGATCTGTCACACCTCATGTTCTTTATTAAGCCCATTACTCTCTCCCTTTGTAATGTAGAACTCTT